>NC_066621.1:46114334-46441268 GCF_025201925.1 Gopherus flavomarginatus | reverse complement strand
TGTAAATGAGTTCACCTGTCAGGCCAGATTCTGGCCTCAGAATGCTATAAATCAGGAAGAACGCTATGAAAAGGCGCTGGTGTAAGTGAAAGCAAAGCCAAGCCCGTTATTTCCAACTACGGTAGAAGGCGATGTGCCAAGTTTTGTTCTCTGTTACACTGATTTAATTCTGAATTCAGCCCTATGATCATTTTGAGAGAAGAATGTTCAAAATTCCACTAATGATCCATACTGAGATACCAGAGATGATTCCATTTTACTAGCAAGAGACCAAAGAGTTCAAATCATCAACAGTTGAACTATGCATGTATCTCTCCTATAAATACCCAGCCTTGGATATTATGTATGTTAAGCAGCTAACAGTATTTCAGAGTATGCGTCTGTGATTGAGATAGGTATCATTCTCTCTCTCCCCCCCACCCTCTTGTTTTTCAGGAAGCAACTGACTACTTTAACATACAAGGAATTAATAACCCAAGCATTTATTTGCTCAAAACTCTGGACTATGATAAATATAAATTTATGCAGTTAATCTTGTATGCAAGGGTGAGTTTTATAAGTGAGCAAAACATCTCATTATTCACAGCTGCTACGTCCTGGTGTGTATTCTATCCACCAGTATAGCTGTAATTGTCATACTAACAATAGTTGCAGGTCTAGATTCTCAGCTAGTATAAGCTGGCATAGCTCCATTGAAAAATCGATGAAGATACACTGGTTTATATCAGCTAAGGATCCAGCCCAGATTTTGCAGGGGCTCCAGGAAAGGGGGTTCTACGGTTGGAAATATTCCTTGAATCTAACAGGAACGTTCTGATTTTCTGTATAGGACAGGGCACCTGGCAACCCAGATGGTAATACAGCCACGGCAACAATAAACATAGACATCCAACAAACCGACACCAAACCGCCCTGGTTCCAACCATGTACTTTCATTAACGCAGACAAGAAAGTTTGCATCAGCAATGGCTACACTGGAAGGGTCAACATCTCAGAGAAAACGGTAGGCAGCGAACACAGGAGCGTATGCTTTCAGTCTGTATCCGAGGACAGGTCTTTAGCACCACAAATATGGTCCAGGTTAGATCACAGCAGAGGCTTAAGGCCCTGATTCCCAGATTCACGCGATGTTGGAACCTCAACTTTATATGATTATGTTCCTAGCTACCATCGTAGTGCAGAAAAGCTTGAAAACGTGAGCCACACATAAGTCAAGGCAGTGACTTCTCCCTGAGTCTGCAGCACAGTCGTCGGGGAGGAAGCCAACTGGTCTTGCAGCAGCCACCATCAGGGAGCAGACCAGGCCCACTCCTTGGGGAAGGGGCTTGCCATATTTGGCAGGCATCCTACCACCATCTCTTTCATTGCTGGAAGCATGAAGGTGACCACCCCTCTAGTTCACCCCTCTACTAGGGTGTAGGCCATGGTAACAACCCCAATGTCAGGATGTGTCTAGGGCTTCAATCCAGCCTCGATACAGGGCCTTTTCTCTGAAAAAGTTGTTTGTCTGCTTAGGAGAGGTGCCTCCTCCTGCACCCATGTGATGCAGCCCATATCTACGCCATCACCATACTGCACCAGACATGCTTGTTGCTTGAGTTCCCAGCATGGTATTACCATCCTAAGAGAGATGAGAGCATTGGCATAGAGTCAGCATGGATGTGCTTAGCAAAACAGTTGCTCAAAAAGCCCTTTGGGAAATGAAGGCTTTGTAATGCGAGCTCCAACAGCTCCCTCTCAATAGGGAGGAACGATAATAACGATGCTAGAATGTCAACTCTGCACCCCTGTCTAGCACTGACCAGCTCAGTTCATGAGGCATTTGGAAAATCTTGTACACATTGGTCTCTCTCTTGCCCAAGGACGGACTGCAGGACTGGACCCTTTGTGGGGTTTGCTCAGCTCTGTTCCATGAGACAGCTCTTTTTGTGTCTTCACACTCCACACAGAAGATGGTTTGTTTTCCTCAGTGACCATTTGAGACTATGTTCAGCAGAATAATGCATGTTGGGAAGGCTGCGACAAGACTGGTTACACTGACAATAAGTCACCCTCTCCCCTAAGGACCATGCCCAGTACCGGCTGTATCACTTAGTCATGAGCAGACTTTTGACTCCAGTCATAAATTAGGACAAGTCAGTGCAATGGCAAGTCTGAGTTAACCACTGAGACTGAAAATTCCCAGCAGCAGAGAGTTAATTTCTTTTGATGCATACCTAGAGCAAGGAAGGATCTGCACAACCCCAAATCCTATTCTCTATCATCTCTTCTCTGCAATAGTGCACGTGAGCTAGGTATCACTTGGATTGGAAAGTTCTGCAGGCATCTAGTGTTTTGATTTTAAGAGTCTTGCCTTGTTGTTGCAGACTGAACCGCTGAGCCTAGAACCTGGGCCCCTCTCTGCCATTGACCCTGACTACACTTTGAATGAAAAAATAGTGTATAGCATTGTTGCTGGTGAGTAAAGTTCCTATCTTCCCAAACATTCATTTCCATCAGTAATATTGCCAAGTTTCCCCCACCAGTGGGAGGAAACCTCAGAATTAATATCCAGTCACAGCAACATAGCTCTAGATCAGAAAAAAAATTATCGCAATTAATTGCCTATGTTCCTGTAGTGTCTAGAGGCCCCAACAGGATAGACTCAGGGCCTCCATTATGCGAGGTGCTGTACAGACACACAGTGGGAACCTCATAGGTTTCTTGTCTCTTTAGACTGCAGAGATGGGGAGAAAGGGAGAAGCGCATCTCTACAACCAGAACTCAGTGCAGTGTTTGTTGGGGGGGCTCTTTTCTCTTAGTTGAAACAGCAGGGTCAGTGCTTCCATTTAGGCGATCTAGGCAGTCGCCTAGGGCACCAGGATTTGGGAAGATGGCATTTTGCCGCCCGTGGCGGCAATTCAGCGGCGGGGGGTCCTTCCGTGCTCTGGGTCGTCGTCAGCAATTCTGCAGCGGGTCCTTCACTCGCTCTGGGACCCGCTGCCGAAGTGCCCTGAAGACCGGGAGCGTGGAAGGATCGCCCCCGCCACAGAATTGCCGCCAACGACTGGGAGCGTGGAAGGACCCCCGCCAAGGGCGCCAAAAACCCTGGCACCGCTCCTGTGAAACAGATCTTTATCTTAATGACTGGGGCTGACTTTTTCCATTCCAGTCACACTGATTCCAGCTAGTCTTCAACCTGCCTGAACCAAAAATTCCTGAAACCCTCTTAATCTGCATTTTTAGTCGAGAATTTTGTATTCGCACAACTGTACATTGCAAAAAGCTCTGATTGGGATTCCACGTGTTAGTCTTGATTTCAAAAGATAAGGCTTGACTATAATCAGCTGATTTCTCAATGAATGAACAGAACATTATTTCAAAGTTTTTTTGTTTTGTTTTTTTTTTAAAAAGGAGGTCAGTTGATTGACAAATACAATCCATCCATATCAGACAGATTGTTAGTTCTCTGATCTTCTTTATTTGTTCTGTAAGGCGTGGCCTATCTGCATACCCTTATGGCAATACAGAACGGAGTAGGGAACATGATGTTGCAAAAATGTTGTAAAAAATCTCTTCATTGCTTCCCAAGGCTTGTGTTGTTACTAAGGCACTGGACTGGGACCCAGGAGATCCAGATTCAACTCCTGGCTCAGCCCCACAAACTTCCTGGGTGATCCTAGCCATGTCACTTAATCTCTCTGTTCTTCACTTCCCCCCATCGGTAAAATGAGGAGAGCACTTCCTTTGTCCTGTTAGATTGTAATCTCTCTGAGGTAGGGACTGACTCTTTCTATGTATGTACTAGCACAGACTGGCTCATACATCAACTAGGGCCACTAAGTGCTACTGTGATAGAAATAAATAAGAAGCGTTGCTCTCCTACCTCCTTCATCAGGCTTGCATGTGTCTTCTGTTGTTCTCATCAGGCCAAATCCACACTTTGAGGTAGCATTGTGTCCATGTTATGCGTGTCCAGTCTTAAAGCCTGGCAGGGCGATAAGGAGATGAGGTCGTGGGTTGCAATATCCGAGGTGCAAAATACATGAGCCACAGCAGCAACATTTCTTAAAGCTCTAGATAAGTTTAAAGTATCTCTTACGGTCCATACTAGTCCTAATTAACCTTCCCATTTTCTTCAGGAAACAAGGACGATGTATTCTTATTGAACAGTGATACAGGGAATATAACTATGAACAAAGCAGCAAATACTACAGACACATTCATTTTGCATGTCATGGTAAGTCTGTTGACATTCCAGAACCCCAGGTCTCAGCTCCAGAGTTCTGGCCTCCCAGGAGGACAGTGACTTTACATGTGCTAGAAGTCCAGGAAACCACAGTGCTTCGGCATGTGATGTAGAGTAATTAAGCATGTGCTTTCTTCTTAAAGCATCCAGTGTGCGACAGGTGTCTGGAAACGGGTGCTTTGTTCCTACAAGCAAAAATCCTGCTGGGATTTTCAGTGGGAATTTTGACCTGTGTAAAAATGACTGGATTGTGCCCTCAAATCAGGACATAGGAAAAGCAATCGTAACTGAAGAGCCATCCATTTGGATTAAAATTATCATAAGCTTAACAGAAAGGACTAGAGCTGGGGGACTTGGGCATGATCTGTGTGTGCACAAAGGCAGTTATTTAATCAGCCCATATGAACAAGCTCATTTTCCAACTAGAATATAATCCAAGGGAAGTCACGAGTTTTAAACCATTTTTGGGAGAAAATACGTGCAAAACTCTAGATTATCAGGCTGTAAACACAGCTGCTGGTGGAACCTCTTGATGTTATGCAGCATAGCGGTGTTTGCTGATTCGGATCATCCTACCCTATTAATATTTTGCACTTCTGTAGCCCTTGGCATTGAAGAATTGAAGGCACTTTACATATACAAATTAAGCCTCAAGCACCTCCATGTGATAGGTGGAAAATTTTAGGCACAAGAAGGCTAAGAGACTTGTTCAAGGTCACAGAGAAAGCCAGTGGCAGAGACTGGACTAGAACACAGCAGTTCTAACCATCAGCCCCTTGCTCTAAATGTTAACTTAGTCCTATCCCAGCCTCCCATCATGGGCCTGATCCAAAGCCCATTTAATCAATAGAAAGAATCCCTTTGACTTGAATGGACTTTGGATCTGGCCCCATGACCTCTTGTGTCTCAACAACAATGCAATAGTTGTGTGTCTGTATTGTCTCCTTTCTCTATAGGCCACCCAGGCCAACAATGCACTGAGATACTCCTTCACCACAGTAGAGATCAAGGTCATCGCTAAAAGTAACTACGCTCCATATTTTGAAAACTCCAGGTACACAGGGATGGTGTCTGCTGGGCTGGCCCCTCTCAGTCTGGTCATGGACTCTAAAGCACCTTTAATACCCCTGAAGATCTTTGCAGCTGATAACGACTTCCCTAATGTAAGGAACTGGAAGGGTCTGGTCTGTTGCTCTACATACTTCATGCGTGGATCTGGATTGGGGTGGGGGATGGGAGGGAAGGGTTTGCCGCTGACTTGAGTGGAAACCGGATCAAGCCTATTGAAAGCTGCTGATGACATCCACTGTGACAGGGAAGCCCAGAAATCCTGAGTCTGGATCTTATAGCCTTTCAGTCTCACTGCAAGGCCCATCATTTGCTCAGACTTTGAAGGAGGGCTCAGCTTGAGGGGGACATTACTGACAGGAGCAAGTGAGGATAGGGATTTATTTGTCTGCAATGGAGTGATTGATACTGGGTAAAGAGAGGAGATTGACAGTTTTAATTGGTGTAAGGGCAGCCAGGGACACAGGATGGGTACCTGTTATGGTGCACTCTCACCTCAGGGGCACTCACTGAGGCTTGGATGCAGCATTGCATCGGGTGGACTTTGTCTCTCTTGCACCCTTTGTTGACCATTTCTTCAGGCCTGCCATGGTCTCTCTCTCTCCAAGTCTTCCATGGCCTGGCCCTCCAGCCAGCCTCCTTCTTCTTCAAGTCCAAATAAATACCCTCTCGGGCTCCACTGACGTTTACTGCTTTTGGCTGCTTCCCTCAGCCCCTCTACAGAGTTTCTCCTATGCTACTTCCTTCCAACAGGTTCCCCCACACCCTCACCTCCTCACAGGGATCTCCCTGCACTTTGCAGGCCCTATCTTAAGCTCCCTCATAGGAACCTACCCTACTCCCTGTGGGCATTCCAGCTTGACTCCCCAAGGCCCTTCCCAGAGAGGCAACTCCCCTTGTTCTGATCTCCTCTCAGGGCTGAGTTCACAGCTCCATTTAAATGGACCTCGTTCTGAGGCCCTGCTGCTGGGGTCTGTCACTGTAATTAAGCTCCATCTAGGGCGACCAGATGTCCTGATTTTATAGGGACAGTCCTGATATTTGGGGCTTTTTCTTATATAGGTGCCAATTACCCACCAACCCCTTCCCAATTTTTCACACTTAGGGTATTTCTACACTACAGGATAAATTCGAATTAGCTTAAACCGATTTTATAAAACAGATATTATAAAGTCAATTGTGCGCGTCCACACTAGGCACATTAATTCGGTGGCGTGCGTCCGTGGTCTGAGGCTAGCGTCAATTTCTGGAGCGGTGCACTGTGGGTAGCTACTGTAAAAGAATGAGGCCAATAACATCGATTTGTGTCCACACTAACCCAAAATCGATATAGTAATATCGATTTTAGGGTTACTCCTCTCGTTTTGTAGGAGTACAGAAATCGATTTAAAGAGCCCTTTAAATCGATATAAAGAGCAGTGTAGTGTGGACGGGTGCAGCATTAAATCGATTTAACGCTGTTAAAATCGGTTTAACAGACTAGTGTGGACCAGGCCTTACTATCTGGTCACCCTAGTTCCATCACTCCCAGCTGGGATCACTAATTCACTGCATCACCTGTGAGGCTGTGGGATAGCTCAGCTGCTAAGCCTTGCTTGCTTTAAAGGGCCAGCCAGCCTGTGACAGGAACAGGACCTAACAGTGAAACAACATTTTATAGACACAGCAACAATCAGCCCAGTCCAGAAGACCAGCATGAGGCTTATGCAACATTTTTGTCCCATTTAAACCTTCTCAACAGGATTTGGTTGTGCTGGTTCTTTGCATGGGAACAAATTCCACCCTGAGGGAACCATTTTTATAGGAGTAAGGATTTCCCTCAATGTTATGGGTAACAATTTCGAGGAAAACACAGACAGCCAATGCAGACGCTTAGCTCAATTTCTTATCTAATTTTTCAGAAACTCAACCCTCAAATCACGTACAACATTCAAAACAGCAGCGATTTCACCGTAACCAGAGATGGACTTGTCCTGACAAACACAACGCTGCAGTCAGCCGCAACTATAACAGTGTGGGTATGTCAGCTTTCCTGATAGGCAGAGGATAGTTATTTGTATTGCAGTAGCTCCCAGAGTATATGAGGTTCCTGATCGGAGCTAGATATCATAAAAATGGCAGTCCCTGCCCCAGAGACCTTACAATAGAAACATATGATGAGACAACAGCTGAGGCGATAGGGAGGTCAAGGTAACAGGGATCATAGAGCTAACATGCCTGAGAAGCCTGCAAAACACAGGACTATCTGCTAGAGCCATGCAAGAAATGGGTTTTTCCTTTTGGCAGTGGAAAATGTCAATGGACACACACACTCAAAGTTTTCCAGAGTTTTTTGGTAGAAAATTTCAACTTTTAATTTAAAACAAAACAAAACCCTAAACACAGGAAAAATATCAGGTTTTCCAATGAAAAGTTAACAAGTTTCAAAGAAATCAGACATTTTTCACAAAATTTTTTGTTTAGTCAAAAGTCCAGTTTTCCACAGGAAAAAAAATTGACAGAAAGATTTCAATGAGCTCCGCTATCTACTAATCATTGCAAACCTGATGTTACATATGCACAGAATTTAATGAAAAGAAAACAAAATTTGTCTTCTTGGAAGACTTTAGGACCCAGCTAAAAGGTTGACTGTGCAATTAACACTGTTCGTATCTATCAGGTTCCTATTTAGGATACAGACCAGCTCTTGTTGGGAAGATGAAATACTAAGGGACTCATCCTTGGTGGGTGTAAGTCAGCATGAGTGGAGCTGTGCCATGTTCCAACAGCTGAGGAGCTGGCACTTAATATTTTAAGTTATTTACGATTGTCATAACAATGTTAAGAGCTCTCTTTTGTGTAGGATTTTTCCTCGGAGCTGGCTTTTTCCAGACGATCATGCACACAGAAGGGTTTACACAAAGAGGGGCAATGTTTCTTAAAATTAAGAATCTGCCTTCCGTAGACACACAAAGTCACCAATGACTTAACTGGGAGCTATGTCCAAAGGGACTGATGAGAGATAAAGACTTTTGGTGATTTGGTATATGCACCAGTTGTAGGGAGTATGGTCTCTGAAATCCTCTGATAAAACCTTTTGGTTTTTTTCCCTCTCTGAGCAAGAAAGGTGACTTATGCCTTTGGGTTTTCTTAAAGGATAGGCCTTTTTTGTCACATTGTGTATCCTTCCGCCAGTGCAGGATTGTTCCCTGAGGCATTTCTGAAGGAAATATGGTCTGGTGTTTAAAGCACAGAACTGGAGCTCAGGAGATCTGAGTTCTGATTCCAGATCTGCCAGACTTCCTGCGTGAATTTGAGCAAGTTACTTTACCCCTTCATGCTTCAAAGTCCCCATCTGTAAAACGACAAAGAAAATGTTTCCCCACTTCATAGTTGCAAAGGATGCTGCAAAGATTGTTACAGAATATGTATAGAGCTCCGAGTGCCTCAAGCGGGAGGTGCTGTGGGAGTGTACAGAGTACTTTCACTTCAGGGGATGTTCAGAGAATGAATGAATGTAGCAAGCAGCCAATATCATCTCCTTCTCATGTCTGCATAGGCTACTGCTGTCGATGAGGAGAGTCTGCAGAAGGCAAACACTACGATCACTGTGGAGGTCACACCTTCCACAGGTACGTTGGGCATTTATTTTACATTGCCCCCAGCCATCTAGAGAACACAGATCACACATTAGAGACTATGGGCCCAATTCAAAGCCCATTGGTATCCCATGGGAGGCTCTATTCTATCCTCCACAATAGCCATTGTGCACTCTCAACCTCCCCCTACCCAAAGTGTCAGGGATTTAGCCTTCGCCAGCTCATTTTCCTTTTCCCATGTATTTTATCCGCGTGACTAGAGCTAGGATCATGTACTGCTTCATTTTATTGGTCAGAATGAAGAGGGATGCTGAATGTTGGCACAAGTGAGAGTCACAAGTGTACCTTGCTAACAGGTTTTTCCTAGTTTGCTTAAGAAGGAGCAGATGGCAGCTGCTCTTATCTTTAAAAAGAGAGGGGAAGCCAAGAGGTCCCAGCAAATAGCGCTTCTTCTTGATCCCTCCTGCTCAGGTCAAGATGGAACATTAACTTCTGGGATCTTTAGCTCTTACTAATATGGAGCTGTGATTCATGCAGAATAGGGTAGCCAAATGGCAATGCATAGAACTCTTCAGTTGGCCCCCTGGCCATCACGGAACCTCTTTGGAACAAGGTAGTTTGTGCCTTCCATACTCGTTAGCAATTGCTGTTGGATAGAATTTATAAGTCAATCAGATCTGAAGCTTGGTGAGCTCCTTGTAGTCTGCGTGAGTATTGCACATTAAACACACAGAGTGGGTCAGAAACCCCAGGCCACCTTGCCAAACAGCCTTCTTGGTTTATATCCGACTACACCTTGCAGAATGTTGCAGTTGATATCCTGCATTACCTCACCACTACAACTATATTTGGACAACACCAGCAAAATGACGCTTAGACATGACAGAAGGATATGACAGGCCAAGTGGCAAAAGGTTTTCCTGAAATATGACCATGCTCTCTGAGGACACACCCATCTGTGTGGGCAAACACCTGCAGCTTCACATACAGACAGACATTTGCATGTGCAAAAACTGGTAATCACATGCAGGAGGAGTCCCCTTATAAATGCAGATTTGCCTGCACTCACAAATATTGCTGGTGCATTTTGGAGGCCCTTTTAAAATATGGCTCCACGAGTTTTCTGCTGATTCTCAACATTCATGCCAGTCCTGGACTTGAGTAGGTTTAAAATTCTGCCTGCCCATTAACATAATCCCACTTTTAAAGGGTTGCAAGGAGAGAGAAATTTTAGCTCCTTCTCCTCCAGCCGGTAGAACACACACCTTTCTGGGTTATTTATATTGAAACCGTATGGCTTGTTGTATCAGTCGTCACCTGCTTTACTTTTGCTCTGTTCAGATGAATAACATGTTTTGCCATTGTCAAAAATAAAGTAACATGTAGCCAAAAAGTTAACCAACACAACCTCGGGTACCTGTTTGGTCTCCAGGTACAACTACTCTTCCTACTCCTACCACCACCACCACCACCTCTGCTGCTGCTGGGACAGGAACCACCACTCCAAAACCTTCTGGTTCATCATCAGCTTCACCACCTGGAGTAACTAACACAGCCTCTACAGCCAATTCTGGATCCACAAAATCCACTTCTTCAGTGAACATGACAACCAACAGTGCTGGCACACTTGGGCCCACCGGAAAGCCTGTGACAGGTACTCCCTCAGGCTCATTTATCTCTCCTCTTGTAACCACAACGAAGCCTGCTACCACAAAGTCTTCTACCAGCGCAGTATCCAGCATGCATCCAGTGGGGCCTTCAGAATCCAGAACCACCAAATTCCCCATAACAGGAACAAACCCAGGTGGAACTGTTCAATCCACTGCTCTGCCATCTTCCCCATCTGGCGGGTCCAGCCCTCATCTTACATCAACTGCAGTAGCAAGCAGATCTCCGAGGCCATCAGACCCCGTGTCTTCTCAAACATCCTTCACAAACAGCCATCAGACAGGTAGATAGATGTGTGCGCTACTCAGAATCAAGGCGTTTCCACCCCACCCCACCCCACCCATATCTCTGCACTCAGCAAATTCAGTTTCATTCTCGCTGTCTGTTTCTGATTTGTCCTTCTTACAAATGGGAGAGGTTTCCAAGGAAGTCTCAAGAACTGCTGCAGTATTGGTGACTCAGTAGGATGCACTCACCCTTTGGGATCAATATTCCTCATCATAGCAGTATGCTATTGGGGAAACACTGCACTACTGAAGATAGCGCTTTTTTGGGGTGCACAGCAAGGCTCTGACCGCTTGGTGTCATCAAGGTCCCATGGCACTTTTTGGAAGAGGAGGGGGGCTAAGCCCCCATGTCCTGGGGAAAGCCCAATCTGGATAATTACTTTTTAGTGCCTAACTAAAATCCCAGTGCAGCTTTTACCAGATACAGCAGTCTTCTTCAAGTCCTGTTCTCAAATGTTGCACGATATTGCCCTGTGCTGTCAAACTACTGCATTTCTGAGGGGGCTGCATTTCAGTGCTGGAGAAAGGGACTCCTGTGTCCATATAGTTTGTGAATTGCTTTGGAATTCTTTCAGATGAAACATACTAAATAGATTGGGACTTTAGAAACAGCCCTTTGAAGGCAGTTAAGTGTAAGGTGCTCCACCCCAGATGCAGCCGTGAAGGGCATTGTGGCTCGGAGACCCCTCTCCAGCTCACAATTCTACCAGTACTCAGGAGGGTAGCACTTCATTGCTGCTGACTAAAGCTGGTCAAAGAAATTTTGATGGAACCATATTCTGTCAAAAATCAAAAAACACATTGTAAAATCAGATACATTTTGCCAGAATTTAAATTTCAGAAGAAAAAAAATTAGAAAAAATGGTTCTGACATTGTCAAAATGGGACCTTTGGACATTTTTTGGAATAAAAATGTTTTGACTTTTTTTGTTTTGAAACTTTTCATTTTGAATTTTTTAAATTTTGCATTATTATCTATATTGCTCCCTACTAATAATGTAGTCTGTGTTTTTAATAGAGCTGTTTGAAAAATGGCAAAATGTTTTTGTGAAAAAAATTCAATTCGACTGGTTTTGGAAATGGAACAATTTCTGGGTTTATTTGACATTTTTTTCCCCCCAACAAGAAATTTATTGAAAATTTATTTCACTTTCAGAGATTTTCAGTTTTCTGAAAAATTTCAGTTTCTCAGTTTTTGGTTTTCTGTATCTGTCAAACCACAGCTTCCTGCCAGCACTGTCGGGGCCTGAATGGCTCATCTATCTCAGTGTGCCAGAGCACATTCTAAACATCACAAAGTATGAAGACTTTTGCCCTGGATAAGTCAGGTAGCAGGTCCTCAACTGTATAATGACTTCTTTTCAATGCTCTGTTAAGTGGATCTGGATCACTGCAAATCCTCAGTTTACCTGAAGATTCTCTCACCACTACTAGGCTGTTGATACATTTTGTGCTAGTTTCAACTGGTGAAATGATGCCTCTGTGCAGTCTTGCTTCTTTTCAGACTTGCCAGTTGCTCTGTCAGTGGATTCCTCGGGGCTAAAACTCTGTTTAAGAGATCTCACCGGCAGCATGTGGGGATGGTTTTCAAACTTCAGCTTGCCCTTTAGGTGCCCATCTTCAAATATGGCTTTATATTCTGTTAAAATGCGGGACAGGGCCCTACTGACTGTTCTTCCTCCTCTCTCATGTGGAGGATATTCAAGGGCTGGTGCTACTGTGCATCAACTATTATAGACTTCAAGCGATACCCATGAAACAAAAAAAGTCTTTTTTATCAACAGCCTACTGTTCTCAGAATGACCAAGTCCTGGTGGTGTACAATGAAACCACATTTCTCCCATCTAATATTGCTGTTTCACTGTTGCTGGGATTACATTGTTGCTGGCTCCACAATTCAGCTGGAATCAGATTGGTCATTGTGCTAATAGCTTAGTCACAAATACAGCAGCGGAATGGCTGAAGCCTTCTTTGGCAGTGCACATAGACAGATAGTCTTTGGAGTTGCTGGAGTCACACTGCAGATGTACTTTTCTTCATTGGAAGCCTCTACCTCCACAAATCACAGCATGTACTGCTGCTTCTTTCTTTCCAGGGGAGCTGCAGCTCTGGGACAAAGTGGTTCTTGTTTCCCACACTCCTTACAACACTGCCCATTGGCTGGATAATTCTTTTTTCCTTGTTATGTTGCTTTGCGCAGTACATACGCTGGACAACGATGCTTACGTTCTCAGTCCATCCATCTCTGTCCTGCTTCCTGAGTCTGTGTATTTGTTCTGCACTAATGGCTATCACTGTTTTGTTCTTTTCCCTGGACAGTTCAGATGCTCTTGCTATTTAGAAGCCTTTCATTAGGGCTAGACTGTTTTCCCTTCACAATCTCTCTTGTAAACTGGAATCAGGTATCCCACAAACGACTGTCTCTAAATTATGGATCCAAAGTTACATGTGGATGCCAGAGTTCTCAGCTCTGTAGTGTAAGCATCTATTCTCTTTTCAGCTTCTTGGTGTTGGGTGAAAAATAAACAATCACCTGTCTCTACAGTCTCATTCTTGAGACCACAGTACACAAACACTTTCATCAGCTGTTCCAATGTCTCACTCATGTCTCATCCCCAAAGAGGTAGTAAAAAAGCTTTATTTTCTTTTTCTCATAGTTATCTTCCTTGGTCAGCTCTGTATAGAACTCAATTCTTGCTTCCACTGCTTCCCTGCTCGTGCAAAGATTTGTGTGTGGACATCCAGCTTTCCCAGTCCCTCTATGCTACCTGATTGCTCTATTTCTAGGTGCTGCTTTGTTTGCCTGTTAATCATACTCTCTTCCTTGCTATGGGTCTCACTAGATTGACCGCTGTCACCATGGTTTCATATACTGCATTCTGAGTAACAACATGAGAGGAGTTCATGTTTCTAAAACTAAACTGGCTCTTTAGGAAGAGAACTATTTGCAGAGGTGCTGCAGCTAGCATTCTAGCCATGTGCACACAAATGGAGTTCTTGTTGCCTTCTCCAAATGTTTCCCTCCTCCAGCCTGTGCTTTTCTCCAAGATCCAGGCCAGAATGGGTACCTCCATTTCTGGATGCCCACAGTTAGACTGATGTGGCCTTATTTTCAGAAATGCCGAGCACCTCCAGTGCCCAATGACTTCAGGGGGAGTTGCAGGTGCTTCAGACTCTCTGATGGAAAAACAAAAACACACCTTCCCTCTCCCCACCCCGGCAAGTTATTGAGTGCCAGAATTAGGCCAACATTTTCAAATCTTGGTATCTAAAGTATCTGAGATTGAAACACCAGAAACCAAGGCACCCAAACACAGATGTGACTTTAAAAATTTGGCCCTTAGTGTCTATTTATCAAACAAACAACATACTGGTAACTAGGCAATGAAATGGTTTCAGTACTGTACTAAAAATATGCTAGCTTGCGGTACTTAAAGTGACAGAATACTGCCCTATTTTCCTGTATACATAGTATATTTCAGAGGGCCAAGTCAGCACTAGCAAAGGCAAGGAGGAATGAGCCAATAGGCCTGTTCTGTGTCTAATTGCTTTGATTCCTGTCCCCAAGACTGTTCTTTGGAGTCAAGGGATTTCTATGCTAAGGACCGGAATGTACTTTAAGGATGTGAGCCAAATCCCATTGAAGAAGTCAGTGGAAAAGTTACAGTACAGTTTAATAATACTCAATTTACAGGAGGTGGATGCTGAACTACACTTTAATTTCTAGGACACGTGCACCAAAGGGATAACTCATCAGAAAGATGGAGTCTTGCATCAGTTCTGCAGGCTGCATTTCCCATCACTAATCATGGCATCAAACACAATTAAGTAGTAAAATTTCATACAAATGCTAGTCATCCACTGTCACGTTAATAATAAACTGTTGGAGCTGTCACTGGCCCAGGTAATATTCAAAGTCCACAATGAAAACATGCCAGCGAAAGGGCAAAACATGCTATTAATTATCATGAAACTTGAAAGAAATTGGTTTACGATTCAAAGTGAGGATGGAATAAGAAACAAATATTCCTAGAGGCAAACTAAATAGACGAATCCTCTGGAAGTATAGTACCGTATCTCAGTTTTGATGTTGATCCTTAGGCTTCTTGTACCTGCTAAGTGCTGAAAGCGTAACCCAAACTTACAGCCAGGAAAAGCTGGCAATTCATCATCGACGAAGGATTAAACACACTTTAAAATAGTGCAACTTAAAGCAACTCCCAAGTCACTTTCCTCTGCGCTTTACTGCAGCATAGCAACAAGCACAGTGGGCAGTATCGTGGCTTTTATCAGCATTGCAGCTGTATTATGGCACAATAAATCCACCTTTAATAGACAAGAGGGTAGAGGGTGCTTCTCAGATCCCACTGACGTCAGTGCAGATTGCAGCCATGTAACAGAGATCAGAATGCTATTCTGGTAATTTTTTATTCCCTGTTTTTACTTGGCCCTGAATCTCTGGGCTAGAACACTGCAGAAAGGATGCCTCAGTTTCCACAAGAAAACAAAGAAGTGTTTTCTTTTGCTGGTGGAAATTTGTAAAGCAAAAATTGTCACACAGCTCTGCTCTGGGAAACACCACTGTTTATTTGCTCATTCACTTACACAGTCTAGCCAGTAATAAGATGATACTGGGATGAGAATGGATCCTACTAGCCTTTTAAAAATTTGAAACTTAAAGTAATAAACTCCAGCCACCATCTACTTTCTCACCATGGGTGTAAATTTTTGTCTGGCACGGTATAGAACATGCCACAGACATTTTGCTAAGCCACAGGTATTGATCCCTATCGCATTGTGCACCTTAGCTCTCACCTCATTCAAGGTCCATGATGAGGAGCCGTGGTTAAGGAAAGGATGCTTTGGGGTTTAAACGTGATAAGCAAAATGTCAACGCAACACTCCTGTCCCAGTCCAACAATTATTTCCCAGGAAAAATTCCCCATTTGTTTAAATGGGAAATTCACCTTTGTAAGTTCCCACCTCTTTTTATTGATTGAAAGTTCTGAAGTCCCATTCAGGGTCCTTCCAAAAGCCGATGCCTCAAGCACGGCACTGCAGTGCACCCTGTCAGATTAAATGGGTCCATTTCACCCCTTGCACCCTGCAGGAGAGCTTTGTCCTTGATCTTAGAAAAGTGAATTCGTCTTCTCCTACAATCAAGTCTTGCATTAAAGACCATGTATGAATGATTCTTAGAAGTGTAACATCCATTTGTTTTCCTCACAGGCACAAAAGACGAGAGAGCTAACTTGCGCTACACTGCACAGGACATGGCTGCTCTAGGCGCCACATTGGCGGTATTGCTGGTAATCGCCTTACTCATGCTTGGATTGATTGTCTTCAAGCATTATAGAAAAGAAGCTGAGCGTATGGTTGGAATAAGGAGAGGCGAAGTGAGTGGTTAATTTGTAACTAGTTCATTTCAGGGTTGCCTTAGAGCTAGGAAATCATGTCTTGGCATAGGCGCCAACTTTTACTTTTCCCTGAGGATGCTCCATCCCCATTCTGCCCCACTCTGCCTCTTCCTGCCCCCTCTCCAAGGCTCCCTGCCTCCTCCTGCCCTCCACCCTCCCCAACCCCATCAGCTGATTGGCACAGCTGCTGCCGCCCACCCACCCATCAGCTGTGGCCACTGAGTGCTAAACCTCCACCATTTTTTTCCATGGGTGCTCCACCCATAGAGTCCGCACCGCATGCCTCCTGTCTGGGCCCCCTCAGCAGCCTGATCCTCAGCTGACATCAGGGCTGCAATTCCACTGATGTCCGCAGAGCTGTGCCCAAGCATTTCAAGCTCCCATGTTTTTTTCCCCATTTCATTTCTTCCCCCTATAATCATGAGACATTTCTGCTCTTGCCATTCCCCCAGGATCCCGTTGAGGATTTCAGTAACCAAGGCTACCAAGATGATGAAAATCCTCTTTGGAGCACAAAAGACAACGAATCACTAAGAAGCGACACTTCAGAGAACGGTACCCCTGTTGTGCAGAGGCAGTCAGATGGCTTCCCTCCTCCGGAGCCCACAGTGGAGAGCAGCATCGCAACAGCTTCCGCCGCCATCAAGGACGGGGAAGAGAACAAAGAGGGAAAGAACACAGACAGCGATAAAGAAGTGAAATCTATCCTCACCAAGGACAAGAAGACAGTGGACGATGGATACAAAGCTGTGTGGTTTAAGGATGAAATTGATCCAGACACCAAGGATGATGTTGTAGTGATTGAAGACCAGGTTGAAGAGGAAGATGATAGTGATGAGGATAAGGATGAGGAGGATGAGCACAGAAGTCAGCATGGTGACCCAGTGGTGTCCTTCATTCTAGAGAGAGCTCAGCTCCAAGCAACGAATGGGAACCTCAAACCTGACCAGGATGCAGACACAGGAGACGACTTTTTTTTATAGGCTCAGCAAAGTGAGTTTTGCCAGTCTGGAAACTGGGTAATTTGAAGCCACTTTTCTGAGTAAGGGTCCCAGGTTCTTTGTGCTGTGATAGAGACAGGTCTGCTAGCAAACAATGGTGGCTGGCAGATTTCACAAACATATGCTCTGTGATCCCCTCCTGCCTTCAGGTGTAGAGTAAATAGATTTTAAGGCCAGCTGGGCCCATCGTGATTATTTAGTCTGACCTTCATAGCACAGGCCATAAAGCTTCACACAGTAATGCCTGCACTGGGCCCAATAACTTGGGGTTAAGCTAGACCATCTCCTTCAGAGCGGATATTGATTTAAATCAAATATCGTCTTACTCCAGAGGAGAGTCCAATCCACAGTTCCTAGCTTCAGAGGCCAGTGCCTTAGCCATTAGGCCACCAGCACTACTCCCAGGTCTTTCTTCAGCCAGGGGGCTCCAAAAATGCTTCTGCCCTCTCCTTTCAGTTTTTCTGAGGGGCAATCAGGAGAACTCATTGGAAGTGATCTAGACACCCTTAAGCCTCCCTTGACATGGCTGAACAGATGGGAATTTCCTAGGGCTCTCCCTACAGATGAACCTCTCCCAAGTTAATTAGTGGGGAAGTCCCCAGTGACAACATCAGGTTTTGCTTCAAAATGATGCAGAGTCTAGAGTCCATTTTAATTGGTTTTGATATGAAACAGGCAATTGCCACAGAAGTTTGCTTTGAATCTCATTTAAATCCCAGTGCTAGTTACACCACTGAGGCACCACCATTTAGTGGCACAAAACTAAGGCAAGCACAGAGCTTCCCACTGAGACTGAATGAGCCTCATTCACTCCCCAGGCAAAATTAACAGCTTCCCCCTTCACTGCAAGCTCATTCTGCTCTCACTCTGCCCAGAGGAGCTAGAGAGCATAGAAACAAGCGTAGTGGGAAAGACCATTACACATTTCCTGTTGGTAGCATAGCTTAGTCACATCCTCCCCACATCAGGACTGTTTATTTACACAAACTGGTAACACTGTAATGGAGTATTTTATTCTTTATTGTTTTTAATTTAAGACTTGATTCTTCTCAGGGGCTCACTGCTGTGATATCAATGCCGTTACTCTTGATTTTCACTGGTGCAATTTAGGATAGGCATGTGCCCCACTATGGCTTAGTGAGTCCAAAGCCAGGCCCCAGTCCTGCCGACATTTAGGCACATGCTTAAGTTTATGCGTGGGAGTAGTCCCAGTGAAGTCAATAGGGCAAAGCACACATGTGTTTGCAGGACCTAGACCTGATCCAGCATTTTACTAACCATAAAGACCACAATGAAGAATTAAACCTATTAATTTACAGAGGATTTTAGCATGTGCTGCTGCCGGCAACTACTGGAAAATAGTCCTCTGCTTTGGGAACAGTATTGCACTTGGCTTGTTCATTGATCTCATCTATTGGTGGGGCAGAAGAAGGTAACTTCTCCTTCACAGAGCCCTTTCCCAAATCCACAGGGACACTGGTATACGACTCTCTTCAGAGGGAGTCACACCTGGGCCAATGAGAGGGCACCTGGGCCATGAGTTAGTAGAGGACTCCTGGTTTCATATTTAGATAATGATCAAAGTGGGTTTTTTATGGTTCTCTGATCACTGTCATGCTAAGCCAAATGGATCACGCATTTCTCTGCAATAAAGCTGTGGCATCCAGGAGTACAGATAAGATTATCATCTTTATTTCTTGGCTCATCACCAGGCATGGGTGTTGGCCTTTTGTAACCCTATCTCAGGACAGAGGCTGGTCCCCACTGGCTCCAGCAGCTACACTTAAACCCACAATAAAATCAATAGTGATCCCTTGCCCCAGCAGGTTCTCTCTGCCTCTTATAGGAGGAAAGCAGAATAATCTAACACCATCAGAACCAAACCGAAGAGGCTTAGTACAGTAACCAGCCTGAAAGCAGATCAGATCCTCTCAAAGGGGCAGGGAACCAGCTGCCATGGGATACATTAAAAACCCCACAGATTTCCTGCTATGTTCTATGGTTTGGTTTCACAGAAGCTTGGTTTTGTCTTCTCCTTATAGCCCTCCTCTAGTACCCCCTTTATACTGCCATGAATCTTTCTACAGTGTGGAGGGGTGACTATACCATTGCTTCCTTTACGGCCCATCACAACTAGTCCTTGTGTCAGCCATTGGGAATCCCCAAGGAACAAGGTGCTTCCAGACTGTGGGATCAACTCTTTGGGCCAGATTCTCAGCTGGTGTAAATCAATGTCACTGTTGACTTCCAGGGAGCGACACCAAATTTACACCACCTGTGTGTCTGAATCCAATTATCTATCTAGGTAAAATGCATGCTGCTCTCCGTTTTCCGATGTTAGTGCCAATGACACTGACTGGTACCATTAAGTAACCTGGCTTTTGTCAAATGGCACTGAGAGTTATTCATCATGGGCAGGGCCTTAGTAGAGCATGACTTCTGGTTTATTCCACTTGTTCTGCTTCCTATGGTATCAGGGTTTCATCAAAATAAGTCCGTTTTTTTAGAGATCTGACAGCAATGCACAACCACACCCACTCCTGATTTATAAACTTGTGGCCAAATTGAACTTTCACTGACACCACTGGCTTCAGTGGGGTTACTCCAATTGACACCAGTGTAGCTGACAGCAGAATTCTGTTTTAAGACGCTCATTATCATCATCAAAAGGCAAAACAGAATCTTACATGCATTGATAAGCTAGGGTGCAAATTTGGGGCAAAATCCAACTCATTTACACCCATGCAGCTCCACTGAAGTCAGGCAGACAAATCATCTTCTGGACTTTGTTTCATCTATCTCCTCTGGTCTCTATTACTATCCCTTGGTGCTACTGTACTTTGGCTGCTGAATCTGTGTGTTTGAATGACCACACCTAGGTTTCCATGGAGCAGCTGCCTTGCAGAGGGTGGGAGTTAGACAAGGAAGTCTCTGTGGCTTAGAATACGTACAGTTTATCAGATAATGGCGGAAGACAAGCATTAGTCCCATCTGCATAAAAGGATCTCAGGCTGTAAAGGCATAAAGCGTCCATTGACATCACAAAAATTTCTCAATAGCAAATTGCTGAGCCTGTCACCTTGAATCAACATCATATAGGAGGATATGGAATGGGCAGCCATCTCCACTGCAATACAATCGCAGATGAGAATTGTTTACTGTGGAAGTTGTCCCAGCGTTCCCTTTGGCTCTGGCTCACTCCTGGTCCTAGTGTTTTTTGACCTTGTGCTGCTACTGGCCCAAAATAACCCAGGCCAGATTCTTGTGCTGCTACTGGCCCAGGGAAGAGTGGATGCAATAGTTACCATTCTGATTTAGTAGCATTTGAAGCCCACCTTTGTGTGAGGTGGGGGGACGGACACGACAATTGACAACACAAGGTGCAGGGCAAGAGAGAATCTCTTCTCTTCCATGTCACCTAAAAAAAGCCAATGAGGAGTTCTTGTGGCACACTTAGAGACTAACAAATTAATTTGGGCATAAGCTTTCGTGGGCTAGAACCCACTTCATCAGATGCATGGAGTGGAAAATACAGTAGGCTGTGTGAAAGTAGAATGAATTATATTGTAAAAATAGAAAGGTTTAAAGAAATGCTGTCTGTACCTTTAAAAAAAACTGTTGGAATGCTGCAATCCAGGTGTCAGGAATACAGACATTCACATAGAACAATTGCACCATTTAAGGGCAATTGGTGAAGTATTAGCCTCAGATCCATAAAGAGTTAGTAAGGAAGTAGAATATGCATGCTGTGCCCCAGGTGAATTTTACAGTTTTGCTTTCTTTGTTCCTTTGTCTAATTCCCGCTTTTTTATCTGTATAAATAAGACTGTTTTGGCCTTGCATGGCCGCTCACATATTCTGAATGTTATTGGCAGAGCGCTGTGCTAATAAAACAGAGTGGTCTGACAAATTGTGAGTCCTGATTCTAACTTTGACAATTTGGAGGTTCCACCGAGATGGCAAACGTCTTCACTGGGGCTGTGTGATTCCTGACTGTTTTTGTGGGATGACCGTGGCAGCCGGCACCTGGGCATTTGGCCCAAGCGGTCCCCCACTAGAGCGGAAAGGCGCACAGCCACAGTGAGGTCTACGCCATCGAACCTGTTGGTTCCCACTCTGTTCTGGTAGGGATCCCGGGATCTGACATCAGGAATCTGGTCAGGTAATTATTTCTGTGTTTTGTCCGGACTGAGGACTGTCCTGTCTCTGTGTCTATCTGTCCTCTTGTGGAGTGTTTGAGTCTGGGTGCTGTCTCTGTCTGGGGATCGGCCGACCAAGGGGTTCCTGTCCCCGCGGTCTGAGTGAGTGAAATCTGCACAATTGCAGCCGCAACACACCTTGGGTAAAACCCTTAGTGTGAAAGCAAGGGCAATTGAGGCAGTAGCCTGTGGGCTCCTTTTATGTGTTGCAGCAGGCATCGCTCTGACGAACCTGAATTTCCTTCTTGTGTGATTGGTGTGGGAAAAGTCCTCCTGTACTGGTAACCAGACGTCTAAGTCGGGACAGTTCCCTAAATGAACGCCGGCTCATTTTATGTATTTAGGATGGGTCCAGACTCCTGTAAAAAGGGTCAAGACTCCTGTAAATTTCTGGGAAAATGGTCTAGGCTAACTCAGGGGGATCCCAAAACTCAGTGGCCACTGTTAAAATCTTGGAACAAAGACTGAGTGGACGTCTTAAAGGACAAACTCGGCCAACCTAAAACTAAATTGGCTAAAGGAGAGGTTAATTGTTTCATGCAGTGGTGAGAAGAGGCAAATCATAGGTGGACAAAATCAAAACTGGCCTCTCTCACTTATTCAAATAATAAGTTAAAAGCTTTATTAAAAGCCTCCTCTCCCACCACTAGACCGAGCGCTCCCCTTTACCCCGTTCTCCAAACCCCGGATCGATCCAAACCCCTTCATACTCCCATCTCATTGTAAAAAGGACAAAAAGTCCCTTGTTCTGTTCCCCTTTGTTGTCTGCCTCAGAAACTGATTCTTTATAGTGTCCCACTACCAATTCAGCAAGGCTCGGGGCGGGGGAAGCTCCTCAACTAGCCCCCAACCTTCCTGGTCCCTTTCCTTTTTGTTTAAAAAGTGCTAGCAACCCACCAGAAGACAAATGTAAATGTAATGTAAGTACTGTGTTTACCAATAATCACATTTACTATTTGCCACAACAACAACAACAAAACAGTCTCCGCTTACTGTAAGCACTGATTTAGCTAAATTCTCTATCAACCTTGGCATTAAATGGCAAACAGTTACCAATCATCTGTTAAAAGGTAAAAAGGTAACATGGCTCCTAAAAAAAAAAATAAAAACAAAAATGTAAAACTGAACTGTTCATATTATACACGCAAATGGGGACATGTTAAAAATTGCCACTGCATAAAAGCATAACAGCTTACCATTGGTATAACATTTTCTGCATGGTCTCCCACAACTACTGGCATACTAATATTACTACCCTAATTGTTTTTGGTTTTACATTGTATGTGTTTAATTGAAATGTTTAAAATGTGCTGGTGGATAAAACAAATGTATGTAAAGCTAAAGCCACAGGCCCAAATCACCTCCCAGTATTTTCTATTACGTGGACTAAATAAGAAGTGACACTGGCGATTAATAATCTTAGTGTCAAAAGGGGGATATGTAGGAGCAGGATTTTATAATATCCCATAAGAATTAAAGTATAATTTGATTTCATCCTGCTAGTCACTATTTTTAAATAGCAGAAAGAAATGACCCCCTGGGACTATAGGATTCTGTTTTCCCATATGCATTACAAATTGGGCCCTCTCTAACTCTTTGTTTTAAGATTTAGGTAGTAAGAGACAGGATTCTCTATTGTGTCTGTGTTAAGTAAATTAGAGAAACATTAAAGGCCTGGGTCTCAATGTAAATTGTCTTAGTTATCAATTGTAAAACTTAGCAAGGTTTAATTTGCAATGCTTTTTTTGTTCTATATAAAATACTACTGTTTGTATTCTCAAATCTATTTGTGTGAATGAGGAATGTATGCATCAGGAAAAGATAAGGTGTGAAGGCCATTGTTACAGCCAGAGTCAAGGGACAGAGTCAAGGGACGGCTGTTAAACTGTCTGGCATCTCAGAGTGGATACATGCTTCGCAGTGTAAGAATGCACAAACCCCAGTGAACCAATCACCACCTCAGGACCACGCAGAGTCAATTTTTTTGACTCCAGAAGAAGACGTAGAGGAACAGCCTGCAATACCTTACAATCTACGCTCTCGTAAGGGTTGCCAGAAGCAGATGACTACATAAAGCAAGGCCCAAGAAGAAGCAGTAGTGAGCCAAGCGCCTGCTGCCTGGTGGACATAAAACTGTGAGTGCAGTTCCCTCAGTTGAGGTTGTCAGAACCAGAAGGGCCTTGCCTCCAACATGCAGCTCTGGTAGCGCCTGTTCCTCGGCTGCTGGTATCTTAAGGTCTGGGGTGCACACAATGACAATTCTTTTATCCAGCAGCAAGTGTGGATAGCTCAGATCCTTATTATTTCTAAATGCTGGGTCTGCAGCCACATCCCAGCCCACTCTCAAACTGGTGTTCCTGTCCTGGCTATCCCACTCAATTCCCCAGACCTCACTGGAGGACCTTGTCTGTTTAACACAATATGGAACAGTAATAACACCTGGGAAGAGGCTATTGGCAGTTCCTTTACCCCACTTGGGGGAGCAATACACCAGGCAAAAAGGCTCCTAAGTAGTTAAATAATGGCAAATAAAACCAGAAAAAGTTTAAAAGCCCTGGCCAAGGAAACAAAGGCGATCGGACAGGTGGCCCTCCAGAACCGTCAGGCATTGGACATAGTGCTCACGGCCAAAGGAGGGACCTGTGCTCTCACTGGAAAACAATGTTGTATGTTTATACAATACCAATAAGGTAATAGATCGCTACAGCCACTTAGAACAAATCGCATATCTTCCTCATGAAGAGCTGAGTTCTTTATGAAAGTGGCTAAGTAACCTGTTCAATTTCTCTGGCATAGAAAACTGGTTGTTTCAGGGAGCCCTAACTATCCTGTTTGAAATCTTAGTGATTTTTGTATGCTTTCAGTTAATCTGTTGTATCCAGAATTGTGTCACCCAGATGGCTGCCCCAAAACAGAGTGCTAATATAATGATTTTAAATATCACTGATGAACAAAAAAATAAGAAACGGTTAATTTGTGGAACCCAGTAATTGTTGGTCATGGCGTGCGCTTGACCAAAAGGAGGGATTGTGAAAGTAGAATGAATTATATTGTAAAAATAGAAAGGTTTAAAGAAATGCTGTCTGTACCTTTAAAAAAAACTGTTGGAATGCTGCAATCCAGGTGTCAGGAATACAGACATTCACATAGAACAATTGCACCATTTAAGGGCAATTGGTGAAGTATTAGCCTCAGATCCATAAAGAGTTAGTAAGAAAGTAGAATATGCATGCTGTGCCCCAGGTGAATTTTACAGTTTTGCTTTCTTTGTTCCTTTGTCTAATTCCCGCTTTTTTATCTGTATAAATAAGACTGTTTTGGCCTTGCATGGCCGCTCACATATTCTAAATGTTATTGGCAGAGCGCTGTGCTAATAAAACAGAGTGGTCTGACAAATTGTGAGTCCTGATTCTAACTTTGACAGCTGTATAAATACACAGCACATGAAAAGATACTTCCCCTAGTGCACCAACCTCTCCATCATCACTGAACTTCAGGCTCTGTCACAGCCTTCTAGGAGCAGATCTTCAGCTACTGTAAGTCAGCCTAGCTTTTAGCAGAAGTCAGTGGAGCTACCCTGGTTTACACCTGTGCTTTGAGATGGAAAAGGCCCTGCTAGATCATCTAGTTCAGAGCCAGATTGTGCTCTGTCTAGTTTATATTCTTCAGCGCTTTGCCCAGACCAGCTTCACTCAAAAAAGGGGCTGTCCTCTACATCCCATGGGAAAATATGCACTGTAAGGCCTGGTCTACACTAGGGGGGGGGTGTCGATGTAAGATACGCAAGTTCAGCTGTAGCTGAAGTCGAAGTATCTTATTCTGACTTACCTCCCATCCTCACTGTGTGGGATCAATGTCCACAGCTCCCCCTCCAACTCCGCTACCGCCGCTTGCTCTGATGGAGTTCCGGAGTTGACAGGAGCGCGTTTGGGGATCGATATATCGCGTCTAGATGAGACACGATATAGCGATCCCCAATAAATCGATCGCTACCTGCCAATACAGCGGGTAGTCTGGACATACCCTAAGAATAGAGAGCTGATTACAAGAAGTGTACTCAGTGCTGATGCTATATAGAGTGTGTTCCCAGCATAGCCCTGATATACTGATGGTGGTGGCGGGGAAGAAGAGGAGTCAGTGCCAGGCAAGTAGTCTTTTTTGTAAGTTGTGTGTATGGAGTGAAAGGCAGGAAGGTGGGCAGGTGAATACAAGGGAGCATGGAAAGGAACAAGGAGAATACTTGTCATGGGGGGGGCGGGGATGGGGGAAAAGAAGAGAGGTGAGGGTAGGAAAGGCCCATACTGTTTTCTTTTCGTGGCTCTGCTCAGCCGACATCAGAACTCTGCTAATTTTAGGCACAGATCAGTCATGCTGCCTACTGTATATAGAGCTTTGAGCGGCTTTCATGTGGCATAATGACTTGAAAAATTTCTGACTGATGACAGGTGGCAAAGAGCCCAACTGCAAGATTCCTGATCCCTTTTATTAACCAGGAAACTACAGATCAGAGAGACAAGACTTTATCAAGAAGGTAGAGTTCCAATACAGGCAAGAGTCCATCCCAGTGCATTCAACTTTCACACTAATGGTGCAAAGAATCATATGTTGCCCTTGCACAAAGGTACATTGACTTCAGTGGATGCTCACAGAATTTGATCCCAAGTGTATTAACAGCATTATATGATACTGATGAATTATTAACAGTTTCTCAAGTGCATAAGTGTTTGCAGGATTAAGCTATACTCGCACAAATGATCCACATTTAAGTCAGTGGGACTCCTCTCATGAGTAAATTTACTCACATGCATGTAGGATTTGCCCCTCTGCCATATACATTCGCCAAACCGGACAGTCTCTAGGCAAAAGAATTAATGGACACAAATCTGACATCAGGAATCATAATACTCAAAAATCAGTAGGAGAACACTTTTACCTGTCTGGTCATTCAATGACAGACCTACGGGTGGCAATTTTGCAACGGAAAAAGCTTCAAAAACAGACTCCAACGAGAAACTGCTGAGCTGGAATTGATATGCAAATTAGATACAATTAATTTAGGCTTGAATAGGGACTGGGAATGGCTGAGCCATTACAAACATTGAATCTATCTCCCCTTGTAAGTATTCTCACACTTCTTATCAAACTGTCTGTACTGGGCTATCTTGATTATCACTTCAAAAGTTTTTTTCTCTTACTTAATTGGCCTCTCAGAATTGGTTAGACAACTCCCACCTTTTCATGCTCTCTGTATGGGTATATATAACTCCTCACTATATGTTCCATTCTATGCATCCGAAGAAGTGGGCTGTGTCACGGAGTGTGGGGGAGTCCGGCCCTGCACCCCTCTTCCTGGGACCCACCGTGACTCTCGACCAGCCAGTAAAACAGAAGGTTTATTGGACAACAGGAACACAGGTTACAGCAGAGCTTGCAGGCACAGTCAGGACCCCTCCACCGAGTCCTTCTGGGCTTTCAGGGTGCTTGGATCCTAGCTAGGATACCCCTGAATTCCGCCCACACAGCCCCAAGCCCAAACTCATAGACTCATAGGTCAGAAGGGACCAATCTGATCATCTAGTCTGACCTCCTGCACAAGGCAGGCCACAGAACCCCACCCATCCAATTTTATAACAACCCCTATCCCAGGACCGAGTTATTGAAATCCTCAAAAATGGTTTGAAGACCTCAAGCTGCAGAGAAACCACCAGCAAGCGACCCATGCCCCACGCTGCAGGGGAAGGCGAAAAACCTCCAGGGCACCTGCCAATCTGGCGTGGAGGAAAATTCCTTCCTGACCCCAAATATGGCGATCAGCTAAACCCTGAGCATGTGGGCAAGAGTCACCAGCTAGCACCCAAGAAGGAATTCTCTGCAGCAACTCAGTACCCATCGCATCCAACATCTCCCCGCAGACCACTGAGCAGACCTGTCTGGTGGTAATTCAAGATCAATTGCCCAAATTAACGATCCTATCATAACATCCCCTCCATATACTTATCAAGCTTTGTCTTAAAGCCAGGAAAGTCTTTTGCCCCCACTACTTCCCTCGGAAGGCTATTCCAGAACTTCACTCCCCTAATGGTCAGAAACCTTAGTCTAATTTCAAGTCTAAACTTCCTAATATCCAGTTTATACCCATTCGTCCTCGTGTCTACATTAGTACTAAACTTAAATAATTCCTCTCCCTCCCTAACGTTAACCCCCTTGATATATTTATATAGAGTGAGCATATCCCCCCTCAGCCTTCTTTTGGCCAGGCTAAACAAGCCAAGCTCTTTGAGTCTCCTTTCATAAGGCAGTTTTTCCATTCCTCGGATCATCCTTGTAGCCCGTCTCTGAACCTGTTCCAGTTTGAATTCATGCTTCTTGAACATGGGACACCAAAACTGCACACAGTATTCCAGATGGGGTCTCACCAACGCCTTATATAACGGTACTAACACCTCCTTATCCTTGCAGGAAATACCCCGCCTGATGCATCCCAAAATCGCATTTGCTTTTTTAACAGCCGTATCACATTGGCGACTCATAGTCATCCTGCTATCAACCAGTACCCCAAGGTCCTTCTCCTCCTCCGTCGCTTCCAACTGATGCGCCCCCAACGTATATCCAAAATTCTTATTATTAATTCCTAAATGCATGACCTTGCACTTTTCACTGTTGTATTTCATCCTATTTCTATTACTCTAGTTTACAAGGTGGTTCAGATCTTCCTGAATAGTATCCCTGTCCTTCTCCGTGTTAGCAATACCTCCCAGCTTCGTGTCATCTGCAAACTTTATTAGCACATTCCCGCTCTTTGTGCCAAGGTCAGTAATAAAAAGGTTAAATAAGATCGGTCCCAAAACCGATCCTTGAGGGACTCCACTGGTGACCTCCTTCCAGCCCAACAGTTCACCTTTCAATACGACCCTCTGGAGTCTCCCCTTTAACCAGTTCCTTATCCACCTTACAACTTTCATATTCACTCCCATCTCTTCCAATTTAACTAACAGCTCCCTGTGCGGAACCGTGTCGAACGCCTTACTGAAATCTAGGTAAATTATATCTACCGCATTTCCTTTATCTAAGTAATCCGTCACCTTCTCAAAGAAGGAGATCAGATTGGTTTGGCACGATCTACCTTTAGTAAATCCATGTTGCAATTCGTCACAATTACCATTGACCTCTATGTCCTTAACTACTTTCTCCCTTAAAATTTTTTCCAAGACCTTACATACTACAGACGTCAAGCTAACAGGCCTATAATTACCCGGATCACTCTTATTCCCTTTCTTAAAAATAGGAACTACATTAGCAATCCTCCAGTCATACGGCACAACCCCCGAGTTTATCGATTGCTTAAAAATTCTCGCTAACGGGCTCGCAATTTCACTCGCCAGTTCCTTTAATATCCTTGGATGGAGATTGTCCGGGCCCTCCGACTTCGTCCCATCGAGCTGTTCAAGTACGGCCTCTACCTCAGTTGCGGTAATATCCACTTCCATATCCACATTCCCGTTTATCATCCCTCCATCATCGCAAGGTTCCTCACTAGTCTTATTAAAAACTGAGGCAAAGTACTTGTTTAGATGTTGGGCCATGCCTAGGTTATCCTTAACCTCCATTCCATCCTCAGTGTATAGCGGCCCCACTTCTTCTTTCTTTGTTTTCTTCTTATTTATGTGGCTGTAGAACCTTTTACTATTGGTTTTGATTCCCTTGGCAAGTTCCAGTTCAATGTGGCTTTTAGCCTTCCTCACTTTATCCCTACATGTTCTGACCTCAGCAAGGTAGCTTTCCTTACTGATCCTGCCTTCCTTCCATTCCCTGTAAGCTTTCTGCTTTTGTCTAATCCCCTCTCTGAGTTGTTTGCTCATCCAGTTTGGCCTACAACTCCTGCCCATGGTTTTTTTTCCCCTTTCTCGGGATGCAGGCTTCCGACAGTCTCCGCAGCTGCGACTTAAAGTAATTCCAGGCCTCCTCCACATTTAAATCCACTAATTCCTCCATCCAATCCACTTCCCTAACTAATTTCCTTAACTCTTTGAAATTAGCCCTCGAGAAGTCAAAAACCCTAATCCCAGATCTACATTTGTTTATCCTTCCATCTAGTTTGAACTGAATCAGCTCATGATCACTCGAACCAAGGTTGTCCCCTACCACCATTTCTTCTACGAGGTCCTCACTGCTCACCAACACCAAATCTAAAATGGCATCCCCTCTTGTAGGTGCTTCAACTACTTGATGAAGAAATCCATCCGCTATCACATCCAGAAAAATCTGACCCCTATTATTCTTGCAAGAACTCGTCCTCCAGTCTATATCCGGGAAGTTGAAGTCCCCCATAATCACACATTTCCCCTTTGTGTTTACTTCATTAAAGACATTAAAGAGGTCTCTATCCATATCCCAATCCGAACCCGGCGGTCTGTAGCACACCCCAAGCACTATCTCAGGGGAAGCTCTAGTTGCTTTTTTACCCAGTGTGATTTTTGCCCAGACAGATTCTGTCTTATCCATTCCATCGCTTCTTATTTCGCTACATTTAATTTCATCATTGATGTACAAGGCTACTCCACCACCTTTGCCTTTCTTCCTGTCTTTTCTAAACAGCACATAGCCTTCAATACCCGTGCTCCAGTCATGAGTACTATTCCACCAGGTTTCGGTAATCCCTATAATATCCGGCTTCACTTCCTGCACTAGTAACTCCAGTTCCTCCATCTTGTTACCTAGGCTCCTCGCATTAGTGTACAGACCTTTTAATTTTCGGCGTTTGGCATCAGTGACATTCTTTCCCTCGTCGTGCACAAACTTTCTACCACCAGCATCACCCGTTACTCTGGTTTCTACTCCACTATTCCTCCTTGGATCAAATCTTGGGGTCGCAAGGGTATCCCCGCTCACTTTGTTTACTTCCCTCTCCAGGTTATATTCTGGCGTGGAGATCTCCCGAACATCTCCCAACCATCTCCCCCAACTTCCTAGTTTAAAGCCCTCTTGATGAGGTCGGCGAGCCTCCATCCTAGAATTCTATTTCCCTCCTTGCTGAGATGAAGTCCATCCTGAGCGAACAGTCGTCTATCTGTAAATGCTTCCCAGTGACCGTACATCCCAAAGCCCTCCTTATAACACCACTCCCTGAGCCATCTGTTGATCGCCATAATCTTGTCACTCCTTCGTCGCCCCGCTCTAGGAACCGGCAGAATCCCACTGAAGATCACCTGAGCCTCGATGTCTTTAAGCCTCTTCCCCAGTCTGGCATAGTCCTCCTTGATACAGTCCAGCGAGTAACTAGCCGTGTCATTCGTTCCCACATGAAGGATAATCAACGGATTCTTTCCCGCTCCCGCTAAGATCGTATTCAGCCTCAAGTCCACATCCTGTATCTTAGCCCCTGGCATACAGCACACTCTTCTGTTCTCCCGATCAGGTCTAGTTACAGGCCTGTCTACTCTTCTCAGTAAAGAGTCTCCAATCACGTAGACTTGCCTTTTCCTGGCGACAGTGCGATTCTCCGGTCTATCCCCCACAGCAGCTGGCCGCGATTCCTCTCGATTTGAATTCGCCCTTACAATCCTCCTAGGGCTCGTACTTGATGTTGCCTCCAGTGACTGCTCCCCTCCTTCTGCAGGACTAGCTGCTTGCCTCTTCTTCCTCGCCCTTTCTCCTTCAGCAGCCTGCTGTGTTCCATCTTCATTTCCCAACTCAGCAAACCTGTTCCTGAGTTCTATTTGTCCATCGCTGGCCCGTCTTTTCCTCTGCCTGGTTCTCCTAGTGACATGCTTCCACCGTCCACTTTCCTCACCCAGCAGTCCCTCCTCAGAGTCCTTAGGTCCTGCTTTTATCTGCTCGTCTGCGCTTGTCCCCTGTGCCTCATCATGTCTGTGTTCCATCATCTGCTCAAATCCCCTTCTAAACTCAGCCAGAGTTTCCACTTGCATCTCCAGTCCCCTTACCTTTTCCTCCAGCAGCTCTATCAGGCGGCACTTCATGCAGATGAAACTCCTTTCAGGTGCTCCCTCTAGGACCATGTACATGCCGCAGCTACCGCATCCAGTCATCCTCAGTGTGTCTGCACCTGCTGCCTCTGCCTCCATTGTAGCGCTGCAACTCTGTGCCTGGCAATCCACAGCTCACACCGCACCGCAGGCCACCGGCAAGCGCAGGGCTGCTGGCAGACCCCTGCCTCTTCCCTAGTCTGCCTTCCTGGTTCCTCTGCCTTGGTCTCCCCTGCAACCTCCCCCAACAGCACTCCCACTGAAACTCTCCTGTTAGCCGCTCTGTTCGCCGCCTCCTGTGCCGCTGCAGCTGACTGTGCCGCTGCCTGAGTGCCTGGCTCCTTATATAGGACCCCTAATCAGGTAAGCCCCGCCCCCAACTCAGGGCTCAGCCTCGCTCCCAGCACACAGCCCCTAGCAGCCTGCCCACACACTCACTCACACACAAACACCACAAACTACAACAACCTGCTCCTCCAACAGCACTCCCACTGAAACTCCCCTGTTAGCCGCTCTGTTCGCCGCCTCCTGTGCCGCTGCAGCTGAAAACTGCTCCCCTCCTGCCACTCCCTTCCTTTGTCCCCTTCCCGGGCAAAGGTGTTGACCTTTCCCCCCCCCACCCAGACCAGGTCACAGGCCCCAGCACCGTCCATCCCCTAAAGTCCTCCCCTGCTCTCCCACTCCCCACACAGACAGTCCCTACTGCATCACATCTCTCCCCCCTTCGAGACTGAACTGAGCAGGGTCACTCTGCCCAGTGACCTGGGGAAGTTCAGGGTCCCCTCTCCGGGACAACGCATCCGCTGTCAGGTTGGCACTTCCCTTCACATGGACCACGTCCATGTCATAGTCCTGCAGGAGCAGGCTCCACCTCAGGAGCTTAGCGTTGGCTCCTTTCATCTGGTGCAGCCAGGTCAGGGGAGAGTGGTCGGTGTACACGGTGAAGTGTCGCCCAAAGAGATATGGCTCTAGCTTCTTAAGGGCCCACACCATGGCCAGGCATTCCTTCTCGATGGCCGCGTAGCTTTGTTCCCGGGGTAGCAGCTTCTTACTCAGGTACACAATGGGGTGTCTCTCCCCCTTTTCATCCTCCTGTATTAACACCGCCCCCATTCCCGTGTCTGAGGCATCGGTGAACACCATAAAGGGTTTGTCAAAATCTGGGTTTGCCAGAACTGGGTCGCTAACTAGAGCCTCCTTCAGTGCCCGGAAAGCCTCCTGGCACTGCTCAGTCCAGATCACCTTGTCTGGCTTCCCCTTTTTGCACAGTTCAGTGATGGGGCCGGCTATGGCACTGAAGTGGGGCACGATCCTTCGATAGTACCCCGCCATCCCAATAAAGGCCTGGACCTGCTTTTTGGTTTGGGGAGCAGGCCAGTCTCTGATCACCTCCACCTTGGCTGGTTCCGGCTTCAGGCAGCCGCTCCCCACCCGATGGCCCAGGTAAGATACTTCAGCCATCCCCACCTTGCACTTCTCAGCCTTTACTGTTAACCCAGCCTTTCGGAGTCGGTCTAGGACTTGTTTAACCTGGGACATGTGGTCCTCCCAGGTCTGGCTGAAGACGCAGATGTCGTCAATATACGCCACGGCAAAACTCTCCATCCCCCTCAGTAGCTGATCCACCAGGCGCTGGAAGGTGGCCGGTGCTCCCTTGAGGCCGAAGGGCAGGATCAGAAACTCATAGAGCCCCAGAGGGGTGATAAAGGCCAATTTCAGCCTGGCATCTGCGTCCAGCGGCACTTGCCAGTAGCCTTTGGTAAGATCCATAGTGGTGAGGTACCGAGCACCTCCCAGCTTGTCTAGGAGCTCGTCAGGCCTGGGCATAGGGTAGGCATCAGATACGGTGATGGCATTGAGCTTTCGATAGTCCACACAGAACCGGATTGACCCATCCTTCTTGGGAACCAGCACCACTGGCGAGGCCCAAGGGCTGGAAGACGGCTGGATCACCCCCAAAGCCAGCATGTCCCTGACCTCTCTTTCAAGATCCTGGGCAGTTTTACCAGTGACCCGAAAAGGGGAGCATCTTATAGGGGGATGTGACCCGGTCTCCACCCAGTGGACAGTCAAATTAGTGCGTCCAGGCTGGTTGGAAAACAGCTGTCGGTATAGATGCAGCACCCCTCTGATCTCAGCGTGCTGGCCCGGGGTCAGCTGATCAGAGAGGGGAATCGCCTCCAGGGGGGAACCAGCTTTTGTCCCAGGGAATAGATCTACTAAGGGGTCATCTCCCTGCCCCTCCCAATGTCCACACACGGCCAACACCACATTCCCCCTGTCATAGTATGGTTTCATCATGTTCACATGGTACACCCGACGGTGATGTGCCCGGTTTGACAGCTCCACCACATAGTTTACCTCATTCAGTTGCTTGATAACCTTGAAGGGCCCTTCCCAGGCGGCCTGGAGTTTTTCTCCTCACGGGGATGAGAACCATCACCTGATCTCCGGTGGCGAAGGCACGGGCCCATGCCGTGCGGTCATACCAGACCTTCTGCCTCCTCTGGGCTTGGGCCAGATTCTCCCTGGCCAGGCCCATGAGCTCGGCCAGTCCTTCCCGGAAGGTCAGGACATACTCCACCACTGACTCTCCCTCGGGAGAGGCCTTCCCCTCCCATTCGTCCCTCATCAGGTCTAAGGGCCCCCTTACCCGCCTTCCATACAACAGTTCGAAAGGTGAAAATCCGGTAGATTCCTGGGGCACCTCCCTGTACACAAACAGCAGGTGAGGTAAGTACTTGTCCCAGTCCTGCGGGTGCTGGTTCATAAATGTTTTTAGCATCATCTTCAGCGTCCCGTTGAACCTTTCTACCAGCCTGTTGGACTGGGGGTGATACGCTGAGGCCCAGTTGTGCTGGACCCCACATTTCTGCCATAAGGACCGGAGCAGGGCCGACATGAAGTTGGACCCCTGGTCTGTTAAGACCTCCTTGGGGAACCCCACCCGGCTGAAAATTGTCAGCAGCGCATCTGCCACTGTGTCGGCTTCGATAGAGGACAAGGCCACCGCCTCGGGGTAGCGAGTGGCAAAATCCACCACCACCAGGATGTATTTCTTCCCTGACCAGGTCATCTTGCTGAGGGGTCCCACTATGTCCATGGCCACCTTCTGGAAAGGTTCTTCTATGATGGGTAAAGGCCTCAAAGCCGCTTTCCCCTTGTCCCGGGCCTTCCCCACCCTCTGGCAGGGGTCACAGGATTGGCAGTACTGTCGGACATGGGTAAAGACCCCAGGCCAGTAAAAGTTCTGTAGCAGCCTCTGCCTGGTGCGTCGGATTCCCTGGTGCCCTGCGAGAGGGATGTTATGGGCCAGGTACAGCAGCTTGTGACGAAACTTCTGGGGAACCACCAGCTGCCTCCTGATCCCCCATGACTCTACTTCCCCTGGGGGAGCCCATTCTTGGTACAGGAACCCCTTCTCCCACAGGAACCTCTCCTTGCAACCTCTCCTCATGGTCTGTACTGCACTAAGGTCAGCCCGGTCCCCGTGCTTCCGCAAGGAGGGATCTTTCTGCAACTCGGCCTGGAACTCAGCAGCTGGGACAGGGATGGGGACCGGCTCTCTCTTGCTGGCTGGGTCTGAGGCCGCAGCCTCTCTGCACCATGCCCCTGGGCGTTCCCCGCTCCCTGGGTTAGGGTCCTGCACCTCGGGTCAAGTACCTTCCCCGTTGTCGGGGTGCAGTGCCCTTTGCCGACTTTGACTACGAGTCACGACCAGGGCACTCTGGGTGTTACTAGGCCAATCCTCGAGGTCCCCTCCCATTAACACGTCAGTGGGCAAATATCGGTGTACCCCCACATCCTTGGGGCCCTCCTTGGCCCCCCATTTCAGGTGTACCCTTGCCACGGGCACCTTGAATGGGGTCCCGCCCATGCCCATCAGGGTCAGGTAGGTGTTGGGCACTATCCGATCTGAGGCCACCACCTCGGGCCGGGCCAGCGTCACCTCTGCGCCCGTGTCCCAGTACCCAGTGACCTTCCTCCCATCTACCTCCAGGGAAACAATGCACTCCTTCCGGAGGGGCAGCCCCGCGCCCACCCGGTAAACCACAAACCCGGAGCCTGGAGCATCCACAAGTGGTATGTTGCCAGCCTCCCTTTCCTGGGAATGTAGCTCCTCCTCCGATTGGGTTTTTACCCAGTCCACCCTCTGCGGGTTGGGTCTGCTTGGTCTGTCCCTGAGCTTGGGGCACTGGGCCCGTATGTGACCTCGTTGGCCACAGCGATAGCAGCCCATGTCTCGTGGGTCCCCTTGAGTGGGTCGGAGGGACCTGCCGCTGGATGTTTCCCTTTTGGGGGGGTTCTCCATAGGACCCCGCTGGGAGGTCCCATGATGACTCTCTCTCTGCGTTGAGGCAGGCTTGCTCCTTCGAGACTCCTCCCTGCCATCCCCTGCCCGACTGTCCACAAATTGGTCGGCCAGCTGGCCTGCATGCTGTGGGTTCTCCGGCTTCTGGTCCATCAACCACAGCCTCAAGTCAGACGGGCACTGCTCGTACAGGTGCTCCAGTATGAATAGGTCAAGCAGGTCCTCTTTAGTTTGGGCCCCAGCTGTCCACTTGCAGGCATACCCCTGCGCCCGGTTGACCAGTTGTAGGTATGTGACCTCACGGGTTTTACGCTGGCTCCGGAACTTTTTCCAGTACATCTCAGGAGTCAGCCCAAAGTCGCGGAGCAGGGCCTGTTTGAACAGTTCGTAGTTCCCTGCCTCCGCCCCTTTCAGTCGGCTGTACACCTCCACGGTTGTGGAGTCCAGTAAGGGGGTGAGAACTGCGATCCTGTCTGCAGGGTCAACCCTGTGCAGCTCGCAGGCATTCTCAAAGGCCGTCAGGAAGGTATCTATGTCCTCCCCCTCCTTACGCCAGGGCAGCAAGTGCTTATCAAAGCTCTTTGTAGGCTTGGGTCCCCCCTCACTCACCGCAGCCGGGGCCCCACTGCTCGCCAGCTGGGCCAGGTCCAGCTCATGTTTACGCTGTTTCTCCTTCTCCTCCCACTCATGCTGGCGCTGGTTCTCCTCATGTTTACACTGTTTCGCCTTCTCCTCCAGCTCTTGCCTCTTTAACTCGAGCTTCTCCCTTTCATATTCCAGCCGCGTCCGCTCCACGGATGCCGAGCGTTGCCGGGAGGATCCTCTGCTGGGGGGTGGGCTTCGCCGGGCGGATCCCCTGCTGGCCGGGGGTGTCACGGTGCCCTCGGTATACACTGGGCTCCTCCCCGCCCTTCCCCTAGGCCTAGGAAGGGGGGGTCTCGGGAAGCCCTCGTCCGCCGGCTGACCATTCCCAGCGGGGACAGACACTGGTGCCTGCGCTGCATCTGCCCGACTGCTTCCCTCAGAGACAGGGCTCCGTTCATTCATGCAGTCTCCCTGCTCCAGCTGGGCAATCAGCTGGTCCTTGCTGAGCCTCCCTGGGTGCAGCCCCCTCTGCTTGCACAGCTCCACCAGGTCACACTTGCACCGCTTGGCATACATCTTCCTGCTGGCCACTCTCAGGCCGGGGTGCTCGCCGCTCCCCACGGTTTCCAGGGGGACCCCTAGTGCACCAGCCCTTCTTGAGGTCACCACCTCTCTGCCAGGGATGAACTGTAGACTCCTCCGCCCCTGGGACCGCTCGCTGCAATCCTCCGGGGGACCCTGTTACTGCAAAGTCCTTCTCACTGGGCACCCACTCCCAGGGGTTAATCACCCCTTCGTTTTACTGCTCTCCAGTCACTTACTGCAGGAAGCGCCGTCCACGGGGTGCAGTATCTCCCGCCGCTGCCACCAGTTGTCATGGAGTGTGGGGGAGTCCGGCCCTGCACCCCTCTTCCTGGGACCCACCGTGACTCTCGGCCAGCCAGTAAAACAGAAGGTTTATTGGACAACAGGAACACAGGTTACAGCAGAGCTTGCAGGCACAGTCAGGACCCCTCCACCGAGTCCTTCTGGGCTTTCAGGGTGCTTGGATCCTAGCTAGGATACCCCTGAATTCCGCCCACACAGCCCCAAGCCCAAACTCAAAACTGCTCCCCTCCTGCCACTCCCTTCCTTTGTCCCCTTCCCGGGCAAAGGTGTTGACCTTTCCCCCCCCTACCCAGCCCAGGTCACAGGCCCCGGCACCGTCCATCCCCTAAAGTCCTCCCCTGCTCTCCCACTCCCCACACAGACGGTCCCTACTGCATCACAGGCTGTAACCCACGAAAGCTTATGCCCAAATAAATTTGTTAGTTTCTAAGGTGCTACAAGTACTTCTGTTCTTTTTGCAGATACAGACTAACACAGCTGCTACTCTGAAACCTAGTTTTTAAATGATATCTCACAAGGAATATTTTGTACAAAGATTATTACAATAGTGTGTAAGGTGTGGCATAATCCATCAGAGGGTGAAATTTCTCGATAGTATATTTAGGGAATTTTCTAGCAGTATTTAAATGCAAATACACCTGGATTTCTCATCATCACTACTCCCCTAAGAATGCCATAAGTTCCTTAAAGCAATAGCTATGGTATTTTAGACAGAAGTAGCAAGGCAAAAAGAGGTTTACCACTATAGGAGGTTTTGGTGTTCAGTCCAAAATGCCCATAACTAAAACCTAAATATCTGCGGAAAGGGTTGAGGTATTTGGAGGCTCAAATAAAGAAAAAGGAGAGTGGAATGGAAACTGAAAGAAGGAATTTGCTTCCTGAGTTCACTTATAGCAAGTACTCTGGCTGTTCCTGTGATTATTTGTGTGTTAAAGAAGTTTCACTGAATATTTGGTATTTGTGTAAGTAATTGCTGAAGGCAAATGTGAGTTCTCACCAGAAACCTGATTTTAAGAGTTACACTCAGCCAGCCAGAGAACAGAAACGATACCATGTGACTTGTGTCCAGTCAGGGCTGGATTACCCAATAGGCAGACTAAGCACATGCTTAGGGCACCTGCAAAGCAGGAGGCACCAAAAACAGAGGTGTTGTTTTAAAAAAAAAAAAAAAAAGATATTTGCTTTTTTTGAAATATCATCGAAGTAGTAATCATGGGAAAAATCAGAACTTTGCTAGACTTCCTTACACTCCACTACGCACTGTTCACTGGTTTTCTGTTCTCTTTGTATTACTTATCCCCACCTAAACCAGGGAGGTGTCCTACTAACGTAGATCAAAATAATGTGAGGAAATCAGAGACTGTAACTGATCATCCCACTCCTGGTGGTAAAAACAGACATTGTTCTAGAAGGTGTGGATGTGTCAGAGATTGAACCTGCTCATGCTGTAAATAATAGGACAAAAGATCCTGGTATGTGGGTTGATTTCAGTACTGATGATGTAGCTTACTGGATAGATCGTGGACCAAATGACTGTCAACACCACACTGGGCCATTTGAGAAATCATGTGGGAAATTTACCAGTGGCAAACAAATAAGATATTGTCCACAAAATATTTTTTGGCATGAAAGCGAATGGTGAAAAATACACTCGAGAATGGCTACTGTATTCACCATCAACAGGGTCTGTGTACTGGTTTGTTTGCAAACTTCTTGCATATAAACCTTCAACATCCCAGTTTGCTGCAGATGGATTTAGTGACTGGCGGAATACTGCTTTAATCGAACAACATGAAAATAGCACTACTCACAGAGATTTCAATGTTGACATATTTAAATCAAAGACAGGGCTTTGGATTGACACAAAAATTGGAAGAACAAATTAAAGGGGAGCGTGAATACTGGCAATGTGTTTTGCCGCATGTTATAGCTGTTATTCAAACATTAGCTGAACGTGGTCTGCCTTTCCGGAGATCAAATGACACATCTGGATCATTGCAGAATGGAAATTTCTTAGGAGTGTTGGAGCTTGTGGCTCAGTTTGACCCATTTTTAACATGCCATATCTCAAAAGATGGGAATGCTGGCAAAGGTAACCCATCATACCTATCCAAGACAATATGTGATGAACTCATTGGTCTAATGAGTGACAAAGTTCGTTCAGCTATTGTGGATGAAATAAGTACTGCTGGATACTTCAGTTTACCTTTCACATATTGATCAGTTGAGTATTGTACTAAGATATGTGTCTCCCACAGATGGAAAAACCAGTTGAACAATTTATAACATTCCTCAATTTGAAAAGCCGCACTGGTGAAAAAATTACAACTCAAGTACTGCATTATCTGTGCCAAGTTTGCAAAATAGATTTCTCAAAGTGCAGAGGTCAATCTTATGACAACACTGCCAACATGTCAGGGCGTTATCAAGGAATGCAGAAGAAGCTTTTAGAACAGAACAAATACACCATATTCATACCGTGTGCTGCACACTCTCTCAATCTTGTTGGCCATAGTGCTGTTGATTGTTGTCCGGTGGCAGTAAGGTTTTTCTCAACAGTCCAGTTACTTTATACATTTTTCTTTGCCTCAACACACGGATGGGCAGTTCTTAAAACATATTTGGGCAATGATCGTGTGCTGAAATGTCTTTCTAATACTCGCTGGGACACATGCAGAGGCAATAAGTGCAATTCTGGAGTCCTACTCAAAGATTGTCGATGCATTAGAAAGTATAGCTGAAGACCAATCACAAAAGGGAGAAACTATACGAGAGGCAGAAAACATTGCAAACAAGATGCAAGAACTAGAGTTTGTATTCATGTCGACTATGTGGAATGAAATTTTACAGCAATACTTCTACCACACAAGTCAAGCTCTCCAAGAAAAAGAATTGGATTTGAAAACATGTGCAGACCTCTGTCAATCATTAGCAGACCACTTACACACTTTGAGGAATTGTTTTAAAAGATTTGAAGACATATCAATAGATATCTTGCCTGATACTAACTACAAAGAAGCCCAGTTCCACAAGCAAATCAGGAAGAAACAAGCAATTGATAGCAGTGCAACAAAAACAGCATTGAATCCTAGAGACAAATTTCATGTATCTACTTACTAAGCTATAATTGATACACTTGAAGCTCATATGAAGAGGAGAGGTGAAGTGTACAAAGAAGTATCAAGTAGATTTCCTTTTCTAAATGATATGGACTTATCTGATGAACAATATTCACAAGGTTCCCAAAAGCTAGTTGACTCATACCCTGTTGACTTGAACCTGAATCTCTGTGGAGAAGTACAGCAGTTCCACTGTTATATGCGCGCAAAGTTTAATGAAACAGGAAAAATGAAATTCAGTCACATTGATCTTCATGACACAATATTGAAAGACAGAATACACATTGTAGAGATCGCACTACGTATTTTTCTAACATTGATGACTACTAACTGCTCTGCAAAACACTCTTTTTCTCAGCTGAAAAGAATAAAAAACCCTCAGAGAACAACAATGTGTCAGGACAGACTTGATTCACTTTCCCTATTGCGTATGGAAGCGGACATGCTTCGTCGAGTCACCTTCAATGAACTTATCCATAATTTTGCAATCAGAAAATCTGGAAAGAAGCTATTTTAATTTCAGCATACATGTAAGTTTTGTGTCATTTCAAAAAATAAAATTGTATTTTACGGTATAGTATTGTTTTTATTTTGAATTACATATGTGGGGGGGCGCCATAAACTTTTCAGTGCTTAGGGCCTCTAAAGGTTTTAATCCGGCCCTGTGTCTAATCAACACTAGCCCATGTGCTCAGATATCAAATACAGGCCAGGAATTTAAAAGATGCGTGCCCTAAAGTCAGGTTTCCAACACTGTTTATAGGCACCTAAATAAACTGATCAATATTCAAAAGCATTGAGCAGCCAGCAGCTCCCATTCTACTCAAGTGACTAAATATGGATTTAGGAGCCTAACTTTAGGCAGTTTTAAAAATAGATATCAATGAACTATTTGTGAACTTACAAACTAAACATTATTTTCCTGCAACAGGTATTTGCATTTCAGAAAATCATAAGGCTGCTCATGGAGAATTTGCTATGAATTATTGGCCTGCCTATCCAAAACAATTGTGCGTACACTTACTGCCCCCTTATGGTTGCGGGGATACTGATCACTGCCATAACAGCATTGTGTTGCAAATGATCAGCTCATTCTTTCCAATGAAGGACACTGTCCTCACAACTATGAGATTAGCAGGAACTTCCCCAGGAAAAACAAAATCTGCACATAGGAAAAATGTGATTGATTACAACAAATGATACACAATAGAAAATAGCCCATGATATTCTCTCGTAAATTATTTGGATCCACAGAATGATCTTGCGCCAATTTGATGGCTTTGAGAGCTATATACATTGATTAGAAGCCGCATATGCCCCTGATTTTCATACATATGAATGCAGAAACCTGATCACAATACTAAAGCACCTGGAAACACCCAAACAGAAGATTAAAACATGGTTAGAAAAAATGGTTTAAACTGTTGGTAAGAAAAGCCGGAAAGCAGAACATGGAAAACACTAAGTCAGATTTGCAGTGCCAATGGTTACATGCATGCAAAAATGTATGTGAAATTTGCATGTGAAATTAACACAACTGTAAACTGTAATATGGTATGTGGTTCTGCACCTGCAGTTCTGAAAATCTGGCTCAGATCAGGAGTGTCACTGGTTATAGTTGGGACCCACGGGAGTCAGGATGCCTGGATTTTTATTTGGAAGGTGGCTGTATCTAATTATTAGGGACTGTGAACCAGGAGTTCAGGTTTTATTCCCAAACTATCACTTGTCTTGCTGTGGACTCTCTGTGGATTACTTTATTCAGTAGGAAAAGTGAGTTAATACTTATCTACCTCCTATCTGTATTTGTGAAGGTAAATTCACTCAGTGATTTGAGATTCCTGGATGAAAGTGGTTACTGGTGTGTGCCAAGTATCAATACTTAACATGAGAGAGCAAACGAAAAGAGACGGTTTTCATACCACAAAAAGAAGCTGTTTCAAAATACAATGCTAGTTACAATGGTCAAAGCACAAAGACCCTCATCCACTATTTTATTAATATGCTATAAAATGAATAAACTCTTTTCCAAGCCAATCTCTCTCACTCATTCACAAGAGCAGATATCTTCCATCCTCTCAGTGGTATTTATACCCTATCCTACTCCAGTTGGAGAGCTGGGAATTCTTCAGCGTCCGAATAGAATTTTCAATCCACTCCAACATGATGGATGTACTGTCGTGTAACTAACATCATGCTGCACCAATAACCTTATATATTAAAGCAACAGTGCACTGATTAGGCTAATGTACAGCCAATATCAGTAATTAAATTGTCACACATAGGGATCCTAATATATAAAGTGACTAAGTATGCAGTAACATGGGACACGTACATGCTTTGAGTATGTTGTGGTAAATTCAGCGAAACACACCTTCAGCTATCCTTCACATCACACACAAATTCAGGTCTTAAACTCAGGTCATCAGAGCACACAGCACTATTAATAAGGGCAGGACTGCAGCATCCCAGCTAAATTCAAACCTCTGTGATTGTATTCTGCATATTGATTGATTGCAAATCCTCTGTGTTTGAATTCCATAGACATTTCAGCTGGAAACAGCATTCATCTCCTCCTGTCGCACAGAGTGTTCTGTGCACTCTTAAACAGCCACCACATTCCACAACAAAGGCTGCATTTCAGCGGTGAGCAATGTGATACCTACGTACCCCTTACGTGCCTTACTTAACGTTAGCAGAACATGCCACAACTCTGCGTAAATGGCGGTGCTCTATGTGGGTATTGTCATTTTGATTACTATTCAGCCACCCTCTTCCCCACCCCCCAAAAATTATGTACATCTCACAGCACAGTGACACGCTCTTCTTGCATTTGTGTTATTGCTTTTAGGAAGTGTTTTCGTTACATCCTCAAACTGGTAATGCACAGCAAATCCAGTAGATGGTGCAAGTGACTCAGCTTTGTGCAGATATATTGAAAGGGAAGAAGTACTGTGATGATACCTAATTCCTGGACTCAGGACAAATTGAAAAAGGACTCATTCCGGTTCCTGTAATCTCATCCATCTGCCTGCTCAGCATCTCCCGTCTTGAGATCTTCTCTGTTCCTTCCCCGCAGTTCTACAGAGTGGGGAGTCACTTATTCCTCCTGTGCTGCCCAATTTACCCAAAACTCCCAATCTCTCCCACTTTAGCCTAGGACTGATATTAAACCGGATGCATTAATCACTTTGGTAGCACCTCACGCCAAGATGACTTCCCCTCTCTGTCTTCAGTGGGACTCTCTGCTGAGGATTCAGCAGGAGGAAGTATGTCATAATTTGGCCCTTATTTATGGGCATTTTTATGGCACTCAGCTCCGTGGTCTGAGTGCCTCTCAAATCTTAATGAATCCTGCACCATGATCCTGCACCATGGCAGTCAACGGGAGTTTTGTCATTTGGTTCAATGAGAGCAGAAGGCCTTTACTGCTCCCACACCCAGTACCGGATTTACCATGGCACCGGGCCCAGAGTCAGAAGGGGATCCGGCCAGCCCGACTGTTTTGCAGGTGCCTCAGCAGATGAGCTGTTTCATATGGGTAGCCTGCAGGCAGCTGCAATCAGCTGTTTGGCAGGCAGGCTCAGATCAACTGTTTTGTGCCTCTCTGAGTCTCTCAGGGGCTGAGTGAGTCTCACAAAAAAACAAACAAACAAACAAACAAACAGCTGCCTTACGGTTGGTGTGGGCAGGAGTGCTGGGCTAGCAGCAGCAGCACAGCCAGCACCTGCTCACCTAGGGCCACCCCACAGCTCTTGGGCTGAGGGACATGGCATCCATGTGTATGGCTGCTCCCTGCCAGCCAGGCTTGACTCTGGCCACAGCAGGTATCAGGTGACCCAAGGGAGCCCAGCTAGGCTAGGGCTCGGTGCAGTGGTGGATTAGGGGAGGAGAAGCCCTGGACCCAGCAGGATCCGCGCCGGGGGAAGTGGGGGAGAAGCCCTGGACTCTGGCAAAAGATGTGGGGCTGAAGTCCCTGGCTCGGGAGCCTCAGCCACTCTAGTGGCAGAAGCTCCAGGGCTGAAGCTCCAACCCCACTCTGTGCGGAGCTGGCCTGAGCCCCTATGTCCCATTCACTCTGCATGGAGCTGGCTCTCATTCTCAGGCTGTGGAGAAATTCAGCCCAAATCTACCCACCTTGGTACTGCCACTGCCCCCATCATCACACTACCATGAATGGATTTAGCCTAGGAGGCAGAGTCAGCATTAGCCCCATTTGGCAGGTGAGATCTAGGGCACACAGAGGTGAAGTGACTTTCCCAAGGCTAAGCATGGACTCTGTGGCTGAGCAGAGAATCAAACCCAGAACGCCTGATCCTGAGGCCTGTGCCTTAACCATTAGGCAACCGTTCCCACCCAAGGAGAAGGGAACCTCCTCTGCCACTGTGGGTGAGAGCAGGCACTAGACAGAGCCACTAGGAGATGGGGAGCAGAGAGAGATGGGAAAAGGGAAATGGGTGGGAAGCAAGAAGGAGGAAATATGAGGAAGGGGAGCAAGGACTTAGAGAAGAAACAAGAGAAAGGAAAAGGGGCAGGGGGAGCGAAAGGACCCAGGAGAAAGAGGAACCCAGCAGAAAGAGGGGAAAGACTCTCCCCTGCTTGTCCCTCCCATCCACCTTCTTCCCACAGCCATCAGTAGCCCTCAGCTCCCAAACAGCCCCTAAGCAGGTGTGAAGCCCAGAGTGAACATAATGTCTTTAAACTGGGATGTTAGTGAAGACAGCTTGTAGCTGAGTGTAATGATTTTAATAGACTGTAATTCATGACAATGTAATGATATATTTCGTTACTATTTTAATAATGATTGCATTGTTAAGATGCCAATGATAGACACACATTCAATAACAGAATATGAAAGAAGTGCATAAATATGCTGAAAATTGCCCGTTTTGGGGGGAGGCTGAGTCCTCCCAAACACACACCTCGCCTTCAAAGCAGGAGGGGGCAGAAAGAGGTGGAGTGGGGCAGAGTGAGGGCAGGGCCTTGGGGAAGGGGGCAGGGCCAGGATGGGGCACCCACCGGCAAAACCAAAAGTCAGCACCTATGCCTGCATCTGTACCACCCCAATGAGCCCCTCCCAACACTTTCCCCACTGAGCCTCAACCACCTACAGCTGAACACCCACCCAAATGAACCCCACCTCCGCTGCACCCAGATCCCCCACTGAGCTCCAACAACTTTCACTTGGTCCCCCCTGCAGACTCCCATTGCCCCTGTACCAGGAACCTTCCTGTGCATCCAGATCCCCCACTGAACTGCCTGCACCCAGACTGCCCCCCACAGAACCCTCTTACCCCCATCTGGATCCCTCTGCACTTGGATCCTGCTGCCAGGCTGAGCCTCCCTGTCCACATCTGGTACACCTGGCGTAAAAGGGGCAGGACCCCAGGGTGTTTCTGTGGCAGGCCTGGCCCTTGTGCTGTGTCAGGGTCAGGTTCAGCCTCACTGCCAAGTCCCTGTCCCGGGGGGGAGGCTGCAGGGTATTCTCCCACCTCAGTGGCCTGTGCTCCACAGTGCCACCGTGGAGCTTCCACATTTATTTATTGTAAAAAAAAAAGAAGAAAAAATTTGCAGAATTTTAAAATATTATGCACGGAATTTGATGCAGAATATGGGACACTGTACAGCTGTGATGATGGGACTGTGAATGGGTGATGGACAGGAGGGGATCTGTGGGTGGGGAGCTGGCCAGGGAGTATGGCATGCAGAGTGCTGTGCAGTTGTGGTGGGAGATCAGCTGGAGGGGTCTCTGGGCAGGGGGTGCTGGGCATAGCAGGTCTGGGGGCATTGGGCATAGGGATCTGTGGGGAAATCTCTGGGTGAGGGGGCGCTGGCATAAGGGCAGGGCACTGGGCAGGGGGACAGTGTGGAAGGGGTGCGCTGTCAGCACAGGGCTGGGCAGGTCGGTGTGCATCTAGCAGTTGTGGGTTTGTAAACAGTGCCCTTGTGCTGGGCTGAGTGGGGCCACTCCTGCTGCACTGCACCTCATTGCCCCAACCAGCCCCTTGCTCTGCGGACCGCTCCCCCCATCACATGCCCCATTTCCCCAATGGGGGCCCACAAATATGTTTGGCGCCGGGCCTGCAAAAAGTTAATTCGGCCCTGCTCAGGCCCTTGTGAATTTGAAAAAAAAAAAAACGGAGCTAACCCCTACCTAACAGGGAAACCAAGTCACAGAAGTGAAATGACAGGTCACAGGAAAGCTGTGGTAGAGCCAGCACTAAAACCGAGCTCTGCTGCCTTCCTGTCCCATATTTTAACCTGAAGGCTGCCGTCCTGTCCCTTTCTACTTCCTGCCTCCACTGTCTGCAGCATTCATCCCCACTCAGCTTCCTCAGCTACACTGAGGGGAGCACAGCAGGCACTAGAATAACCCAGTGATTACTCCAGCTTTCCATTGCACATTCCAGCTCTTTGCAGACATGAACAAGCAACACTTCCCTGCATCCCTACAGGGACAGGAAGTATTGTCCCCAATTTACAGATGGGGAACTAGACAGAGAGAAAATGATTTGCCTGGGCTCACACAGAGAAGTCAGAACCAGGAATTAAACCATCTCCTGACTCCTAGTCTTGAGTTTCTTGACCATCATTGAAGGGAAGATCATGCAGGGGAAGGTCAGGCCAGTCTGACCACAAAATCTTTGTTCTCCCTCCACTGCAAAGCCGCATCATTTTCAACAGATTCTCATGGAGGCCCTTGCCAGCAAAGCACTTACGCTTTGCTTAACTTAAAGCATTCCTGAAAACCGGTTGACGTCAATGGGACGACCCAGGCCCTTAAAACGAAACCTGAGCTTAAATGCTTTGCTGGATCAGGGCTTGAATGAGATGGACATTTTCAAGAAAGTTGTCCAGCCCATGCACATCAGCTCCCAGAGTCTTGGGTATCCTCTATGGCAAGAATAAGGCTAGACAAAGGAGGCTGTAACCTGGATTTCTCTAGGGACGCCAGGCCCTATCGTACATCAGGAAATTCCACAGAGAAGCCTAGGCCACCACACCACCGAACTTCGGATCCACATTGGGATTTTGCAACTCAGACCCACATCTACTTGAACAACTCAGACATTTCAGCCCCTGGCTTATTCCTATTGGGTCTCGTTACAGGAAGTGCATATGTCAGTGTTAAAAGAAGTCCCTTCTTGTTGTGAAGAATTTAAGAATAGACCCATCTTATTAATGAATGAACCGATACACAAAGTCATCTCGTTGCCAGATCCAAGCAGGCAGCTTGCAAAAGCAGAACGCCCCTGCCCTAGCTTTTGGGTGTGTTTATACTGCAACTGGGAGAGTCTCCCAGTGTAGGCAGACAGACTCATGCTAGCAGGGCTGGAGCATCCACGGAAAAAAATTAGTGGGTGCTTAGCACCCACCAGCAGCCAGCTGCCCCCCCTCCTCCGCTCCACCGGCAGCCCTGATCAACTCCTCTCCTTCTCTCACAGTGCCTCCCACTCACCACGATCAGCTGTTCCACAGCGTGCAGGAGGCGCTGGGAGGGGGAGGAGCAGGTATGGGGTGTGCTTGGGGAAGAGGGCAAAACTGGGTCGGAAGAGGTGCGGCAGGGGCAGAGCGGGGGGCAGGAAGAGCAGAGGTGGGTGCATGGGGCTGAGCAGCCCCGGGGAAAGGAAGAAGCCAATAGCTGTGCATTCAGTGTGCTAAAATTAGCAGTGTGGACATTCTAGCTCAGGCTCTCAAGCTCACCTGACCCACTTCTAAGCTTCAGAGCCTGAGATGTCCACATTGCTACTTTTTAGCTCAGTAACTCAAGCCCTGCTAGCAGGAGTCTGTCTACTGGGGCTGAGCAGCTCATAGCAGGCTACAGTGTAGACATACCCTTCTTTGAGGCCAGCCAGCCAGGCCTGATCAGTTTCACATTCTCAGTTTATACGTAGTGAGAATTGTGTCTGGGCACAAGATCCTGCAGATGGCTTAGTTCAGCAGTTCCCGAGACCCAAGTTCATGCTTGAAGCAAAATGAAGAGCCTGTTATTTCAAATAAATACAGCAGAGGGTGCTGGTTTTGTCTTCCACAGCGCTTGTTACAGATACAAGTAGGATACGGGGCAGTAAGAGCTAATGAAGGACGGGACCTGGTGAGTGCGCTGTACATGAACGACCCCTCTGTTGGGAAGTCAGTCATTTGAAAGCTCTAGACTGAATGGTAATGCTGCAGAGCTGCTTAATTTTGCATTAGCCACACTTACTTATTTTCACATGCTGGGTGACTTGCTGCCAAAACGTGGAAACTCTCGAGTGAACAAAGCCCAACAAAGAAGAGAGTCAGCAGAAGCTCCTGCAACCTCTCTCTAAGGGTATGGCTACAGTATAGAATTAGGTCAATTTTATTGAAGTTGATTTTTAGAAATCGATTTTATACAGTTGATTGCTTTTGTCCCCACTAAGCACGTTAAGTCAGCAGAGTGTGTCCTCAATACTGCAGCTAGCATTGACTTACGGAGCAGTGCACTGTGGGTAGCTATCCCACAGTCTCCGCCACCCATTGGAATTCAGGGTTAAGCTCCCACTGCCTGATGGGGTAAAAACATTGTTGTGGGTAGTTTTGGGTACATGTTGTCAGTCACCCCTTCCTCCATGAAAGTAACAGCAGACAATTGTTTTGTGCCTTTTTTCCTTGGTTACCCGTGCAGATGTCATACCACAGAAAGCATGAGCAACAGCAGAATGGTAGTAGAGTGTGCCTTTGGACTTTTAAAAGCTCGCTGGCGCTGTTGGTCTGATTTCAGCACAACCACCATTCCCATTGTTATTGCTGCTTGCTGTGTGCTCCATAATATCTGTGAGAGTAAGGGGGAGACGTTTATGGTGGGGTGAGAGGTTGTGGCAAATCACCTGGCATCTGATTTTGAGCAGCCAGACACCAGGGTGATTAGAAGAGCGCAGCAAGGTGCGCTGCACATCAGAGAGGCTTTGAAAGCTAGTTTCATGACTGGCTAGGCTTCAATGTGACAGTTGTGTGTTTCTTCTTGATGCAAACCCACCCCCTTTGTTGATTTTAATTCCCTGTAAGCCAACCACCCTCCCAGCTTTGAAATAAAGTAACTATTGATTTGAAACCATGCACTTTCTTTATTAATTAAAAAAAATGAGAGAACGGACATGGTAGTCTGGGTGGGGTAGGGGAGGAGGGAAGGACGAGGCCACATTGCTTATTGTAGCCACACTAAAAATCAAACTGAATGACAGCCTTCTGTTGCTTGGGCCATCCTCTGGAATGGAGTGGCTGGGTGCCCAGAGCCTCCCCCCCCTGCATTCTTGGGCATCTGGGCGAGGAAGCTATGGAGTATGGGAAGGTGGTTATACAGTGGATGCAGTAGGGGGTTGTGCTCTTGGTGGCTTTCCTGCAGCTCCAACAGATGCTTCATCATGTCTGTTTGCTCCCCCATTAGCCTCAGCATCACATCCTGACTCTGCTTTTCATGCTCACTTAATTCTTTCCTGGCCTCTGACACTGAATGCCTCCATGAATTAAGCTGTGCCCTATCAGTGCAGGAGGACTGCATGAGCTCAGAAAACATGCAATCACAAGTGTGGTTTTTTCACTTTCTAACCTGCGATAACCTCAGGGATGGAGATGATAGGTGGAGCGTAGAAACATTCTATGATCTACGATTCTGGGGGGACTGCATGGTCACCTGGGCTGCTGAATACTGCTGAGCTCGCCATGCTGAACAAACAGGAAATTAAATCCAAAAGTTCCTAGGGCTTTTCCTGTGTACCTGGCTAGTGCAGTGGAGTTGAAAGTGCTGTCCAGAGTGGTCACACTGGAGCACTCTGGGATAGCTCCTGGAGGCCAAAACCTTCAATTTGCATCCACACTACCTCAAATGCAACCCAGCAAGTTCGATTTTAGCGCTACTCCCCTTGCCGGGGAGGAGCTCAGAAGTCGATTTTAAGAGCCCTTTAGGTCGACAGAATGGGGTTGCTTGTGTAGACACATTCATTGTAAAATTGATCTAATACAGCTAAATTCGACCTAACCTCTTTGTGTAGGCCAGGGCTTAGTCAGCCCCACTGAGACTCTATAAAAGTGCTAACTGTGAAGAGGAATTTCATGGCTCAAACACCTAGCATGGAAGTCAAGCAGACAATAGATGCCATTCATTGCCACAGCACGTCATGACACGCAGAGGGATATTGCAGCAAGCCCTGAAAGTAGAATGAGCCCTTGCTGTGACCCAGATGACCTCAGCCAGACTTACGTTGGAGAGGAACTATGTACACATTTGCAGGACAGGAATGGAGGGTGGTAGGTCAGAGGGGCACCAGTGGCAATGGAAGGAAAAGGGCAGAAGTCTCCCAACACTGAAATGCAATGTCAGGGGGGGATCCCCCCTACCCCAAAAGCCTGGCATCAGCATGTAACCATCACCTCAGAGCTTTTTTTTTTTTTTATATGTCTGCTGTGCAGGTCTGTTTCCCCAGCATCTAAATTGACCAGTCAGTAAAACAAACACCTCAAGCTGTACAAGCCAAGGCTGCCTGAGTTTCAGTGTCCAGTTACAATAGCACAGACAGCAAACACCTGGAGCAAGAGACTATTCAGACACCTGGGACTGATTCAGGAGGTGCAAACCCCTGCAACTGCAAGGGATGCTGCACCTGAGTGGGGAGGAGGGGAAAGGGCAGGGGATATTTGCACAAGCACAATTTACTAAGAGTTAAAGGCAAACGAATATGGCCTCATGATTCTACTCTGTGGTTCAGCCAGCAGTTCCCCCTTTACCAGGTGTGGGGGTTCCTATGGGAGAGAGTAAGTGGTTTGAGCATTGGCCTGCTAAACCCAGGGTTGAGTTCAATCCTTGAGGAGGCCATTTAGGGAACTGGGGTAAAATTCTGTCTGGGGATTAGTCCTGCTTTGAGCAAGGGGTTGGATTAGATGACCTCCTGAGGTCCCTTCCAACCCTAATATTCTATGATTACTAGAAGGCCCCTTCACACTGCTCTAGAAGCATAAGTTCACAGCCACTTTATGGTCCCTTTCCATTGCTAAAGCATTATGAAGGGGTCCTCTTAGGGTATGTCCATGCAGCAGCTGTGAGGTATTTCCCAGCTCAGGTATGTACATGAACACACCCCCCTCTGCTTGAGCTAGCAACTAAAAACAGTAGTGTGGCTGCAGCCACAGGGCCTAGCCGCCCAGGTACGTACCCCAGGGGTCAGGCAGGATTATACTCAGATAGCGAGCCCATGCCACCGCAGCCCCATTGCTATTCTCTGGCACAAATTCAATTGAGCTGGTACACGTAGCCGAGCTGTGACTCTCACCTCCCAGCTGCTGCATAGCTGTACCCTTAGTGTGAGCAAGAATGCTCTCTGGTGGAGATGCGGTTTTGAGATATCTTCCTGGGAGGTTTGTACTGATGGAAGCCATGATACAGTGGAGAAAGTAGTTAGGTTGTGAGCTAAGAGTCCAACGAGAAACTGCCACCCGTTGTCTGTAGCAGGAGAACTTCACACTTCTGCAAAGCTATGACAGAGCAACACAGGAATGAGCCCAGCCGCCGCCAAACAGGGTCACTCTGACCCTCACACTAAGTTTTAGTTCCTCATTACTCTGCTATTGTGTTCTGTAAATCTTTGCACTGTTCATTTGGTTCCCGTGAAACCACTCTTTACCAAGTCTCAGGAGTAGCCGTGTTAGTCTGTATCCCTGTCACTCTATACCAGTTTGCTTCAGAGTCATTGTGGAGCCTAGCTCCTGCCAGGGGGAAAGCAGTTGCCCTGATCCCAGGGGGTGTTATGGCAGAGAGTATGGCACTGCAGAGGTCTGCACCCCTAAAACCCCTGTTGATTGTCACTAGGACTCTGAGATAGCCAGGGGGCTAAGTTGTGGATGGACTCAGGCTAAGTCCCACCTGATCTAGACCCCTTCCAGGGTAACAAAAGTACAAATGAAAGTCCCAAAATGAGAGGCTAGGACCATTCCTCAGCTTGTCCTTCACATTCCCTCTTCAGTCCCACCCTGAACACACAACAGCCCTTACATCAGACTTGCATACCACTTCCTCAGGGCTGGTAGGGGAATAGGCCCACCCTCTGCTCCAGGCCAGGGACCCTGTATTAAGCAGTTAGGCCTACTCCTTCAGATACACAGCCATTTCCCTGGACCACTTTCTACCCCTAAGCCTCTTTGTGCTGCTTCCTCACAGCCTCTCCCCTAGCTCCACCCACCTTCTGTGGAAGGCCAGTCCCTCTGGAGCACCTCTCTCTAGCTTCCTGGTACCCGCCATGGCATGCAACTCCATCCTAGTGACCTTCTTCAACCAATAGAACCTCTCTACAGCCTCACCGCAGTCTCCCTCTTCATGTAGGCTGTCCTGACTTTCACAGCTGAGATCACTAATTATAATTAAGCTGCCAAATCAGAACCAGCTGCAGGATAGCTGCTAGGCCACAGGCCAGGGTGAGTCTGACTCCATATAAAGGGACAAGGTGGGCAACAATATTTCTTTGATTAGACCCACTTCTGTTGGTGTGTGAGACAAGCTTTCAAGCCACACAGAGCTCTTCTTGTCTCTCTCAGCAGCAGAAGTGGATCCAATCAAACATATGACCTTGACTACCTTGTTGCTTTAATATTCTGGGACTGACATGGCTACACCAACATTTCCTTTAAAAGAGTCAGCCAGCCTGGTAAAAGAAGGCAGAAAGGACCTCCTGGGGAACCCCTATTCATTTTAGGCCCAATCCAAAGCCCACTGAAATCTATGGAAAGATTCCCAGGGTAGTGTTGCCCACTCTTGTGATTTTTATCGCAAGTCTCATTATATTTTGTGTGTTTCCTTAAAGTCCTAGCTTCTGGAGTCACATGATTAAGGGAGAATGCCAACTTTAATTAAAAAAAAAAATTCTAGTCTTGGTGGTTGCAGAGGAAAGCTTAGAAATGTAACCAAAGTGCACCCTAAGTGCTAAACAACTCCCCCCCCATTTTTTTTTAAATCATGATTTTGGGTGGTGGGGGCACGGGTGGGTTGACTCATGTTGTTTTAAGGCTAGGGGTTGGTAACACTGCACTGACTTAGACCAGGTTTGGTTCAGCTCCTTAAAATACTAGCTCTATCTGTCAAGGCATTTTAAGCAGTATCACAAAATGAAGCTCTCCTATGGAGAAAACAAGGGTGGTTCAGAAGACTGAGGCAACTGTGCAAAATTACTCTTTTGAGAGAGGCAAAGAAAACCTGCTTCATTTCCCATCCTCATCTTGGTAAAGGAAAGGTAGATTGATTCTGTGCCTGGACTGGTAAATTCTGGGCAATTATGCAAGGTTGGGCTAAGGGAATTCCAAATATGTGATACTCTCCTTTCACAAGAGTGTATCAAAGCAGGAAGGGGGAAGAGTTCAGGACTTGTAGATTTTCAGGGCCATTGGGGACATTCTCAAAAGGTGCCTAGAGAGATGTAGGGGCACTAGTCCGATTGCCTTTCAATGGGACTGGTGCTTCTAAATCCCTTAGGCACTTTGGAAAAGTCCACCCCATATCCTCCCCCTCTCCCCCACCATCAGTGCACATGAAGAGGGGTGGGGCAGTGGTGGCTTTTCACTGTCCTTTGGCACCATCCAAGGCCCTGATTCTAGGGTTAGCCAGGGACCTGGTTCTCAGTGTTGCTCTAACCTAGGCCATCTGGAAGGGCTGTTTCCCCTGGTTTTGCCAGAGGGTGATGTGCTTTAGCTACGCCCCCTCCAGCCCCAGGAAACCCCCTCTATTGCAGTGGGGACTGGAGGGCAGGGCCGGTTCCAGGTACCAGCCCAGCAGCTCGTGCTTGAGGCAGCAGATTCTAGGGGGCAGCATTCCCTCCAAACCTAGGGCAGCACGGCCGCCTTTCTTGTTTTTGTTTGTTTGCTGCTCTGGCCGCCCTGTAGGGGGCAGCGGCGCAGAGTTGGGGAGCGCCCTGCAGCAAACTCGGCAGGGCAGCCCACGTCCTTCCCTCCCCGCCCACCGGAGCGGCGTGGAGCCCTCCTGGCAGGCAGCGTGGCAGTCGGGGGGTGCATGGTGAGCACCCCGCTGAAGCGCTGGCTGCCCCCTTCTCTCTCTCCCCGCCGCTCCCTCCCCTCCACTAGATCGGGCACGCACTCTGCAGCACAGGGAGTGCCTCTGCACCCTGGCTCCGGCCGCCCTGTACGGTTTTTTCTTTTGTTTTTTTCCCTGCTTTGCCAGCCGCGCCGTTTTTGTTTTGTTCTCCCCCTCCAGCTTTGCTGCTTTAGCTGCACCGTGTTCCCCGCCCCCGCCCGCTTTGCCGCTCCAGCCGCACCGTTTTTTTGTTTGTTCCCGCCCCCTTGCTGTGCTGCTCTGGCCGTGCTGTGTTTCCCCACCCCCCCTGCCCGCTTTGCCACTCAGGCCACGCCGTGTTCTTTTTTTTTTTTTTTTTTTTCCCCTGCTTTGCTGCTCCGGCCACCTCCCCTCCCCTTTTTTTTTTTGCTTGGGGCAGCAAAAAAGCCAGAGCCAGCCCTGCTGGAGGGGGAGTCAGGATCAGGTAGCACAGAACTAGTTAATCTGGTCTCAGAGCATTCAGGGATTCCCGCTAAGCACTGGGAATTCCGGTTGCCTGGTTAGGGCAGTTTCCAGAGTACAAAAACATCATATTTGAGGGCTTGGGATCTGGTCCTAAGCATTTTGCAGGGAGAATATCTCTGCCAAAACAATTTTCCAGGCATTTGGTCCCTTCATCCTAAACCTCTCTTTGCAACTGTCATTTCTCTGGCTTAGGTTTTATTGCCAAATAAGATCTCCTCTGCCAGGAAAGTACAAACAAGAAGACAGAAGGATTGGTTGAGGGTCAGTGACATTAGGAGCATGGAATATCGTAACAGGAAGCTAGCAGTATCATAGAGTCACAGGCAGAGTTTCAGACCAAAAGGGCCTACCAGATCGCCTACTCTGACCTTCTGTATATTGATCACCTCGCACTCACATGCTAAACCCAAAAACCGGAATTGGCCAATGTTACCAAAACACCCAATGGCCAGGAAGAAATTTTAGCTCCTGCTTGAACAATTGTGGTAAGATATCCTCCTATTAGTTGCCTTCCCCACTTCCCTGCCTCCTGGGGAAGAGCAGCCAATCAGAATGCTGCAGGGGGCAGGCAGAGCTCTCCCCCCATCCCCTCCCTGCAAAACTCCATCCCCTGAAATGATGGAAGAGAAGGAGCAGCCGTCACATGATGGGAGGGGGGGAGCATAAAGAACTCCACACCTCAGAGTGGCTCTGCTCCCCCTGTCCCTCCTGTGAAGTGAGTCATCACCTCTACTCTTCCACCCTCCCCTCCCCATCCCTGCAACACCACATCTGGGTGAGAAGAAGTGAAGGACTCCTGGGGGGCTTTCCCAGGTCTGGGGATGGGGGTGGGGGAAATGCAAGAGGAGTGGAGATGCTCTGGGGGTAGAATTGATGTGAGGGTTGGGGAGGCATAATTAATTGCTGGGGTGGGGGATGGGCAGATGTGGGGCACAGGCTTAATCAGAATTTGGGGGGTTGGGAAGAAGCTGGAAACACCACAGTATTTCAAACAGATGTGTGTAATTTGGTTTCAGCTGGGGCTCCCAGCAAGAGCTTCTGTAGTACGGCCAAAGTCCCGAATTCATAGAGTACATCGAGCGTTGGCAACACTCAGCCACATGAGAGGAAGGGAGTTCACAACTCAGAAGACAGACCCCCAAAAAACACAAAAATCTGATGGATTTTGCTGCTGACTCGCGATTTTTGAACTTCTGAAGTTGGCAACACTGAGCCAGTCACATTAACTATGGAGAGATGGTTCTCTCTCCCCGATGAGGCAATTCAGAAGTGCGAGGGATTCCCCTTGTTACGGCCTTAGCCTAAACACAGATGAAGAAACTGTGGAAGTGGTTTCTACCAGGGCCAGAGTCTGAACAGAGAGAAGCACTTCACAGGAGACCAAACTTTAAATATAAAAAACCTCCCTCCATCAAATTTCAGGGGTTCTGGTGGTTTAACCAAAACAACAACCGGAGCAAAGGTCTCTGTAAAGCAGGAGGAAAGAATGCAGCAGCCAGTCGGCAAACTTCCAAAACTGCCAACAAACTGTCAGTTGAATTGACCAAGAAGCAAAGTGTCCATGCTATTGCCCCCAGAAGCACTAGTGCTGATTCCGCTGAACTCCAGGTAGCCCTGATGGGAATTTTCTTTCTAAAATACCCTGGTGTAAACAAGGTGAGAGATGTAGGCAGGGCTGTAGCAATGTTTGCTGAGCGGGGATTGCACAGTGAAAAAAATAACCATGTGTGAGCGGGGGAATTTGTGTGTGTGTGGTAAATGACTGCATGGAGTCCTGCCTCCCTTTGTCTGAATGACAGCTGATGCCTTCAGCATTTCAGAGACTCTCCATGTGCCCTGGACCTTGCATCATGGGGCAGTCTGAGCTGTGTGTGATGCGAACCCCAGGGCACAGAGAGAACAGCTGAAAGGCTTCTGCTGCCATTCAGACAAGCTGTTGGAGGGGATTGAGCCTGTTTATTTGCTGCCAGGGAGCAGAGCTGCAGCCGAAACAGGTCCACTTTGTAAGTGGGAAGTTTTCTGTGATCTGTTTTTGGAAGTCTACTTATGAGCTCACTTCACTGATGCTGGGGCAAGGAGGTATAAGTTACACCAGCTGGGCCCTCTAGGCTCCATGTGGATGGGTGGACACCATTTGTAAACAGGGGTGTCACTCCACCTGTCCCACACTGGAGTTTCCACTACGTAGGGGCACCGTTAATATTGGCTCCATAGCAGCCACAGCAGGTTGGGCTACACTGAATTAGTGCTTATCCTGGCTGCAGCCCCCCTTAGCGAGCACTGCCTCCTCTTTGGGCTACACAGGTCTCATACAGCTGTATGATTCAGGTCTCATAGGCTCCCCTGGTAGAGATGATGCAGCCACTTACTATCACTGCAGTCTCCCTTCTGGCAAACCTTCTGTCTCAGGGATCCAGTTAATGCCAGCTTCCCGGGGAGCACATTGGCCCTTTAAAATACAGGGGGATGTATTGTTGCCAAGACATTCTCGGTCTCATTTGCTTACACTTGTTGGAGTCAGGTGTACTCGGCATAGTCTCTCCCGAGTTCCAGGCAGCATTTCAGAGACAGGGAGCTAGCCAACTTCTCAGTGCCGATCTGCAGCCAGGAGGAATGGAGTGTAGCTCAGAGGGTGACCCCCAAGCATAGCATTAGACTGGTAAGTACTCATGGAAACTGAAGCACAATGCCGTAGTTATATCTGTGCCTCAGAGGAAGCTTGAAACTGAAAAGGGGGAAGCCCCAAATCAGGAGAGTAAGAATTCAGAGAGTTACTTTTAGAACATAGTGCTGAACAGGGGATGCTCCCCACCCCCGACTACCAGTGCCATGTTGGTACAGTTCCTGGGCAGAAAGAACTCTGCCGCATTCTCTTTCATGAGAAGAATAATGACCCAGGGTCACAGCCCTGATCATCTCTTCCAAAGGTTCTGGCTTTGTTCTAAGAGCTAATTCCTCACATAGCACAAGTCAGCGAAGTTCCTCTGGATCTAGCCCCCCCCCGCGCACAGCAGAGATAGGCCCAAGCCACAACATTCAGATTTGGATGCAAATCCTCCAGGGAGTGGGGTTGTTTGGATCTGAGAGGGTGGGTTGTGTTGGCCTCATTTCTAGTGCATATTTTGTTGGCATGGTGAAGAAGCTGAGAGACACATTCTTCTAAAGGAGAAACTATTTCCTCAAACTATTGGAAGCTGTAAGAGAAACATCCCTGTCCCCACTCAAAAACCAGGAAGAATAACTGTATAAATTCAAGGAGAAGAGTAGAGATGGCAAAAGTGGCCTTGTTCCCCCATTGCGATGCTATTGAAGTCAATGGGAATCACTCATATCCTGCTGCCAAAGAATCAGGACCCAGAGCTGGGCAGGAATTTTGGCAATTTTTTTTTATTTTTGGGTGGTGTTGGGAGGGGTGTGTGGAAGATGCCGATTTGTCAAAAACAAAACATTTCATGGGAACATCTCTGTTTTGGTGAAGCTTTCTGAGAACCAGGGTGGAATTTCAGGAGTGAGGCACTCCAGAATAATCAGCAGCCTGACGGTTAGGGCACTCACCTAGGATGTGGGCAGGGCCGGCTCTAGCAATTTCGCCGTCCCAAGCACGGCGGCTTGCCGTGGGGGGCTCTCTCCCGCTCGCTGGTCCCACGGCTCCAGTGGACCTGCTGCAGGCGTGTCTGCAGGAGGTCCACAGGAGCAGCAGACAGTCCGCAGCCGCACCTGCGGCAGCTCCACCGGAGCTGCCTGCAGCCCTCCCAGCAACTGGCAGAGCGCCCCCCGCGGCGTGCCGCCCCAAGCATGCGCTTGGCGCGCTGTGGCCTGGAGCCGGCCCTGGATGTGGGAGAGGGAGACCCAGCTTCAAGTCCCTGTTCCAAATCAGGCACAGCAGGGACCTAAACCTGGGGGTTGGCTCATCTGGGGTTGAGGCTCACTCTCTCATGATCAAATTTTTCATGACAATTTTCCAATGGTCTCATTTTTGTATTGCAAAACCAGATTTCAAAACACCCCCGCCCCCTCTTCTTTTTGACAAAATGGAGTTCTTGTTTTCCAGCCAGCCATAATCAGAACCCAGAAATGGACAGCAATACAAAAGTCAGCAAACACAGTGCATTGCATTTCACTACTACCACAAAACTGGGAAATAGATACTTGGAGCCAGATTGTCATCAGGCATGAATGGGCATAGCACCAGTCACCTCAACGGAGCCACATGTATTTACATGAGATGAGGATTGAGTGTCTCTCCAGAGCAGTGTGGCCTAGTGGATAGCACATTAGACTTATGCCTCAGAAGACCTGGACTGTACTCCTGGTTCTACTGTGAGAGGTAGATGTTATCGTCACGCCCTCCACAAACTGACTTTACTAGTACCTGAGCATCTTGTCATGTCAATAAAGTGACTCAAGTTTAAAACTATGCACCTTATCACTGAGACATACCCAGCAGTCATTTAATTTCCTCTCCTTTTCTGGCCCTCCTTATGGTTTAATCTTGTGAGCAACATTAACACGGAGGGGTAATTGAAACTGGCCTGATAAGGATATTTACTTCTGCATTTTATCTCTGAAGAAACAGCAAATAAAGAGTCGAGTCAGGATAAGAGGACGATGCAGATCAGAAACATTAAAGCACAGAGAAGCGGAGTGTCAGCCTGAAGTCTCACACAGCACATCAGCAGAGGAGTCAGGCATCAAGCTTAGTCCTCGTGAGGCCTGGGCCAGCGCCCTGAACCACTGGACTATGTTACCTCTATAGCCCACCACAAAAGGACTCAAAACCTTCAATCTTCTGATCAAAAGCTTGTTATATTGAAAATGGTATTAAAATTGTGATCAGTCACTTGAAATTTCAGAGGGTTTCCTGGTCCTGCTTGCAGCCTACGGGGCTCAGTAGGGAAGTGTGCAATCTAGGCCCAACAGCAGGGAGTCTGCATATGGACAGCCTCGAGTCAGGTGGGGTGAAGTGTGCCTCTTTTAGGGAGCAGCCTGTTCTCTCTTTGTTTTGGGGTTCTTGTGTGTCATCATTATGATTCTCAGAAAAATTTCTGTTACAGTGCAACTTTCCAGCAAGAGTTTTTATCTAACGTCTTTTGTGTGCCATGAACATAACAAAGCCAAGTGAGTTATGCAGTAGGCTATGTTGTCATTTCATGTATTTCTCTCTCCTCCTAAGCTCCATCCTCTTCAAAAGTCCCTGCTGCTACAACTTTGGCCATGCAGCCCCAAAGGAAGAAGCCTATCAAACATCTGTTCTCCAAATCAGGAAGAACTTGCCCTAGAAGAGCTGTGTGTGAAGGCTTGCCTACCTTGTGACCGCATCAACTGGACCTGCTGAAACATATGTCATTAAGGAGCTGGTTTTGCAACATGTTAAAGATTTTTAATAAATAGCAAGTCAAAAGCTGTCGACACTTTCATTTCCAGTTTATTTCAGGAGTTTCAAATGCTCCCCGTACAGTTTTGGGGATGGAAGAAGGGGTCCAGACGTGTTTCCTGAAGGTAGAACAGCATTAGAGTGCTTTTGCCTTATCTCAAGCAGCCATACCACCTTGGAATGAGCTCTCACTGCCAAATCCCATGAGATATACTGATCCTCCAGCCCTCATCAGTAGTTTGATGGGAGATCTCTAAGGAAAACCCAGTGTGCTGCAGCAAGTGCCCTTAGCTGAGTCAGAAGTGAGCAGATGCTGGGTTGCTGGAGCTGCCATCTTTCAGATGAGATATATGTAACCCTTCTGTCAGGTGGAGCTAGCAGCAACCAGGGCTGGGTTCAGTATCTTAGGGTTCTTTTTCAACAGTGCAACACAGAACTTGCTTGAGTCCCCACCCAGTAATCTGGGAAAATTACACATCACCCCGGGCGCCTCTGAAAGGCAATACTTCCCCACTTGCAAGCACAGATTCTGAGTGCAGAAAAGAAACTTTTAATGAAAGGAGGGAAGTTGATTAATTAGGGAAAATGCCACAAGCAGGATTCAGAATCATAAAACTGAGTAGGATACTCACCCCAGAGTGAGTGGGACAGTGCTTTCTGCCTCAGGTTCTTGAGTTCTACAACCAGAATTTCCTTTTCTGTGCCCCTCTCTGCTCACTCACCATATGCCACTCACAGGGGTTGTCCTTGGTCAGTGAGGACCCAAGGTTCAGAGATGGATCTGGGGAAGAAGGCACCTTGCTTGCTCTGCCATCTGAGCACTTCCTCCACTGGCCACCCTGCTAGCCAATCGCTCCACTCTGCTGGCTGCCCCACCAGCTGCTAGTTCTGCTCCACTGGTCACCTTCTGCCATCTGCCTTTCTGCCGTGATTCCCACCACAAGTGATTGTCAGCTCTTTTAAGCACTTAAAATAACAAAAGGCTCCTAATGGAGCCCAGTTAGCTCTATCTTTGAACAGTGGGGAGGAACAGGTTAAACCAGACCCAAGTCCCTTAGGGAGAGTCCACCCCTCCTGGCTGGGACCCTTGTCCCCATCCCTCTCTGCTTTCATAGAGGTCTGGCATTTGAGCTCCTGGCTTAAGGAGGTTATTTCATCTGAGGATGACCTCCTCGTTTGGGACAGGTTGAGCACAGTTCTGCTCCTCTTTACTCAGACAATAAAGACAACAACATTGATAACATTTCACTACCCCTGCATTCAGTGCTAAAGTGATTTGTAACCCAACACCAACCAAAGCTGATCACTTGGAGCTACACAGCTTCCGTCTGCTGGATATCTACTCAGAGTAGGTGTGTTCATGTACATACAGTTTGCTCCTGAAGTCTCGTTCCCTCCCCAACTAGCTGTCAGGGGAGAGTTCATTCAGACCATGCTTACATACAAAACTAAGGTCCAGAGACCACTTGTCTGTTAAAAATCTAAGCCCCTTTTTAGAAGGGAACAGGGGTATTGATTCTTACTGCGACAGCATGGCCTAGTGTGAGCTGAAGGCAGAGAGCCAGGGACTCCTGATTGCTAATCTATCAGTACTGCTTTCCTTACTCCTTGAGATATCTCATAGAAAGCAGTGGGATTTCAAGAGGCGTAAGGTACTATTTAATATGAATAAGGGTGGCAGAATCCAGGACTAACAGAGCTGGTCAGAACTGGGAATGGGTGACAGGGGAGGGATCACTTGATGATTACCTGTTCTGTTCATTCCCTCTGGGGCACCTGGCAGGATACTGGGCTAGATGGACCTTTGGTCTGACTAAGTTTGGCTGTTTTTTATGTTCCTGCAGAAAATTTTGGACTTTTCATTTTTAAAAAAAGGTTTGAAAGTTTGAGGCGCACAGACATTTTCTGCCCCCAAAAAATGTTGAATCAAAAACCCAGTTTTTGGAGGGAAAAAAAAAAAGTTTGAATACAAAGTTTTTGGCCAGCCCTGTCCTAAGATTTCAAGCCTTCAGACAGACTCTGCGAATGTGGTATCAGACCGTCTCCATCAAGCACCTAACCACAACTGCCCTCATCTATTTCAATGTCTAGTCACAGAGCTCTCTACTTTTCCTACATGAGGTAGTGGGAGGCCATTTCCTCTGCAACTTCAGCGCCAGTGGTGAATATGTAATGGTCATATACTTCCTACACAGAAACCACACACTTCCCCTTAACCCAGGGCTGGCTCCAGCTTTTTTGCAGCCCCAAGTGGCGAAGAAGAAGAAAAAAAAAAAAGCCCAATTGAGCTGCCGCCGAAGTGCTGCTGAAGAAGAAGGGGAGTAAAGGGCCCGCTGCCAAATTGCCACTGAAAACCCGGATGTGCCACCCCAATCATGGACAGAGTGCCTCCCCTTTCTGTTGGCTACCCCTGGCACCTGCTTTCTTCACTGGTGCCTGAAGCTGGCCCTGCCTTAAACTGACAAGAGAGTCCCAGATTCTCTAGTGTTTCCCTTTTTTGGAACGGATGAGATAACTTCAGCTCCTTGCCTCAACCTTAAACAAAACTGCAGCAGCCTCTTGGAACGCAGTTTCACTTGAAGCAGCCCAACAAGGCTTACACCGAATCAAGACCAAGCTAGATACAGAGCTATCAAACAGTATTGGCAGCAAAATATGTTAGAATTCACAGGTCCAACAGGAGTGGTGGGGCAATGCCCTCTGACCAGCCACTGAGATGTGTCTCTACCAGGACTGCCTGCTCCCTCTCTTTGTCTTCTGATCCAAAGACCATGGAGGTCAATGGGAGACTTCAAGAGGTCTGAGATCAGGGTCTTAAACGTTAAGCATCTGAGTCCAGAGTGGCATCCCGTTCAACAGTGCATTCTTTCACCTACCAAGGAACTTGGGCGGTCCCAAATCCCAGGCCTGCATCATCTCCATTGAAGTACAGTAGAATCTCAGAGTTATGAACACCAGAGTTACTAACTGACCAGTCAACCACACACCTCATTTGAACCAGGAAGTACATAATCAGGCAGCAGCAGAGATGAACCCCTCCCCACTCCACTCCCCCCAAAAAAGCAAATATAGGACAGTACTCTATTAAATGTAAACTACTAAAAAATAAATAAAGGGAAAGCAGCATTTTTCTTCTGCATAGTCAAGTTTCAAAGCTGTATTAAGGCAATGTTCATTTGTAAGATTTTGAAAGAACAACCACCATGTTTTGTTCAGTTATGAACATTTCAGAGTTCTGAACAACCTCCGTTCCCGAGATGTGCGTAACTCTTGAGGTTCTACTGTCCATACAAACTGAATAGGAAGCAGTAGGGACTGCCTGGTCCAGCAGAGGCCTCGGCCTTGTGCGGCAAAGTGGGAATGTTCTTAATGTTTTTTCTGAATACTGTGTTGTTGCCTCAGTGTTCCCTATGCAGTTCTTAAGTATCTAGGTGGTGGAATAAGGGTGTGTGATTGCTGCAGAGCAAGGAGCCAGTGCACCTAAATGCCTGGCACTCGGTCTCCTAGTAACTGATGGCCTGGGCCCCTTCTTCTCAGCAAAGGTGCCAGCTGTAGATGTTGGAGACAAAGAGGTCGGGTGATATCCTGGCCCAGGAAAGGAACTGAGCAGAGGAGGAGGGGATGGAGGGGGTTGACAGTCTGGGGCTGGCTTGGGACGAGGAGTGAGGGCAGACGTGGGGGTCTGCCTCGCTGGGCCCCAGAATGGACCCGGCCGAGGGGTCCAGTTAGCAGTACCTACAAGCTCTGTTTTAGACCGTGTTCCTGTTATCGAATAAACCTCTGTTTTACTGGTTGGCTAAGAGTCACATCTGACTGCGAAGTGGGGGTGCAGGACCCTGTGGCTTCCCCAGGACCCCGCTGGGGTGGGCTCATTGTGGGAAGCGCACGGAGGGGCAGAGGATGCTGAATACTCCAAGGAGAGACCCAGGAGGTGAAGATGTGTGAGCTTCTTGCCCTGAAAAAGTCTGGTCCAAGGGACAGGAGGCTCCCCAAAGTCCTGACAGGCTTTGTGGGGAGCAGTTCCAGAGCATCACCCGGGAATCTGTGACACCTCGTAAATTGCAGCAGTTTCCAGAACAGTTGGGGACACGACTGACAAATCCTACAGAAGGGGCATCAGCAATGCAGGCAGTTTCTGAATCCTCACACCAGATGGAAGTTAACCCTCTCCACCTGTAAGGTCATTGTTTGAAATGGTTATCATAGTAATTAATAGGAATCAGGTTATGGAAGAATGTGGCAATTCTTTCATGGCCAATTAAACTTCACTTTGGCATCTTGTCAACCTGCCTTCATACATGCCATACAATAGGCCCTAGCTAAGAAGCAACTGTAATACAAAGGCTAGACTGTTCTTTCTTTCAGGCTAACTTCTTTGCTCTAGTAATATCAGACTGCAAAGCTCGTCGGACGAGGCTTTCTAATGAGATATCCAGTGCTTTCTAGTTCTGACCAAAATATCACAAGGACAGAGTTTTACTTCCGCTGGCCACTGTAAACCAGAAAGTTCAGGGAAAAGTGGAAGTAACAAAACCACACATTTCTAAGACTCCAAAAGTGTTCAGTTTTGATTTGCGTTTTAGGCGATGGTTGGGGGTCAGTTATTATTTATACGATGATTCCTCCAGCTCTCATCGCGAGGGTCTAGCAACACAAACAACATTCTGCACAATCTAATGCTCTGATTCCAATTCAGAGTCCCCTCTACCACGATTTTCAGTGTGCTGAGCCTTAGTGTAAGAGACTCCATTTCTACATGATAAGTTGCTTAGGAGTTAGGTTACAGGGATAGGGCTAAGGTTTGTGAGGCCATACGTGACGGAGCATATGCACAGGTCAACACAGCTCCCTCCTTGCCTATGACCCGTTTCTGCCCCCCACCAGCAGGTACTCCTGATCAATATACACAGTCACCGACTCCCCGCACCCATCAGGCAGCTACACCTAGGGCCGCCAAGAGCGGGTTTACACTCCAGGGAAAAAAAATTTTCGGGACCCCCAGCAATGGCAGACCAGCTAAACAGGGCTGACAAAGTCGGGGAAGCCGGGCCCCAGTAATTTGTACAGGCTTCCCCCCGTCTCGTCGGCCCTGGGTACACCTTGCTCCCCACCCTGTTTGGATGGCACGGCCAGCTTGGGTGAGCTTTCATCCTCTCTGGCAGTAGCTGGAGCTTAGGTAGGTTTTGCCAAACTGGAACGTGCAGTTTGGGAATTCAGTCTATACCACTACTGCTTGCTGCAGGCCCTCCAGAGGAGGGGTGAGGATGTTAGGACTATGTATTGGGTGTTAGGAGGGAAATGAGGGGAGCTGAGCCCAGCTGCTCCACCCTCTCCCACTACAGCGGCCAGCACAGAGGGTGGTGCTATTACTGCCAGAATTTTCCTAAGGAACATAGGAGAGAGAAAGGATGTTTTCTGCGTGCTGCTCCTGATTGCAAGCACTGCCCCCAAGCTCCCATTGGCCAGGAGAGTTGCGGTGTCAGTGCTTGCAGAGAGGGACAGCACACAGAGCCACATGCCCCTCATCCCCTCCCTAGGGGCCGCAGGGGTCCGTTGGCCCCTTCTGGGAGCAGTGTGGGGCCAGGCTAGGCAGGGAGCCTGCCCTTAGCCTCGCTGCGTCCACTGCCAACCAGAAGCCACCGGAGGTAAGGGGTGCCCGGCAAGAAGCCACACCCCAACCTCCAGCCCTGATCCCCCTTCCGGATCCAACACTCCATACCCCCTCCTGCACCCCAAGTCCCACCCTGAGCCCCCTACCAGAGCCAGCACCCCAAACCCTCTCCTGGACTCCAACACCCAGCCCTAAGCTGCCTCCAGGAGCCAGCAACCCATACCCCCTTCTGCACCCCAAACCTCCTCCTGCACCAAAGCCCCAGTCCTGACCCCTTGCCAGAGCCAGCACCCTGTACCCCCTCCTGCACCCCAACCCTCTGCTCCAGCCCAGAACCCCCTCCTGCACCTAAACTCTCTCTTAGAGCTTGCACCCCTCACCCCCTCCTGCACCCCAACCCCCTGCCCCAGGCTCATCCCGGAGCCCCTTCCCACACTACGAACCCCTTGGCCCCAGCCCAGAGCCCGCACCCCCTCCCTAACCCCATCCGCAACCCCCTACCCCATCCTGGTGAAAGTGAGTGAGGGTGGGGATGGAGTGAGTGGGGTGGGGCTTTGGGGAAGGGGTGGGGTCTCGGGGAAGGGGTCGGGTAAATCCTGGGTGGCACTTAGATTCAAAAAGTGATCTTGGGCATAAAAAGGTTGGAGACCACTGCTTTATATTATCCAGAGTCCATTGTCTCAAGAGCCAGGAAAACTTCCTGAGGGTGCAGACTCAGCCCCCCTGCTATGCTCACTAAGCTGTTTCCTCCCCAGCTTTAGCTTGATTGCTTTGTTCACTTTAGACGTAACTATACTTCCATTGTCTCTGGCCTTACCTTGTTCAATTTACACTGGAGACACTGGCAAACACGGGAAACAACAGTATTTTGTCTATGACAAGCTTGTTTATCCGCTCTCCTCAGATTGCTTGGTCCAAACATATTTTTGGAACATATTTTCAGCAAACATACATCATTCTTTCCACGCTAACCGCACGTACATCACACAATAATATTAATGATGAGGGCTAGTGTTTTCAGGAAATTGCCACTTTTTTTCTGAAATCATCTTTACTTTCTGGAAGCACCAATCAGAGGCAATGCATGGTGAGGGCACACAGGGTCAAGAGACAGCTGTCCCCCAGATTTCTGCCAGGAAACATCTGCCTCTTCCCAACGGCGCAGGGCAGTGGCTGGGGGCTGACTGGTGCTGAGACTCGCTGCCAACTTCCCTTCTCACACAGCAAAACTGCCACAGAACTTCCCCTGGGTGGGCAGGGCAGTTGGCAGGGGGGCACTGGGCTCTCTCACCATGCTGCAGAGTGGACGGCACTCGCGCCTGCTCTCGGCAACATCCACAGCACCTCTCCCCCGCTCACCTCCCCTGCACACAGCTGGGTCCTGCTCCCTCCCTCCAGCACACAGCTGGCTCTAGGCACCCAGCTCACATCTCACTCCTGCACACAGCTGGACCTTGCCCCAGCCGCCTGCAGGCTCAGTGCTGTTCTCTCACAGCTAGAGCCTCTCCCTGACCCTCCTGCATGCTGATTCCTTCTGATTTTCCACCTTGCGCTTTGGCCCTTCAAAGGCATTTACTACCGATGCCTAAAATGGTTAAGGCTTAGAATAGACTTAAAGAATTTGGCAAAGATGGGCTCCATGTGGGTGGAGGGAAGTTATATGGTACAATTTGCAGCGCAGTTCTTGGCCATGTTAAAAAGGACCGTATAGTCGGTGACATGAAAGGCCCACGTCATGTTGCAGCAATGGAAAAAAGAAAACAAAGGGCAGAGAGCAGCGATGTGACAGCAGCGAAGCAGCATTCACAATTACTGGTGTGCTTGCATGACAAAATGAAAATCAGAAATACAGGGGGAATATAGTACATGTATATGTTGTATTAACATAATGCCTATCCGAAATAGAAAGCTCTGAAAATCTGAAATGACTCTGATTTCATTGCCAGAAAAGACTGGCCCTATTAATGACCAGTATGTCACCAATTTTTATATGATACCTTACAAGACACCTTCTGGATACATTTTAGAACAACGGTGTGTTAGGGGTAGTGAGTGTGTCAGGCCTCACATGAGAGAAGTATAGTGGGTCCCTGTCAAGTATAATTCCCAATTCTGGACCTTAGCGTCCAAAATATGGGTACTAGCATGAATTCCCCTAAGCTTAATTACCAGCTTAGATCTGATAGGCTGCCACCAATCAGGAATTATAGGGCCTGATACCCTCTGGTCCCCCCAAAACCTTCCCAGGGGACCCCAAGACCCAGATTCCTTGAGTCTCACAACAAAGGGAAATAAGCCATTCCCTCCCCACTCCCTTCTTCCTCCCAGCTCCTTCCCGCCCTGGGAACACTAGGAGATCGCCTGATTCAACTTTTTGAATCACCACACCGAGAAGAGTGTTACCTTCCCCCTCACCCAGAGGCAATACAAGCTGCGTGAGTGAATATAACACAAAGAGAAAATTTATCTTTCCCTTCTCCCCACCAATTCCCTTGAACCTTAACTAGGAGAAAAAAATTAAACAGGTCTTAAAAGCAAAATTTTTAATAAGAAAGAAAGAAAAAAGTAAAAGGTTTATCTCTGCACTTTAGATGATAAACAGTTACAGGGTCTTTCAACTTATAAACAATAGAAAGAAACTTTCTCCAGCAGAAACACAATTTAAGCTACTTCCAGCAAGTACACATATGCAAATAAGAAAAATTAAAAGACTATAACCGCCTTTGTTCTTACTCACAATTCTGAATAGATAAGAGACTGTAGCAGGGAGATTGGCAGAAACCTGGTTGCACCTCTAGTCCCATCCAGGACCCAGAGAGAACAAAGCCAAACCCAAAACCCACAAACAAAGGCTTCCCTCCCATGAGATTTGAAAGTATCTTGTCTTCTGATTGGTCCTCTGGTCAGGTGTTTGGGGTCCCTGTTTGTTAACCCTTTACAGGTAAGAGAGACATTAACCTTTAACTATCTGTTTACGACAGTCCCTTGCCAGTTGGCACTGAGGGGGTATTAGGGTTGCAGTGAGCAAGATTGCTTCAGAGCACTTAGGGCTTGTCTACATCACAAAGTTGCAGCGCTGGTGAGGGGGTTACAGCGCTGCAACTTAGGAGGTGTACACATCTGCAGGGCATCACCAGCACTGCAACTCCCTGTTTGCAGCGCTGGCCATACTCCCGTTTTGTCTCGGGTGTAGAGGATCCAGCGCTGGTGATCCAGCGCTGGTAATCAAGTATAGACACTTACCAGCGCTTTTCTTGACCTCCGTGGAATAAGCAGGTATCCCAGCATACCTGAGGAAGCCTCTGGTAATCAAGCAGGTCTCCTTCCCCGGTTTGCTCTCGTGTTCCCCGAACCCCCGAGCAAGCAGGTCTCCTTCCCTGTGGTTTGCAGGGGGGTTCGGGGAACGCGAGAGCAAACCGCGGCGAAGCTGGTCTCCTTCCCCGGTTTGCTCTCGCGTTCCCCGAACCCCCCTTGAAGCCGCCCAACAGCGCTGCAGTGTGGCCACATCTAACACCACTTGCAGCGCTGGTTGCTGTAAGTGTGGCCACTCTGCAGCGCTGGCCCTATACAGCTGTACTAATACAGCTGTAACAACCAGCGCTGCAAAATTGTAGATGTAGACATACCCTCAGTCACAGGGAAATCTAAAGAGATCACAGCCTGTGGCTGTTTACCTGGAAATCACTGAACATTGAGAACTATAGAATGTAGCAGAATCCCACCTGTGCCTGTAGCTGCACGTCTCACACTGTGATCATATCTGATCTCATAAGCTAAACAGGGACACGCCTACCCAATATCTGACTATGAAACTGCAAAGAAAATCCCCAGGTGCTGCAAGAAGAGGTGCACTGGTTCCGTATCAGGCGAGCTGCCCCTTCTGAGTTTGGGCACTGACTCGGACATTTTCCTGGAGCATTTGGCATTTCCATATTTTAAAATAAACAAAACCCATAAACATTCCTTATACAGGCTTTCCCCTCAACTCATTCAACAGAAAGTGATTTTTGTAAACAGCTACCAACCAGGACAGCTATTACACCTCTTTAGAGGAATGCCACAAAACGTACCAGGTCGATCATGGTATATAGGAATGTACCATATATATCAATCAACCAAGTTGAGCCTTTCTGCATTTTCTTACATCTAACAATGAGGTTGTTACTAGATCACTAAAGAGCCAAACACTTTTCATAGCAGCCCTGGCAGTTTCCCCAAATTCCAGTTGCCTAGATGAGATTCCCCACTGGTTTCAGTTGGATACAGTATTTGCTTCCTGTCTTGAATTGTTGTGCAGTTTAGCTAGGAGCTGTGGAAAGTATGGTTTAGGTCTAGCTAGCCTCTGCAAAGTCTCATCCTTGATGACTCTTGGAATGGACACTGCCACCATGAAGGTCCCTCGGGGAGCCACAAAACCAGGGTTCCTTCTAGAGTGGGCCCAGGGCAGGGGCCAGAGGAGGAGGAAAGGGGCAGTGCTGCACCCTGGCTATTCTGCGCTCCTATGAAGCCAATAGGGGCCACTGAAGCAGGGTTGTGCCAGTCCCTACAGCCTCTGAATAAGGCAGGGGCAGTCATCTACCTCTGTCTCTGTGCCACTGTAGAGATGAATCTGGCTCTGAGAAATGATTCACACTGCCTAGATGGTTTGCCTCTGATTGTTAGAGGTAGACCAATAAGCATAATTATAATTATTTATGGGTTCGGTATCTGTCTGGTGTCTGGCTGGAAATACCCAGATTGCCTGGAAGTCCTGGTTCAAATCCAACAGGGTGAACACAGCCCTCCATCTGCCAGAAGCAGATCAAATCCCATTCTGAAGATTTTGGCTGGCCGTTAAAGACCCCATGACACTTCGGGGGAGAGTAGAGATTTTAATCTGGCATCCTTGGACAAGTGTCCACTGGCAATGTTGTGTGGTGTCGCCAGGGCTGGCTCTAGCAATTTCGCCACCCCAAGCAAGGTGGCACGCCGCGCGGGGAGCTCTGCCCCTTGCCGGTCCCGCGGCTAAGGTGAACCTCCCGTAGGTGTCTCTGTGGAGGGTCCGCTGGTCCCGCGGCGCCGGTGGACCTCCCACAGGTGTACCTGCGGATGCTCCACTGGAGCCACGGGGCTGGCAGACCCTCCGAAGGCACACCTGCGGGAGGTCCACCAGAACCACGTGCCACCCTCCCAGCAATCGGCAGAGCACCCCCTGCGGCATGCTGCCCCAAGCACGCGCTTGGCGCGCTGTGGCCTAGAGCCGGCCCTGGGTGTCGCTCTGGTTGGTCACTGCCTTTCCACCCCAGAGCCAGCACCATTACTGTGGCAGACAGCAGTGCCTGCATATATGTAGTTTGCATATTGATTCTAGCAGGTTCCTGATTACTCTAGCGCAGCCCCTGCTCTGGTCACTCAGGGAACAGAAAACTAATCATCCAGTGACCAGACTCCTGTATCCCACTGGTCTGAGTCTGTCACAGGTGGAAGGCTCCCTTCCACTGAGGTACTGCATCCAGCTATCTTTAAACAAGCACTGCCATAAAAGCAAACAGAGAAGGGCTGTATTTCCTTGAATATGGCACACACCCATATTGCATACAAAGATTATTTTTACCTAGCGCAGTTGTGGCATTCCTCCAAAAAAAAAAAAAAAATGCATAACAGCCATCATGGCCAGCTGCCAGTAACAGTGAAATAAACATCTCTTTGAATGAGTCTGGAAGATAGGTCGAAATAAAGAATATCCTATTCCCAAATAAGGAAATGCAGAGAATTCCGGGGTAAGGGCTCCTGGAGAAATATGAAAATTCCCTGTGATTCATGCAGGTAGATTCAAAAAGTGGCTCCTCCTGCTCCACAGCTGAAATTGCTTAAAGGCTTCTTGGCATGCATGGAGTGCTATTACTTTAGGATCCTTCTGACGAAAGGTGCTCCATAAACAGACACATATTTGTAGGACACATAGGACCAATAGGTTAGAACCTTTTCCTGCTTCTATCCACGCATGCCAAGAAGCCTTTAAGCAATTTCAGCTGTGGAGCAGGAGGAGCCACTTTCTGAATCTACCTGCATGAATCACAGGGAATTTTCATATTTCTCCAGGAGCCCTTACCCCGGAATTCTCTGCATTTCCTTATTTGGGAATAGGATATTCTTTATTTCGACCTATCTTCCAGACTCATTCAAAGAGATGTTTGTTTCACTGTTACTGGCCGCTGGCCATGATGGCTGTTATGCTTTTTTTTTTTTTTTTTTTTTTGGAGGAATGCCACAACTGCACTAGGTAAAAAGAAACTTTGTATGCAATATGGGTGTGTGCCATATTCAAGGAAATACAGCCCTTCTCTGTTTGCTTTTATGGCAGTGCTTGTTTAAAGATAGCTGGATGCAGTACCTCAGCGGAAGGGAGCCTTCCACCTGTGACAGACCCAGACCAGTGGGATACTGGAGTCTGGTCACTGGATGAGTAGTTTTCTGTTCCCTGAGTGACCAGAGCAGGGGCTGCACTAGAGTAATCAGGAACCTGCTAGAACCAATTAACGTAGACAGGATGATTAGAACACCTGTAGCCAATCAAGGCAGGCTAATCAGGGCACTTGGGTTTAAAAAGGAGCTCACTTCAGTTTTTGGGGGGTGGAGTGTGAGGAGCTGGGAGCAAGAGGCACAAGGAGCTGAGAGTGGGAGGCTGTGCTGCTGGAGGACTAAGGAGTACAAGTGTTATCAGACACCAGGAGGAAGGTCCTGTGATGAGGATAAAGGTGTTTGGAGGAGGCCATGGGGAAGTAGACCAGGGAATTGTAGCTGTCATGCAGCTGTTACAGGAGGCACTCTAGACAGCTGCGATCCACAGGACGCTGGGCTGGAACCCAGACTAGAGGGTGGGCCTGGGTTTCCCCCAAACCTCCCAACTCCTGATCAGACACAGAAGGAGTTGACCCAGACTGTGGGTTCCACCAGAGGGGAAGATCACTGAGGTGTGCAAATCTGCCAATAAACGCAGGACCCACCTAGGTAAAGGACGAACTTTGTCACACACCCAAAATGTGGATTTGTAATTCACCTCCGTGCAGAGAACCTACACCACCAGGCCTGTGTGCCACTAAAGTCCTACTCAAACCCTCTGTATTTAAACTTCTAAACACACTGGCTGCTCACTAATGAGCCAAGCTAGAACACAAAATTCAACACACTCAAAATATGGGGACATTCATGACCAGCTCTGATTCTTGACCCATACTTTGTCTCACCAGCCATTTTCTAGGCAAGCCTCTGATTAACTCTTGACAAGCCCAAACACCATCTGAGATATCCACCGTCCTTTCAGCAGCACACCAAAGCTGATTCGAAAATAGGGTTTAAAGCCTGGTTAAGAGTCAAAAAGTCATCTCTGAAATACGCATTATGGGCTCCATAAATCTTCTCTCTCTGGCTTTCAGATCAAGATTGTGCCCCAGCTGGCTGGTTAAGTTGCCTATAAGCCTGTATGGTAGTGCTGGAGCAGGGTCAGAATTTGGCCTCAGTATTTTCTAGATCAGTAGGAACATCCTTTTGCTTGCCACATTCCTCCAACACCCTTCAGTGGCAGGTTTCCCTCCATTTTTCTGTGCTGCACTCTGCCCCTCATAGTAAAGGCACAGTCACCGACTTTCCACTATGCCGTGGGGTGCCTGATCCCTGGCTTTGCCCCAGGTCCTGCCCCCACTCCACCCCTTCCCTCTAAGCTCCACCTCATCCCACCCAGTTCCGCCCCTCCCCCGAATGCACCACATCCTCGTTCCTCCCTCCTCCCTTCCAGCCTCCTGCACGCCATGAAACAGCTGATTGTGGGAGGCCGGAGACGTGGGGAGGGAGGGGGAAGCTGCTGATCCACCGAGCACTTTCCTGCTGACAAAAAACTTCCACCCCCAATGAGAGGCGTTAGCCTAAGTCTCTTTGGAGTCCATTGCATTAAATGAAGGGTTTACGCATTATTCTGGGCCAGGATTGTATGTAACCTCTCTCTAGAGGGGGAGATGGAACGTGAACGCTGGGAAGTATTATGAACTTCAAAAGAACTAAACTGAACAAGACAAGACGAGATAAGAATAGACACGTGGGGACAAACAGTGTCAAGGGTAATCTCTAGGAGGAGGTGAATGCAATTCCCCACCTCCAGTTATGCAAAAGCACAGCCTCCAGAAGCAACCCCGTGAGGAGCAGGGCCAGTGTTTTCTGGAAATTGCCACTATTGCCACGGTCTTTTTCCAAAATGACTCTTCATTTCTGAAATCATGATCAGAGGGTGGGCAGGGCACACAGGTCAAACATCCTCCTTGCCCCCCGTCCCGTCCCGTCTCTGTAATGCCTACACTGACGCGCTGCAGCTGTGCGGCTGTAATGTTTTCAGTAGGGCTGTCAAGCGATTAAAAAATTTAATTGCGATTAATTATGCGATCAATTGCATTGTTAAACAATAGAATACCATTTATTTAAATATTTTTTGATGTTTTCTTCGTTTTCAAATATATTGATTTCAATTACAACACAGAATACAAAGTGTATAGTGCCCACTTTATATTTATTTTTGATTACTATTATTTGCACTGTAAAAAAGAAATAGCATTTTTCAATTTGCACTACAGTACTTGTATGAGGCAATCTCTTTATCATTAAAGTTAAACTTAACAAATGTAGAATTACGTACAAAAAAAATTTGCATTGAAAAATAAAACAATGTAAAACTTTAGCGCCTACAAGTCCACTCAGTCCTACATCAGCCAAACGCTCAGCCAAACAAACTTGGTTACAATTTGCAGGAGATAATGCTGCCCACTTCTTGTTTACAGTGTCACCTGAAAGTGAAAACTGGCATTCGCAGGCCGGCGTCACAAGATATTTTCGTGCCAGATGCGCTAAAGATTCATATGTCCCTTTATCTTCAGCCACCATTCCATAGGACATGCCTCCATGCTGTTGATGGGTTCTGCTTGATAACAATCCAAAACAGAGCGGACCAATGCATGTTCATTTTCCATCATCTGAATCAGATGCCACCAGCAGAAGGTTGATTCTTTTTTTCAGTGGTTCGGGTTCTGTAGTTTCCACCTCTGAGTGTTGGTCTTTTAAGACTTTTGAAAGCATGCTCCGCACCTTGTTCCTCTCAGATTTTGGAAGGCACTTCAGATTCTTAAACCTTGGGTCAAATGCTGTAGCTATTTTTAGAAATCTCACATTGGTACCTTCTTTGTGTTTTGTCAAATCTGCTGTGAAAGTGTTCTTAAAACAAACATGTGCTGGGTCATCATCTGAGACTACTATAATATGAAATATATAGCAGAATGGAGGTAAAACAGTCGAAGACATAGTTGTCCCCCAAGGAGTTCTATCACAAATTTAATTAACGCGTTATTTTTTAATAACCATTATCAGCATGGAAGCATGTCCTCTGGAATGGTGGCTGAAGCATGAAGGGGCATGCAAATGTTTAGCATATCTGGCATGTAAATACCTTGCAACGCCGGCTGCAGAAGTGCCACGGAACGCCTGTTCTCACTTTCAGGTGACATTGTAAATAAGAAGCAGGCAGAAGTATCTCCTGTCAATGTAAACCAACATGTTTGTCTTAGCGATTGGCTGAACGAGAAGAAGGACTGAGTGGACTTATAGGTGCTAAAGGTTTACATCGTCTTGTTTTTGAGAGCAGTTATGTAACAAAAAAAAAATCTACATTTGTAAGGTGCACTTTCATGATAAAGAGATTGCACTACAGTACTTGTATGAGGTGAATTGAAAAATACTATTTCTTTTATCATTTTTACAGTGTAAATATTTGAAATAAAAATTATATAAAGTGAGCACGGTACACTTGATATTCTGTGTTGTAATAGAAATCAATATCTTTGAAAATGTAGAAAAACATTCAGAAATATTTAATACATTTCAATTGGTATTCTATTGCTTAACGATGGTGCAATTAATTTTTTTGAGTTAATTGCGTGAGTTAACTGCGATTAATTGACAGTCCTAGTTTTAAGTCAAGTATCAGAGGGGTGGCCGGGTTAGTCTGGATCTGTAAAAGCAGCAACGAATCCTGTGGCACCTTATAGACTAACAGACGTTTTGGAGCATGAGCTTTCATGGGTGAATACATGCATGCATCCGACAAAGTGGGTATTCACCCACGAAAGCTCATGCTCCAAAACGTCTGTTAGTCTATACGGTGCCACAGGATTCTTTGCTGCTAGTTTTAAGTGTAGACCAGCCTAAGCCAGACCAGCTAGAGGCATGCTGGAGAACCATGAGAGAATTACCGTAAGCCAGCTGCAGTCTGTAGGGCTTGTAAAGCTTCCTCTTTCTAGTACACTCATTCCCTCTGCCTATCATGGGGGAAATTACCAATATCTCTGCACAATTTGATTGGTCTTTGAATGGAAGGAAACCCTGGTCAGCAGGTTGTTTTATTTTTTGCCATACCCTTGACTGAACATATTGTCGTTTGAGGTCAGCACCCCAGGCCACTTTTCCCTTCTTGGCTTCGAAAGAGCTTCCTGTCTGTATGCCTCATCACAGCTATCAGATCAGTGTTCACTGAGGGTGGGACACCTGCTTGCATTAGCTCTGCCAAGTATCAGCCAAAACCCTCAGTCAAGAAACTTGGGTCAGCAGAGCTTTCAGGCACAATGTAGCTGCACCATACACATTGCTTTCACAAGATTAGGCAGCAGTTTCCTTTTGAATGAGATCCCACCCTCTTCCCCTACTCAGAATTTCCAATGATAAAAAAAAGCAGCACCTCTCTCATGGAAGGAAACCCCCACTTCCTTACCTTTCAGTAGAGAGAGAGGACATAGATTGACTGACCAAGTACATTAGGCCATTACACCTCCTCCATCCTCTACTGAGGACAGCATCTAGCACAGTGACCATCTTCTGTGGCTGGCAGCATGTCACACATTGACAGTTTTATGGGCCCATTCAACTCATCTATAAATGTGAGTCTAAGATTTTTGTGGGAGTGGGATCCAGCCCTACACGCAGAGCACACAAAACAGACCTGGAAAGATTATCATTATTTTGGGGAGGTGTGAGATCAATTAAGTCTCAGCATAAGACAAGTCCAAAGACAGGATCCCATTACACAGGTTCCTCCATCTCTCTTTCCATTGCCCCAGTGAAAATTCATACCTATCACATTTACTGAGCCCCAATTCATTCTGGGGCTCAGTAAATGTGATAGGCAGGAATAAAGTGGGGGCTGTGTTTTAGTGCAATCATTCCTGCTGGCTGACTGCTTTATCAGGACTGTCCTCCCTTAATCTTCATTCACTAGCTCCTAACTATGAGAAACTGGCTTACCCAAAGCTGTGTTCCAGGGCTGTATCTAGACATCGTTAGCTCTGGGGTGTCTGTTGCCAGGGTTTTGTTTAGTCCTTAGAGATGTGGGCGTCTGGGGCACTCAGAACCAGATGTCACCAGAGTTCAGAATATTTGGGTCAAGGATTTTGATTTAGATCAATTTCCAGACTGGATAGTCATTTCCCTCCCACATCATTCAAGAGTTAGGTCAGATTTCAGTTTGCAGAGGAGAGTGCAGAGAAATGCCCAACTTTAAGACCAGCTGTTTACCATTCGCATAGTGCTAGTTGCCAAATCTATGGAAAAACTAGTTGCAGCACTTAAAACCCTGCAAAGTTCAGTAGCAAGAGTTGGTCTGAAAATTAATTGGGGGTAAGACCAAAATTCTTCTGGTTGTCCATTCTGAACACGCTGCAGGCTGTGTCATCTTAGTGGTAGTCACCGAGTCGAGAGCACCTGTGATTCATCTGTGATTGGCCAACTTTAAGAAAGAACTTTAAGTTGAACACAATTCCGATGAAGTATCTCTGAATGATCAAAAACAAATGGCATGAATTCAAGTTGAACAGAGATCCATTTTCAAACTACACAGGTCCACCACTCAAAGGTAATATTGGTATCTGCTCCAAATGCTTACCAGCACTCCTGAGAAAATCATCTTCGACTTTGCCCCTATGAATGCAGGATGGAAGAGACCCTCCTGGAAGACCTAAAACATGATGACTGGATGGCATCAGACTTCTTTACAGACTCATACCCTGTAACACATTTGATTTGGCACAGGACAGGACATCACGGAGGCTCATAACACATTCAATGACCCCTACACTGTCCAAGTGACAGCATGAAAACTAACCTAACCTAACCAGCGAATAGCTCATTTACAATCACACTGCAGCCAGTTACCCACAGTTCCATCACAGAGCCAGTTCAGACAATGTTGCTATGCCTGCAGCCACAGGGCCACACCACCTTCTTCTCCCAGATCATCTCTACTTTATCACAGTCCTGGATGGGGTATGAAGGGCTCCCCCTCAGCCCACTCACATTTAAGAGGCAGTCTTCATACAGCGTTCCCTCGGCTCCCTCCACAAACACCATTTGGAATATATTTCCTCCTGCCCCCTGGGACTAACCTCACCTAACAGGTCTGGCAGAAGGGTTTGGGAGAAGAGTGTGGTTTTTGGGGGGTGGAAGGCACAATTCACATAGTGTATCTAGTGCCCAGGAGGGAAGGGCTTTTAAGGCAGTAGCTTGCAGTGAGAGGGGGCGGGGTTTCAGATTTACCTGAACCCATTCTTACCACTCAAGCCTGCCTGCAGGACACATCACTAAGCTCTGAAGCAAACACTGGCCACGATGGTCTGTGGAGTGTGCTCCTCAAACACGGCCAGACAGTCCTGGGACAGGAGACCTTTGCTCCCCAGTCATGCAAACAGGCCTTCCATTGAGAAGTGCTGTGGGGGACGTTTGTTCTGACATCTAGGGAAGAGGGAAGTCGTGGGGTTCATGCTAAGCAAAAAGCATCCTATGCTGCAGGTGCTCTAGGACTGGATCATCAAAGACACCCAGCCTTGGCCTATTTCTGCTCCAGTTAAAGTCAATAGTAAAATTTCCACTGAAGTCAATAGCAGCAGATGTAGGCCAAGAGGGGCATTTGAATAGATACTGTTCTGGATGCAGAGGTACTGGCAGCGTCTGGAGCATCCGGACCCCTGGGCAGCTACAGAGTTGAAGCATGGTGCATGTATACTCCTACCAGTCTGAAAGAGAACCTGGCCTGGAGCTGATGCTTTGTAATAACACAGCAGACAGGCTGAAGTGACGGTGAGTTGCTCCCTCAGCTTGAGGCACAGTATCTCTTCCTCTTGGAAGTTTATCGGGCGTGGGAATTTTCTGTTCCTTGGAGCACACTTAGAAATAAAGTTAACAAGCGGGGTTTGATCCAAAAGTCACTCAGCAGGGGTTTTTCAATGGGCTATGGATCACGTCCTTTTCATAGGCTTTACCCGTGACCTGATTTCCCCCTAGAATTTTTCCATGAAGCTCAGTTTACCACAAGACCAGCAAGTTGCGCTTTGATGCAGATGTCTAAGCAATTTGTCACTGTCTAGAGTGAATCAACCGAAGTACAGAATTTAACCTCAGCAATGTCAGGATCCATTTGCTTTTGATATCAAAAGTCCTTTATGACCCTAACAGAAGGCATTTATAATAAGGCACTCAGTAAGCCTCAGCCTGAGCTACTGCTTTGATTTAGGATACCTGCTACCTAATAGAAAGCAGAGACACGTATGGTTGCCAACCCCCCAGGATTGGCCTGGAGTCTCCAGGAGTTAAAGATTAATCTTTAATTAAAGATTATATCATGTGATGAAATCCCTAGGAATACATCCAACCAAAACTGGCAACTCTAAAGACACATGCACAAATATATGTAAAAAGATGAGATTTTCAAAACCACCTAGGGAAGTAGTCCCCAAGCTTTTTTGGTCATGCCCACCCAGGAGCCGTGGATGGGAGCAGGAGGCCATGGCTAGGATGGGGGGACAGGGGCTGGAGCTGCAGCTGAGAGCAGGGCTGTGAGTGGGGGATCAAGGCTGGGGCTGGAGCCAGAGCTGGGGCTAGGGGTGGGACTGAAGCTAGGTCGTGCTCCCTTCCCGCCCTCTGTGGGGGCTGGCCCTTGAATGTTCCATTGTACCCTCCAAAGGGGGGCATGCCCCACACTTTGGGGACCACTGACTTAGTAGATTCAGCCATGAAATTCCTATTTTAAGTTGTATGGTTAAATCTCGTGGTAGTTGACTTTGAAAATCTCAAGCAACACATATAGAATGCAGCAGAACAATTGTATTGGCACTCGTTTAGGAGGTGCACTCAGAGTTGTGCCACTCGTGAATAAACCAGGCATCCTACACTAAAGCTGCTAGATTCTTTGCAAGTGATGAAGACTGAGAACGCGAGAAAAGCACCTTAACAAAATGGCCAGTGTTTTCCAGGTGGGAGAAACAGGGATGTGAAACGATAACAGAATCCTGGTGCACTTCAGTTTAGACTAGGGAATATAATCCAAGTTTTTTAAATTCTTGAAATTCAAGGATTGCAACATCCTTGCCAGCTCTCAATGTGCATACATCTCTGTCCAGGTGATTTAGGGGACATGGACTCCTGTCTGTTAGATGCTGAAACAAAACTCACTTCATATAACCATTCAACTCACTTTATCTAAAATAATGAACACCCTGTAGCCATCTGTTCACAACAGCCCTCAGCCCTATCAGCCTGTACTAGATGGGAGTCAAATTTCAATAGTGTAGCCGTAGCCTATGAAGCCTATCTTCCTGACTTTCAGATCACCAGCACAGTAGCATTTAATACTTCAGGACTGTGTCTCATTTATCCATAGATTACATGGAGGACAGGTGTGAGAAGGTAAATTTAAACCCGCAATGGGAGACAGGATGAAAGTAAGGCAGGGGTGGCCAATCTGAGCCTAAGAAGGAGCCAGAATTAACCAGTGTACATTGCCAAAGAGCCACAGTAATATGTCAGCAGCCTCCCGTGAGCTCCCCCCACCCTCAGTGCTTCCCACCCACCGACAGCCCTGCCGATCACCGCCTCCCCCTCCCTGCCCACACCTCCTGATCAGCTGTTTCATGGTGTGCAGGAGGGTCTAGGGGGGAGGAGGGAAGAGCAAGGGCATGACAGGCTCAGGGGAGGGGATGAGAAGGGGTTGAGTGGGGGCAGGGCCTGTGGCAGAGCCAGGGGGTTGAGCAGTGAGCATCCCCTGGCCCATTGGAAAGTTGGTGCCTGTAGCTCCAGCCCTGAGTCAGTGCCTGTACAAGGAGCAGCATATTAACTTCTGAAGAACCATATGTGGCTCCAGAGCCACAGGTTGGTCACCCCTGAAGTAAGGAGTCTAATGATTGGAGAATGGGATTCAAGAGATGTAGGTTCTACTCCAAAATGCCACTGATTTACTGTGCAGGACTCTAGTCACATGGAGGCTATGTGTCTCAGTTTCTTCATCTATAGCACACAACCAATATCTCCAACTTGTGAAGAGCTTTAAGATCCTCCAATGACAACTCCTCCGTTGGCACAGAGTGCTATAAGAAGCATGAAATATATAAATAACTGGATCATTAAAATAGAAAGTTGTCCCCAAATTCCTCTAACCCATTTCAGCACATCAGATGATGTGACCACTAACCACAAAAAAATAGCAGAGGAAGCAGACCAAAAAACTGGTAACCCCCTGTAGGAAATAGCTGCAAGTCATTTCATACAATATGAAAGCCAGCCAGGCCCTAAGGGAATTGGGCAGCTTCAGTACAGTTTCACTGTATTCTTACTCATGCGTGAAGCAGTGGAAGGGGAAAGAGGCTGAAGGGCAAACTGAGTGAATGCGGCAGCCAAGGTCCCATAGACCAGCTAGTGAATGAGAAGCAGGAGCAGGGACAGATGTAAAGTAGGCTACATGCACCGTAACACATGCACAAGAGCCGTGGGCCTCTCACTGAAAGAGGGAAATCATTGCTGATTCTCAGAGGGACAGATTCACGCCTGGGCTAGAACTATTCAGGGAGAAAGACAAGGAGCCTTATGCCTCCCCTACCCAGGATCTCTTGGGGCTGGCTCAGCCCCTGGCACAGGGTATGGCAAGTGTAAATTACACTCCTCTTGCCCCTGTTGCCATTACGGGGAGAAGAATCCCCAGGGCACAGGAACAGCCCAGCCAGGCGGCCCTCCTATTCTGGCCCACCCTACTCAGAGTTGAAGGGGAGCAGGGGACGAATGCCTCAGAGGCAGCAGAGATTTCCCCCTGCACCAGGTATATTCCTTGGAGGGGCAGCTTACACTTGCTCTACAGCTTCTTTGTGCCAGCTAAGATGGTGCTATGGAGCCATATGGCAACAATCAATCAAGCCCAGAAACGCTTTACTCTACATCAGCAACATAGAAATTAAGAGAAAGGACTGATCTATTAGATCAACTAGTCCATTCCTCAGGGCCTGGGCAGATTACTCTCTATGGTATATTCTAAAGAGCTTTGTCCTGTATAGAGACCTCAAGGAATGGCACTTACAACATTTTCCTTGGGAGATCAGTCACCAGCCTGGAGCAGGCTGATGATCTTGCCAAGGCACCAGGGAGACTCCATGCTGTACCAGAAGAATTCAAAATAAATCATAAGAGGGGTTCTGAGCTTATCACATCTGGGCCTGATGCCATGTGTTTTTAGAAGTGGGAAAATAAGATCCCAACAAGCCACCTGGCAAACTGAGATACAGCCATGCCAGAGATCCAAGAGTTCAAGAAAACGCCCTTAATTGTAAACACAAGCATCTGTTCAAACCCCATCTCTTAAAGGCAACAGGCAAGGGGGTTTGTTTGTAATTGGGTTTGTGCTCCATTGTTCTTTATGAAGTGAAGAAATCACCTGTAAGGTTTAAGTAGCAGAAAGAACAGATGAGTTCCAGCTTTTTTTTATTATTTTAGAAATATCAAGAACGTCAAATCTCATCTTGTTTTGCCAGAGGATTTCTTGGGGTGCGGGTGGAGGTCTCAGGTGATGTTTGCTGTGAGCTGTTACACCTCAACTAAAAATAAGGGGAAATGAATCTTTAAGAAAAGACTACCTTTCCCTCAAGCGTTATGTGTTGCTCTTAAACATGTGCTAATAAAAAACACACACAAATCAGTTTCAGACAGTCCAATTAAACATAACTTCTCATTAGCTTAGCTTTCACTCTCATCTCTCGTGATGTCACAACCACACTATGTCTCCAATTGCCAGTCATCCATGGCAGAAGAGACCAGATTTCCACTTTATCAAACAAGCAGAAACTCCCCCAACTTTCTCCACTCCCCCACCCACTCTTTTTGACTGAAGGTATTTAAATCTTCATAAGAAAAAAAACAAAACAAGTGAATTCCCACCTTACACCTTTGTAGGTCACCTTTAGTTTAAAAAGGTGATCATTCATGGGCATGCAGTTATCAAACACAACTATGTACAGGCCAGCAACCCAGAAGAAGTCTGCAGAACTAATGGCTCTGCTTTGTCCAACTCAGTTCCTCATCCTGACGTGCTGGAGAAGAAATGGCAGTACCCAGAGACTAAAGTATTCCTTGGGATTCTTTAGAGCTGGGACTGCACATCTGCATTATTTGAGTCTCTTCTCTGTTTCTAGAAACTAGCCCAAGAGATCAGTAGTTATTAGCATTGTTAGACAAGGTCCACATTTTGTGATTCCCCCTCCACTGGAGCAGTTCTCTGCCACCTAAACTTCCTGTTGGTAGCTACTTCCCATTAAAATCTTCTAGATCAGCGGTTCTCAAACTTTATTACATCGTGACCCATTTCTGACAACAAGAATTACTACACAACCCCAGGAGCAGGGACTGATGACTGAGCCTGCCTCAGCCCCGCCACCTCGGGTGGGGCAGGGGGGCAAAGCTGAAGCCCAAGGGCTTCTGCCCTGGGAGGGGGGCATGTAACCTTAGCCCTGGGCAATGGGGCTTGGGCTGGGGCTTCAGACTTGCTGGGGTCCAGGGCCAACACCAGCCTTGGCAACCCCATTAAAATGGGGTCTCAACCAACAGTTTGAGAACCTCTGTTCTAGATCGTTTGCCAATGTGTGTGATGAATAGACTAACCTCAGATGCAGGCTTTCACCTGAATTAATCTGCAAGGAAAATCATGCAAGTCTTTTTAACAAGGAGAACATACATTGAAATGTTCTCCCCTCCAGACTCTTCATTTAGTAGCCCCTTAATATGAAGAAATCTTGGAAATATTCCCTGGTCAAAAAACCGAAGATGAGTGGGATTTTCAAGAATGCCTAAGCAACTCAAAAGCAGAAATCCATTGAAACTCCATTGTGCCAAGTCACTTGGCTGTCTTTGAAAATCTCACCCAGTCATTTTGCTGCATCTCCTGCATCAACTCATATGACATGACGTCAAATACTCTCAGAGGACCACGACATCAGTTCAGAAACTCTGAACAGTGCTGTTTTTCCAATGTGTGTGTGTGAGGGGTAGGGGGAGTATGGTTAAATATAAATCATAATAGTAAATCATGAGCGTCACCCAACTGTTTCCTTTTGTCGCTGCAGTGCCATGCATTTGGTTGACTATGTTCCTACTTGACAAGAGACCCTTTTGCATTGGCACACGGATGCCAGAAGCCTAGAGGGATAGGTTACCAGCCAGAGCCCGTTCAGAGGGAAGAGATTGATCTACAGTAAGGGCTCCAACAAAGCATATGCTTACGTTACGCACATGAACAATCTCATTCAAGTCAACTGCACTACTCCCATGTTTAAAGTTAAGCATGTGCTTACGTGCTTTGCTGACTGGGGCCAGAGTCCTCAGCACCTTGCAGGATTGAGCCAGACATGAGAAATCCAGCTGTCTACTAAAGTTGAGCACCATGTTGAAACTAAACTCCCAAGTCCAAATTTTGACCTCTTAACAGGGATTATTTGCAGTCTGTGTGGGCCAAATTAAGTTGATATCTTTAGCTACTCTGTGGAAAGTATGTCTCACCCATTCACCTCCTTCCCTAGGCATAGCTATAGTAATCCTCCTCCATAGCAGGCATGACTTGTTAGTATAACATTATCCACAGACTGTTTTCAGTGTCTCCCCTTCTAAACACAGACTCCAGAAACTAGACTCTTAATAGCAGAATCCTTGAATCCCAGGAATACCTTCTTTAGTCAACTCCTCTCCTCCCCCATACAGCTGCAACAGTTTTCAAGGCCAATGCCTATCTTGTTCAGAGTGTCTGCTCATCTCTTTCATTGACGCCACTTTTAACCCTTCCATCTTCATTGTTGAAGGACTAAATGGGCCCCTCAGGGAAGCGTCCTTTTCTAATGGAGCAACCAGAACTCGATTCCAAAGGCCACCAGCTGCTCTGGAGACAAGCACAGCAAGCCAGGCTGACCTAGGTTCTTATAACCACCCATATCACAGTTGTAACTGAGCACCTCAGATTATCTGTGAAGGGATTAAGTTGGTCAGGAATTAAGGGATTACTTGTCTTCATCGTAACACTGGTGTACTGAGGGAGGGGCAGTCCTTTACTGGACTCCCAGTATTGTCACCTATTTGCAGGTACCAAGCACTTGCCCCAGTTTGCTGGGGCATCAATAAGATTTCTTTTGCTTGGAACCCTGTATAATGAGGTGTGACCACACCACTGCCTGGATCAACCCACAGAGTTTATTTACGGCAGTGGAGAGGTGAAGTCAGAGCAAGGCTCAATTTATACAGAAGAATTAAGCACCTAAAGCATTGTCTGCACAAAGGCTTGCTGTGGAATTAGGAGAAACACATTCCTGCCATTGGTACAACAGAATAGGTGGCTAACATGAATCTTCCCAGAGCAAGAGGCAACAATCCAGCACTGAGAAATAAGAGTTAATGGACTCGAATTTAACAGGTGGTACGGTAACTCCTCACTTAACATCGTAGTTATGTTCCTGAAAAATGTGACTTTAAGCGAAACGATGTTAAGCAAATCCAATTTCCCCATAAGAATTAATGTAAATGAGGGGGTTAGGTTCCAGGGAAATGTTTTTCACACACACACACACACACACACACACACACACACACACACACACACACACACACACACACACACACACACACACACACACACACTAAAAGTTTTAAACAATTTAATACTGGTACACAGTGATGATGATTGTGAAGCTTGGTTGAGGTGGAGGAGTCAGAGGGTGAGATATTTCCCTTACTGCTAAATGATGAACTAGCAATTGGCTGAGCCCTCAAGGGTTAACTCTCTCTCTACACAAGGCAGCAGGAATGGAGGGAGGGGGTATGTTAGAGAGAGAGAGATATGCACATTTCCCCTTTAAGTACACTGCCTTGTTAATTACATCAGCTTGCTGAGACCAGCTGCTGCAAGCTCCCTCCATCCTGAGCCCTGCTGTATCCCCCCTGCTCTATGGAAGATGGGATAAGTGGGGTGCAGGAGCAGGGGGGAGGGGGACACCCTGCCATTAGTGCTTCTCTTCCTTCCCCTCCCCCCCATAGCAAGCAGGAGTCTCGGGGAGCAGATCCAAGGCAGAGGGCAGGAGCAGCACATGGCAATGGAGGGAGGGACAGCTGCAATTGCTAGTCTGCTGGGAAGCTACTGTACCAGGAACTTAGGGGAGCAGGGGGCTGATAGGGGGGCTGCCGGTCCACCCTGGTTCCAAGCCCCCACCAGCTAGCTGCAACGGGCTGCTCTTCCTGCAAGCAGTAGACAAAGCAGGCGGCTGCCAAACAATGTTAGAAGGGACCATTGCACAACTTTAAACGAGCACGTTCCCTAATTGATCAGCAATGTAACAATGAAACATTAATCGGGACTATTTAAATGAGGAGTTACTGTACCTGATTCTCTGCTGGTGTAGACCATTTCAGCTCTATTAACCTCACTGGATCTGCACCAATCTATATCAGCAGGGTATTTAGTCATGTTGGTTTAGACTGAATGCATCATCACCTTCGCTCTTCCTCCAGCCAGGTTACTCACACAATTGCACACTGATCAGGTGGGCAGGTCCTGTATGCTCACACCCTGCTGCACCCCCACAGGCATGGCAGTGGATAAGCCATTATAAATCACATGTAGTCAAAGCCCCTCTCATCCTCTGGTCTGCAGTGCTAGAGTTGGGTGGAAAAGGGATGGAAGGGGTTTAAAGTCATCTTTCTCCTGATGGAGATGTAAGCAAGGGTCTCTAATGAGCTCCTCTTTCGCAAGCTCTTCATTATATTTCCCTGAAAGTTGGGTCAAAGCTACAGCATCTGGTACTTGCAGGAGCTACATAGTTTTCCCATTATCATGCAAGGGCATGTAATTATGTGGCATATGGTAGCTGTCAAATTAACCAAGAGCTGTTGCCAGGGAAGGAGAAAGCTCTTACCTAACATCTGAGCTCTGGAACATTCTAAGGTTACACAGTTTGCTTGCAGGCATCTGATGCAGACAATGACCCCATGGCCACCAGGTTTGGAGAAGGTTTTATCCTCACTGCCCAATGAACAGTCACAGGATCTACCAATTAACAAAACCAGGGAGTCGTGCTTTCTGGGACAGGCAACACAACCCTGCTCTCTTATCCCCTCCCTCCCTCCCTCCCTCATGTTTGAAAGGAAATACCGGTGCTAGGAACATGCATGGCATGGTAACTGGTACCCGTCACGCTTCCAACACTTACCACTCTAAGAGACTCTCCTGGTGAAGTTCTCAACCAGGGACAGATGCTGGCAGCCATTTTGAGTGGCCTCAAGAGACCTACTATGCAGCTGGGGCCTGTTTTAAAGGGAGAGGGTGAGATGAGTGAACTCCCCCCCACTAGCAAGGATTGGGGGTCTAGGAGCTTGGTACTCCTCCCTGATAATTATGTAAATGGGGTGACATCAGGCTGACTGAAAGATTGACCTTTGGCCACTTGACTGAGACTATTAGCAAATGGGCCAATTAGCACCAGCTGTGAAGACTGGTCCGCTAGGAGTTAGGAGACAACTAGGCTCATTTCACACTGGTCCAATGAACAACTGTCCAATGGAAACTGCTGGCCTGCCCAGGACTAGACTTGAGCTTGTGTCAATGAAAGACTGAGTCCCATTACCAGCTCCCAGAGTCCTGCACATCCTCCCATCTTTAAGTTATTGTGATAAGTGTATTTGAATACTGGGCATTTTTTACACGGCTTGTGAACTGCCAATAGACTTGACAGCATTCGCTGCCCTGTGCTTCGTTGGCACTGACAAATTATGCTTTCAAGAAAATGAAAGCACCCCAAACACTTGGGTTAGCTGCACCCCTCACACACACAGCAGAAGAGAAGCACTGTATTATAACAGTGTCACGCTGTCCTTTAGTAACATGTAACATTAATTGCACTAGGACTGGCTTCTCTCTAACTAGCGAACTACACTGGCCCCATCACTGTTGTACTTGAATACATTTTAACTGGACTCGCATTAGGCTGCGAGGGAGATCCATGGACTAGTGTTCTGAGCACAGGACTGGGAGCTAGGAATGTCTATGCCCTGCGCTGACATTCACTTCCTCTGGGGCACTGGCCAAATCATTTCAACTTTCCTTCTCAGTTTCCCTATCGGTAAAATAGGAATAATACCACCAACCTGGCTCACAAAGGTGCTGCGTGGAGTGATTTGTGTTTTCAAGGGTTTTAAGGATTGTAAATGTGAAGAATTACCATTTTGGCTTGCACCAAAATAACTCCTGGGTAGTCCTGACTATCAGGATACATGGGACACCTTTACTGTGTCCTTATTCTATGCTACAGTTTTGTTGTGGCTCATGCCCTTGAAAAGTGCAACTTCCCATCCATCCACTTATCCCATGTCACACAAAACCGTCTTCCTGTAAACCACCTCCGAGCAGCATTGGGAGCTGCATGTGGTGCAGCGCTGAATGGGTTAATGCCATGTGTTCGTCTGCTTGCATAAGTGCAGGCCAGCATCCAGGGATATTTGTGTAACAGCGAAGCCAGGGATCACTTCCCTCTCATTATGTCTGGGCTAACATTGTTCCCCTTTCATCAGGTTGTCTCTCGCCTCCAAGGTTATAGTTTCTATTTCTTTGTATTGGGTCAGAGGGAACTAGCGCCAATTTCCCCAGCTCCACCTCCTGCAGTGGGGAGAGGGAGAGCTTAGAGCTATCTGTGTGGGTGGCATCAGAGATTCCTTGTATTCTTCTAATATAAACGCTATTGAACAACAGGAAGGGGAACCCCCTCACAACCTCTCTTGGGCTGTTCTCTTCTTCAGCCTAACTGCCACACTTTCCCGTGGCATAGAGGAGACTCAGTATTTCCTCTCCCCTGCTTGGGGACTTCAGCGTCTCATCCTCTCTTAGGCCAAGAGAGGTAGTATGCATGGGCAGCAGGTGTAAGAGGCCAGGGCAGGCTAAGCCTCCCTAAATAGCCAGCCTGCCACTGAAAGGGTGCCTGGGTTGTGGCCCAGCCCATGGTCTGCCCCAAGGCCCCGCTCCCGCTTGTTCTTTTCCCCCAGAGGCCCTGCCCTTTCCCATCCCCACTCTGCCAGAATGGGGGCCTCAGGGATGGGGGTGAAGAGGCACGTGCAAGTAGTGAGGGGCAGGCCAGCTGGCCAGTCAGCAGGCAGGCAGGTGGGGCAGGGGCCTCAGGGGAAGAGGTGCAAGAGGCAGATGGAGGGGGGGAAACCTCAGGGAAAGGGGCAGGTGGGGCCACAGCCTCCCCAAATGGAGGAGTCCCGCGCCACCCATAGTGATATGGTTAGAGCTAGGGGCAGGGAGACAGCCGCTGGGTTCCATTCCCAACTCCACCACTGACTTGCGATGTCACCACGGGCAAGTCATTTAGGGATCAGTTTCCCCGGCCCCTGCACAGGATGGGCAGGAGAGTGCAAGGAGACTTCTCTCCCGGAACCCACCATGCAGGGCCATGGCCCTGTCCCCCTTTGCACCAGTCCATGGTGTGGGGCAGGCTGCATTCTTAAGGGCTGGTGCAGTGCACGTGTCCCCCCTGCATGCCAGGGAGCTCAGGAATGGATTGTACCTCCCTGAGCTCTCCCTGGGGAAGGGTGGTTCAGCACCACCTCCAGCACAGGGCAGTGGATAAATGGCACCATCTGGCCCTTTCCTTTGCTGTAAAATGGGGGTGGTAGTAGTGACCTGCCCTACGGGGTGCTGTGAGGCTCACTCACTGTTTGTTTGGTGCTCTGAGATCCGCAGGTGCTACGGGGTGCACGGGAGTGGTTATTTCTGCTCTCACTTTCCCACAGTGCTAATACTTGCCATGATCCTTCCTGCCACATTATGTGAGTTCGCCCCCACCCCTGCACACACATAGTGAGGTTGGTGCTGCCAACAGACCTCCTGTGGAACGATTAGATCTAGAACTCAAAACCCCACTGTGGAGGCTTTGGGAGCAAAGTCCAAGCCGCAAACATCCATGGAATGCCAAGGTGTTACAGGAAGTAGCAACTGTACAGAATCTGTGCTGTGTCTTTGTGCCCTGGCCTGCACCTTATCCCTGGATCACACCTGCCATTTCTACAGTGGTGTGATTTTAATGGAGCAGGGGCTCAAATACCTTATTTCAGAATGAGGGATCAAATGAGGGGAGGCACCAGGGTGACTAAACTTAGCATTTTTTCCTGTAGGACAAAATAATTCTACTGAGGTCCATAGGCAATGCTCACCAGCATGCTGAGCACCTCAAATTTTAACCACCCTAGGAGGTCTGGAATCCATGAGTTTTGGCATCATACGACAACACCGATAGTACTGAACCATGAAGCTGCAGCATCATTACACCCTAAAACGTCAGGGTACAAACATCCAGGATCAAGTAACCTGGGGACTTGTCAAGCCGTGTACGACTGCTGTGTGACAATCAGGTCCAGCAGCAATCCACAAGGGAAGTGAGTGGTGTGTATGGTCAGAGCAGAAGTTAGGGAGCCTGCTTTACCCCTGGAGCCAGATTCAGTGCACAGTAATGGGTCCTCGGGTGCAGAAAGTCAATGAGGAGTAAGGATGCAGAGACGCAAGGATGTACCGTTACCCTGCTGAGGAGTCTGAAATCAGCCACAAGTCTATAAAGAGACTAACCCCAGAGCAGCCAAGGCCAGGCCAGATGGAGGGAAGATGTACTGTTCCAATATCTCACCTGGGCTCCCATCGGATGAATCCCACCTGCCCCTCCTCCACTGAAGCAGCTGCAAAGGAGTCAAACTTGCTCCCTCAGGGTGAATCTGAATCTGGCCTCTGAGTTCTAGTCCCAGCTCTGCCACTGACTTGCCACGTAAGCTTGGGCAAGTGATAGTGCTCTGTGCCTCAGTTTCCCCACCCATAAATCAGGGGTAATGACCCTCATCTCCCTTCCAGCAGCCTTAGTTAGTTAATTGTCAGTGTAATGCAGCTGTCAGGGTGCTTTGCCATCCAGGGGGAAAAGAGCTGTACAGAAATGGGAAGGCAGACAGAGGGGTCCCCCCCTCAGCATCCCATTATAAAGACATTTCATCTCTTGTGGCAGGACCAGTGGACACATATGAAATACTTGATTCATGACAGTGTGGAGGGTGGGGGGAGGAGGAATGCACCAATAGCCTGCAAAGGAGTTAATGTTTTTTGTTTTTTTTTGTGGGTTCCCATAGTTTAATCCGTGTGTTACAGGGGGTGTCGGGGTGGGGCCCCCCTCAGGGGGAGGAGAAGCGCGGCAGCTGGTTGCCCAGGACGACCTGGCGCTCCACGCCCTGCTCTGTGATGGCGGCCAGCCGGATCACCCCACCGCTGGAGCCGTCCCGCTCCATGGCCAGCGCCAGCGCATTGGCCGTGAAGCTCAGACACTCCTCCCAGCTCATGCCTGGCTTGTAGGAGGCGTCGACAAAGCCGTAGATGTAGGAGCTGCCAGAACTGCCCACTGAGAAGGGCTGGCGAACCATCATCCCGCCCATGGTGTGATGCAGTAGGGACTGTCTGTGTGGGGAGTGGGAGAGCAGGGGAGGACTTTAGGGGATGGACGATGCCAGAGCCTGTAACCTGAGCTAGGTAAGGGAGGGGAAAGGTCAACACCTTTGCCCGGGAAGGGGACAAAGGAAGGGAGTGGCAGGAGGGAAGCAGTTTGAGTTTGGGCTTGGGGCTGTGTGGGCGGAATTCAGGGTATCCTAGCTAGGATCCAAGCACCCTGAAAGCCCAGAAGGACTCGGTGGAGGGGTCCTGACTGTGCCTGCAAGCTCTGCTGTAACCTGTGTTCCTGTTGTCCAATAAACCTTCTGTTGTACTGGCTGGCCGAGAGTCACTGTGGGTCCCAGGAAGAGGGGTGCAGGGCCGGACTCCCCCACACTCCGTGACACATGGGCACCGCGAACACCTGCCTCCCCTTGCACCTGTCCCAGCCGGCGACGATGATGCTGGCCATGAGGTCCTCGCGGTAATGTTAAGGAAGAGTTCTCCTTTTGGGTCACCACAAAGGGAAGCAGCAGCAGCAGTGCAGCCACAGCCCTGGGAAAGATTCTTGGTACGAGAGCAGGAGTTCTGGGGACAAAGTGTTGAGAGAATAGAAACCAGAGGGCCTGCACTTCTCAGTTATCCTGGGGCCCTTTTAAGCCACTCTGGCAGCATAAAGGGAGCTTAACGTATGTGGAAGCCAGCCCTTGAGAATACCCCCTGCATAGCTGGCTTCCCCAGCCCATGCAGAACTGGTGAAAAGGTTCTGCATCAGCCCTGCTGCCAGCAGTGGTTTTCCCAGGAATTGAAATTAGGGGGGTGTTTGAATTTATGGAGGGTAGGGGGTGTCAGGACCAATGAGATATATAAAAGAGATATGAATAAAGTAAATGTTTTGTTAGGACAATGCAAATTTAACATAAGGATAATGCAAGTTACACCAAAACACATAACAGGTCTAGATTTCTAAATATATATATATATATATATATATATATATTTAATTTAAATTGCCTTTTGAAAAGTAAGCCATCATGGGGTAAGAGGGAAGTCCTCTCATGGATCAGTAACTGGTTAAAAGATGAGAAACAAAGGGTAGGAATAAATGATCAGTTTTCAGACTGGAGAGAGATAAATAGTGGTATCCCTGAGGGGTCGGTACTGGGCCCATTACTGCTCAACATACTTGTAAACGATCTGGAAAAATGGGTAAACAGTGAGGTGGCAAAATTGGCAGATGATACAAAACCATTCAAGATAGTTAAGTCCCAGGTAGACTGCGAAGAGTTACAAAGGGATCTCACAAAACTGGGTGACTGGGCAACAAAATGGCAGATAAAATTCAATGTTGATAAACGCAAAGTAACGCACATTGGAAAACAATCTCAATTATACATACAAGATGAAGGAGTCTGAATTAGCTGTTAACACTCAAGAAAGAGATCTTGGAGTCATTGTGGATAGTTCTCTGAAAACATCCACTCAATGTGCAGCGGCAGTCAATGATTCCCAACATTCTGTTTGCTTTTTTAAAAAGAACAGGAGTCCTTGTGGCACCTTAGAGACTAAGGGCTTGGCTACACTCGAAACTCCAAAGCGCTCCCACAGCTGCGCTTTGAGGTGCGAGTGTGGTTGCAGCGCCAGGGCTGGGAGAGAGCTCTCCCAGCGCTGCACGTACTCCACCTCCCCGAGGGGATTAGCTTACAGTGCTGGGAGCCGCGCTCCCAGCTCTGGGGCACTGTTTACACTGGCGCTTTGCAGTGCTGTAACTTGCTGAGCTCAGGGGGTTGTTTTTTCACACCCTGAGCAAGACAGTTGCAGCGCTGTAAAACACCAGTGTAGCCAAGGCCTAACACATTTATTTGAGCATAAGCTTTTGTGGGCTCCAGTCCATTTCTTTGGATGTAGCCCATGAAAGCTTATGCTCAAATAAATTTGTTAGTCTCTAAGGTGCTGCAAGTACTCCTGTTCTTTTTGCGGATACAGACTAACACGGCTGCTACTCTGAAACCTTTGCTTTTTTAAGAAAGGGATAGGTAATAAGACAGAAAATATCACATTGCCTCTATATAAATCCATGGTACGTGTGCATCTTGAATACTGAGTGCAGATCTGGTCCCCCCATCCCCAAAACGCTATATTGGAAATGGAAAAGATACAGAGATGGGCAGCTAAAATGATTAGGAGTATGAAACAAGAGGAGAAATTAAAATGACTGGGAATTTTCAGCTTAGAAAAGAGACGACTAAGGGGGGATATGATGGAGGTCTATCAAATCTTGACTAGTGTGAAGAAAGTGAATAAGGAAATGTTCTTTAATCCTTCACATAACAGAAGAACTAGCAGTCACCCAATGAAATTAATAGGCAGCAGGTTTTACAAAAACAAAAGGAAGTACTTCTTCACACAATATAAAGTCAACCCATGGAACTCTTTGCCAGGAGATGCTGTGAAGACCAAAACTATAACAGGATTAAAAAAAGAACTAGATAAATTCCTGGAGAATAGGTCCATCAGTGGCTATTAGCCAGGATGGGGAGGGATGCAACACCATAGTGTCCCTAGCCTGTTTGCCAGAAGCTGGGAATGGGCAACAGGGGATGAATCACTTGATGATTACCTGTTCTGTTCATTCCCTCCGAAGCACTTGGCCTTGACCATTGTTGGAAGATAGGATACTGGGCTATATGGACCATTGGTCTGACCCAGGATGACCGTTCTTATGTAAAAATTAATTATAATAATAAAAATGCTTAGTACAGAAACTCCCCAACATAATGACCTCTCAAGATAGCAACAATGTGAGATAACAACCTTCGCAAATAATGCCTTTTAAAAATCTTGACCTACTAGGAAACATATTTATATAAGTTTCCATTCCCAGTCACAAATCTAGCATTCTGGAGCAAAGTGACTAAAATATAGTCCAACAAACAAATGTTTATTTAACATGTCCCTCACTTTTCCCTCCACCGCACTCCACTCACCAGTGTTGTCCTTGGTCAGTGGAGACTCAGCGTTCAGAGGTGCTTTCACATGAGTATACCTCCCAGGTGGGGGGGGCAGAAAGCTCCTTGCTCATTCCTCCAGCTGCTCACTGTTCCCCCTGGCCATGGCTGTTTGTTGTGCCACCATTCACTCCACCACTCTGTTGCCAATGGCCCTGCACAGTCACCTTCTGCTGCCACCTGCGAGTTGGTTTCTTGAGGTTCCACACAGCTCTCAGTGATTTCAGCTGAGCTCTCAGTGGGGGAACCTCGCTGCTAGTGCAGTCTGGGCTGTCTCTTACACAAAAACTGTACCCACAGGAACACTGTCCTCAAAGCAGGACTAAGCACTTAGACCTGATTGTCAGTGATTTCAGCTGCAGTGGTCACTTAACAGAACAAAAGCCTATCTATGGAGCCTAACAGTGGAAAGGGGCAGGTCCCCACCCTCTCTCTTGATGCCCTCAATCAGCAGAGGCTAAGTACAGTTCTACTGCTCTTTACTCATACAATAAGAATAATAACATTTCATTCCCCCCCACACACCTCCACCCCGCATTAAAGTGACTTGTAAGCCAACCCCAGCCAAAATCTATCACTTGGGCAACACAGCTCTGTTTGCTGGATACCTAGATAGATTAGGTGTGAATGTAAATACAATTTGGTCCTGAAGCCTTTCCTCCCAGTCCCAGCTCATCATTAACTGTCAGTAAGAGCTCATTTAGACTTTGTTTACAAATCATTATTTGAAATTACTAGGTTGGCCAACATCACCGAAATGAATGCACTGACACTGTCATAAAAAACAACAGATGTATAAGGAAGCTAGTCTATGTTCATACTTTACAAATCTATTATACTTTCAGATACACGTATTTTATCATACACTGTATATGCTTTTAAAGTGTGTATTAATGTTTCAATTTCAATTCAAATTTCCAAACGGTCACTAAATTGGCATGTTTCAGAGTAGCAGCCATATTAGCAGGGCCGGTGCAAGGATGTTTCGCAGCCTAGCCGAAACTTCCACCTTGCGTCCTCCCCTGACCTCGAGCCCTGCAGTGGCTCCCTGCTCCCTCCGCCCTGAGGCGCGGCCCCCCTGTGGCATCTCCCCCCCCTCCGCCCTGAGGCGCCCTCCCTGCGGCAGCTCCCCCCCCCCGGGAGCCGTGCAGCAGCTCCCCACCCTCCCCACACTGAGGCGCCCCTCCCGTCATGGCAGCTTCCCCCCCCGGCCCGGGGAGCCGTGCGGCAGATGCCCACCCCAGCTCTCCCCTGCTCCACCTCCTCCCCAAGCACGCCATCGCTCCTTGACTTCTGCCGCCTCCCAGGCTTGCGGCGCCTAAGCTGATTGGCACCGCAAGCCTGGGAGGCGGGAGAAGTGCAGCAGCCACGGCGTGCTCGGGGAGGAGGCGGGGCAGGGGTGAGCTGGGACGGGGAGTTCCCCTGCATGCCGCCCCCCTTACTTGCTGCAGGTGGCCCTCCCCGTGCTCCCCTGCCCCAGCTCCCTCTGTCTAAATGCCAGCGGAGACCGCGGCGGCCGGATCTTCGGCCGGCCCAGCCACTGCCGAAGAAAATGCCACCCCCTCAAATCCTAGTGCCCTAGGCGACCGCCTAGGTCACCTAATAGGTTGCACCTGCCCTGCGTGTTAGTCTGTATCTACAAAAAAGAACAGGAGTACTTGTGGCATGTTAGAGACTAACAAATGTATTTGAGCATAAGCTTTTGTGTGCCCACTTCATCGGATGCAAAGAATGGAACTTATAGTGAGGAGATATATATACATACCGAGAACATGAAAAGGTGGAGTTGCCCAACCAACTCTAAGAGGCTAATTAATTAAGATGCACTATTGTCAGCAGGAGAAAAAAAACTTTTGTAGTGATAATCAAAGATAGCCCATTTAAAGACAGTTCGACAAGAAGGTGTGAGGATACGTAACATGGGGAAATAGATTCAATGCGTGTAATGGCTCAGCCATTCCCAGTCTCTATTTAAGCCTAAATTTATTATATCTAGTTTGCATATTAATTCAAGTTCAGCAGTTTCTAGTTGGAGTCTGTTTCTGAAGCTTTTCTGTTGCAAAATTGCCACCTTTAAATCGGTTACTGAACGTCCAAAGAGGTTGAAGTGTTCTCCTACTGTTTTTTGAATGTTATGATTCCTGATGTCAGATTTGTGTCCATTTTGCGTAGAGACTGTCCTGTTTGGCCAATGTACATGGCAGAGGGGCATTGATGGCATATGATGGCATATATCACACTGGTAGATGTGCAGGTGAACGAGCTCCTGATGGCGTGGCTGATGTGATTAGGTCCTATTATGGTGTCAATTGAATAGATATGTGGACAGAATTGGCATTGGGCTTTGTTGCAAGGATAGGTTCCTGGGTTAGTGTTTTTGTTGTGTGGTCTGTGGTTGCTGGTGAGTACTTGCTTCAGATTGGCGGGGCTATCTGTAAGCAAGGACTGGCCAGTCTCCCAAGATCTGGGAGAGTGAGAGATCATCTCTCAGGATAGGTTGTAGATCTTTGATGATGTGCTGGAAAGGTTTTAGTTGGGGGCAGGGGCGGCTCTAGACATTTCACCACCCCAAGCACTGCGGCATGGCGTGGGGGGCACTCTGCCGGTCACCGGTCCCGTGGCTCCGGTGGACCTCCTGCAGGAGTGCCTACGAAGGGTCCGCCAGTCCCACGGCTCCACCGGAGCTGCGGGACCAGTGGACCCTCTGCAGGCATGCCGCCGAAGGCGGCCTGCCTGCTGCCCTCCCGGCAACTGGCAGAGCGCCCTCCCCCCACCCCCCCGCGGCATGCCGCCCCAAGCATGCGCTTGGCGTGCTGGGGCCTGGAGCTACCCCTGGTTGGGGGCTGAAAGTGACGGCTAGTGGTGTTCTGTTATTTTCTATGTTGGGCCCTGTCTTGTAGTAGGTGACTTCTGGGTAATCTTCTGGCTCTGTCAATCTGTTTTTTCATTTCAGCAGGTGGGTATTGTAGTTGTAAGAATGCTTGATAGAAATCTTGTAGGTGTTTGTTTCTGTCTGAGGGATTGGAGCAAATGCAGTTGTATCTTAGAGCTTGGCTGTAGACAATGGATTGTGTGGTGTGTCCTGGATGGAAGCTGGAGGCATGTAGGTAAGTATAGTGGTCAGTAGGTTTCTGGTATAGGCTGGTGTTTATGTGACCATCACTTATTAGCACAGTAGTGTCAAGGAAATGGACTGCTTGTGTGGATTGGTCTAGGCTGTGGTTGATGGTGGGATGGAAATTGTTGAAATCATGGCGGAATTCCTCAAAGGCTTCTTTTCCATGGGTCCAGATGATGAAGATGTCATCAATGTAGTGCAAGTAGAGTAGGGGCGTTAGGGGATAAGAGCTAAGGATGCATTTTTCTAAGTCAGCCATAAAAATGTTGGCATACTATGAGGCCATGTGGGTACCCATAGCAGTGCCGCTGACTGGAAGGTATATATTGTCCCCAATATATTGAAATAGTTGTGGGTGAGGACAAAGTCGCAAAGTTCGGCCACCAGGTTTGGCATGTAACTAGTTCACAAAACTGGGGGAGGGGGTTGGGGGAAATTCAGGGGGGGAGTGTAGGGAAATATCTGGCTGCCAGCCCCCAGTGTGGAGTGTGAATCAGGCAGGCATAGCCAGAGTGTACTGCCCTAGGGCTGGTCTCTGCTTCCCAGGGCCCCAGGACAGCAGAGCTTATGTTTAGAGCAGCTTCATAAGAGTAACTTACTTGATCTTACAATTAAGAATCCTGGGAAACTACATTTGATTCAAAAAAAGGAAAATCTCATGGGAATTTTCAGCTACCAGGAAAAACCCTGAATCCCCTGCCTGGATTGAAAGAGTTTGCAGCCTCAAAGAGAGAATGGTGGCTGGATGGGGTTAAAAGCTGCATAGCAATGGGAAACTCCCCTACCCAAGGAAAATCCGAAACCATTGCTAGAGCGCGCGGACAGGCTCTGAGATCAACTGCAAAAGCTTACTGCTGCTCCAGCATTCTTTGTAATAAAGGAGGGGGGCTGCCTCTCCACTCACAGCTGGTTAAACTAGCCCCACAGCCCTCTGAATTGTGCAGGCTGGCAATGAAAGTAAAACCTGTAAACATTTTTAAGTATTAACATTCTTTCCTGTTCCTGGGTCCTGTGATGGGGAAGAAGGCGGGGTGGGAGCAACTTTGGGATTGGAAGTGGGAGGGCGTGATGATGGGACAATGGGTTTGCCATAAACCAGATGGCCACAGGGGTAGGGGGAGGACGTTCTTTAGAGATGCCTGTGGGAGAATGTGGAAGAGAGGGCAGCATGTAAATGTGATGACATAGCTCCACTGACTGCAATGGGGCTGTGATATCTGACAGCAGCTGAGGATCGGCCCCAGGGAGCACAGGGCCTTCTAGTAGGAGGCTACAGCAGCATTAGTGTAAGGTTCATTCAGTTTACATCCCAAGTAGACAGACTTGTTTTATGAGTGACAAGCTGAGAGATTCTCTGGACAGGGCTCATCAAGGACTTTGCTAGTATCACAGAACTGCCTTCTGCAATGGATGCTCTTTAAAGTAAATGATGCATTCATACACTAACACTTTCATACCTTACGGACATATAATATAAAGCAAACTGGCCACCTTTATTCACCTTTGCCCAGGGCATCTAATTTTTTTTTCTGACTGGCAGGTAAACCATCTTTTTCCTTCCATTACAATGGAAGGAAATGTTGTGAATGTTGTTGTTATTTGTATTGTCCGAGAAGAACCTAGAGGCCTCAGCCAGAATCAGGGCTCCATTATGCATAAACACAGCAAACAATGAGTTCGTGGCCTGAATAGCTTACAGTTTAAATAAACAAGACAGACAAAAAGTGGGAGAAAGGAAGCATCCTCATGAATACACATCAGGGAAACAGAGACACAGCGATCATGTGATTTACCCAAACTCACACAAGAAATCTGTAGCACAGCCGAAACTGAACCCAAATCTCAGGGCCTTTACACCAAGTCCAGCCTTTCAATTTTGTGCCTGGTCTGGTCCATTTTCATATCAATTTTTCCAGGCAGCCCTACAACACGTCCAGCGCAGCGGCAGCTGAATGCGTTTTTAATGCACATCCTGCTGACGCAGTACAGGCCCCCCGGGGACTGCCTGCCTGTGCTCCAGGTGCTCAAATCAGCCGAGTACATCTAAAAACCACCACAGGGAGCATGGGGATCTTCAGAGACATCCTAAGGGCCAAAGCGTCATATCACTGACACAACTTGCCTGCTGGGTCCATCATCGTCACCCAGCAAGGAGGGAGGGGCCATTAAGGGATGCTGAGCTGTGAAAGTGGCTACAAAGGTGAGTTAACCTACTATGCCGGATGGAGCACGCACTTACCTCCCCTGGAAAAGCTGGGCAGGAATCCAGCCTCGCAGACTGCCAATGAAGACCTTTCATTGCCTAGGAACTGAGGTGAGAGGTGGCGAAGCTGGCTCGTCTGGTGTCTGTGAGCAGGGCACGAAATCTCACCCAGGAAGACTCTGTAAGGGGATGCAGCAATAAAGAGCAAAATACTATGGCCCAGTTAGGGGCCAGATTCCCATCTGTAGACATGAGGGGTGTATCTGCAGGGGGAGTTGCACTGGAGTGGGAAGTTTTACCCCTGCAGGGAGGGCAGCTGTGAAATCCAGGCAGAGAAGCACTGAATCATTATTATTATTACTACTATTTACAATATGGAAGCAGCTCGGGACCCCTATTGTGCAAATCACTCTGCAAACAGACCAAGACGTAGCTCCTGCCCTGAACAGTTTATCACTGAATCTGTGTCTCTCCTGTCTGGCCCCTGCTTGGCGCCATCCATTTTTCGGGCTGCTCCAGCAGCTAGTTTTGATTACTTGGGGCAGGGGGGCAAGGGGGTTGCAACCCCTGCTCCATATGGGCTTACTGTAACCAGGGGCTGCGATCTGAGAGTGAAGCTGGTCCCTGAATTATTGGAGCTTGGGCCGAGTGAATGATTTGCATTATGGAACCTACTAGGGTAACGTAACATCTTTTCTCTGCTCATGCTCAGATTGCGATTTCTTCTGCTCTATTAATTAATCGTCTCTAAATTCTTGCATTAATCATGAGCACTCAGGAGTCATGCTTGTGCTGCTTGGTAGGGATTGGTCACAAAAGCCACATGGTATTCCGTGTCCTGAGTGGGTGAGCATCCGAGCGCTTCCAGCAGGAATTCTAGTGGCTGCAAATGAAACATTCAGTTTCCATGACTCATCTTATGTACGACCCTAATAGTCATGTTCCACAAACATTTGTGCCAGCAAAACTCGATGGCGTGAATATTTGCAGAAAGCAAAGGTAACAGCCACCTTGGTCTGTCACTGGGGGTTGACAACACCACCTCCAGTGCTAAAGAATGAGCCCTTGCAGCTTAGGCTAAAGGACAACCCCGATAGCTGGGAGCTGTAGCTGGCTTATGGCTCCTGTGGATGTGCAACGGTGGGGGGGGGGGAGGGGTGTCACATAACACAAACTAGAAGCAGGAGACACAAACACCAAAAGAGCATAAGTAAGGCTGAAGTGAATTGGTTAAGAAATTCAAACCCATACTCTTGGGGAGTGCTTTGCATCATTCACCCAGCTCTGCTCCTGCATGGTAGCCATTGGCTGCACCGGGATGTGCTGTGAAGCAAGGACATTTTCCAAACAGAGCTGACCCTTTTTCAGGATGCACACGGGCTGTCTAACGGCTGCATGCTGGGCTGGCAGTCTAATGAACTATTGCCATCCCATGAGCAAATAGAGAGTGTCCTGAAATAGCAAGCTGTATGCTGCTCCTTAGCAACCCCTTCTGTTAGAGGCACATATGATGTCGGTAGGCTCTGAAGCAATGGTCCTCACCCTCTGCTGCTAGAGGAAGATGTGGCATGTGGCAAGGAGACTGCATATAACAGGGGGGATCTCTCAGCTCTGAAGACATCACATGGGCAGGGGAAAGCCTTGACTGACTGACATGCATCTCTTGTCAGCACTGCCAGGCTGCTCCAACTAATCCCTCCACCATTCAGTACAGCTACCTATAAGGCCGTGAAAGCAGCTGGAGCGCATGCAGATAAATGCTGGAATTCACATCTGGAGTGCAACACAAACAACAGCACAGTCTCCTATTTATTCTTCACGTCTACCTGTTACCACTCTTGCGGAGCCATTCGCAGTGGCGATGATCAGCTTCAGGCTGCAGGCTAAGGTTGTGTTGCAGGGGTGGTGTGTACATTAACTTTTCATGCGCCGGTTTGCAGAGGTTTAAGTTTAGCTGCCCTCTACATTCTAGAAGGGCATGAGGCAACACTGGGCAACCGTAACTCTGTGCTAATAAAGTTTGGGGGCAGTTAATACAGGATTACAGCACATCTGTTTCCTTCAGCGCTTCCTACAATTGCTTCCGAGCTTCCATCCAGGGATACAGGAAATAACAGAAGACCCATATTCAGGAGATGTAAAACAACTCCGCACCAGACAGCCAAGTAACAATTATGACATAAGAAACAATCCTGCAATGATGTGCCTAGAGGATCTAATATATCCGTTCCAGCTCCATTTTCCAGGATTTCTGATTAAAGTGCCTATTCTGGGATGGCAGAACAAGACAGATGGACACATTGCATAAATTAGATATAGCTATAGATATAAAAAGCATCCCATTTTCAGTTTTATTTAATCTTATATGGAAAGAAAAGAAAAAGAAAGAAAGACAGAAAATGTTAGTACCCAGTAATGAGGCTGGTGGAGGTACTGGTGCTGCTGAAACAGCTTTGGAGAAGTCCCTGGCTGGGATCCAGAAGAAGGGCACCCTGAGACTGTTGATTGTAGCATTTGCATTTGCAAACATAGCCCAGCAGATTGGGTGGACCCTTCCGCCTTCAGAGAGCCTTGTAGCTTAATAGAAATGAAACTTTTACTTTCAAGAAGATCATGTGATTTCCAGGAAAGGAAGTGCCATATTTGGGCAGGACCAGTAGAAACCACTTGCATCACCACAGCTATGCTAGAAACATGCTCTGATGGGGTTTCTTGTTGTTGTTTTATTAACCACCATCTCAGTACGGGGTCCATTCTGATTGGCTACAGGCTGTGACTCCAGGGCCTCTGTTGCCAATGAGCTGGGCTGACGACATGTTCCAGAAGAGTATAAAAGGAAGACTCCTTGCTGGAAGTACTTTGATAATTCAACTATTCACAAAATTCCTGGTAACATCCTCTGGTAACAGCAAAGGTAACAGATCTGTTTTTTTATAGGTTCTATTAACAGATCAGAGCTGGGGAGAAGTAGGAGGAGGGAATTGCAAATAAGAGATTTGACGGCTTCTTGGGGAAAAGCAAGCAGAATTAATCACAATCTCATAAAGCTGCCTTCTTTGGAAACAACAATGCAGTTTTGAATAGGCGCCAGGAGAGACAAACTTTGGCTGGATTTCTTGGTAACTGGTGCACTAGGGGTGTGAGTGTGTGCACACTGGGGGGGGTGAGAGTGCATGCTCTCGTGTGCATGTTTGTGCACACTGGGGTGTGGGTGTGTGTGCACGGGCACTGGGGGGGTGCACTAGAGCAGGGGTTCTTAAACTGGGGGTTGGGACCCCTCTGGGGGTTGTGAGGTTATTACATGGGGGGGTCATGAGCTGTCAGCCTCCACTCCAAACCTTGCTTTGCCTCCAGCATTTATAATAGTATTCAATATATTTTAAAGTGTTTTTAATGTATAAGGGGGGTTGCACTCAAAGGCTTGCTGTGTGAAAGGGGTCACCAGTACAAAAGTTTAAGAACCACTGCACTGGGGGTGGGGGGTGAGAGAGAGATTTTATGGCAGTGCTGCAAATTCACTTGCAGGATGGAAGCTAGAGCAATTCCTTTTTTACACTCTGATTCCTGGCTGTGCATGTACTGCAGCTTTGCAAATCCCTTTCTCCTCCTCCTCTCTATTTTCTTGTGGTTTGTAGAGGTGCTCTGAGGCACGTTCACCTATATCTGCAAAGGCCTTTAAGATCCTCAGATGAAAGGGATACAGAAGTATATCTCAAAATGCTAAATATATTATAACGAGACAAGACTCATACCTCAGCCTACAGCTGTGGCTTCCCCCTTCCTCCCTCTATGAATGTCAGCATTCATGATTTGCACCATGTTTGCAATTCAGAGAAGGGAACAGGGAAGAAGGAATAATACAGACTTCTTGTGTTTCAGCGCTTATAATTAAATACCTGTTATTTCCTGTCTGCGCAATGCCAAATAGCAGGCTAACTTTTACATTGGTTCCTCAGCATTTATAGTTGTTTAGTTAGCACTTGCATTGCAATTTTGCATTTGCAAAAGCACTTTACACTATTATCCCTTACGAATCTCTGCAGCACCCATGTGCAATAGGTTGGGAAACTAAGGCATAGAAAGTTGGGGGCAGGAGAACTAAGGCATATAGAGGTATTTGTGGCTTGCTCACTATGGTGCTGCAAATCAGTGGTTGAATCAGGATTAGAATTTAGCATCTCCTGACCCAAGTGACCTTATGGCTTCACCTTCTGAACCACCTCAGCGCTCCAGGGAATTTGCTATCGCATGGATGAGACAGGCTGCCATGGGATCAGGTTGGCTCAAGAGCCAGACTTTACATGATCCTGGGATATCTTAGCTATCTTCTCTACTGAAGATGGGTACCAGCTGGGTACAAGCAAGTAAAGGGGGAAGGAAGACTGATCTTGTGTAACGTTGGAATATGGTGGAGACAGGGGCGGCAGGTTATATGGGCTCAAGGTGCTTGAGCACCAGGAATATTCAAGGCTGGGGGCTGTGCTCCACCAATATTTGGAGCTGGGTTTCTCCCCTGGCCCTGCCTGGAGCAGGCCCTGTCCCCCTGCCTCGGAGCTTCCCTGCCTGAAAGAAAACAGGCGGTGCCTCTCTCCCTTGTTTGTGTTGCTTCTGCCTAAGGCTATAGAGATCAGCAGCTGGCAGCCTCTTGGAGCACCGGGGAGGGGGGAGGCACACACGTGCTTGGGAGCTCTCTCCCCTGTTCCCCGGCACCCACCTGGAGGAGACGCCAAGGGGACTTCCGGCCAGGAGATGGACATCTGGGGTGGACCTCACTCACCTGAGCAGCTGCTGGGGCTTTGGTGAGGTTTGACCCTGTGATCCACCCCCTCCTCCCACAGCCCCCACTCCTGCCCAATGCTGGGCAAGGGGCAGGCCCATCCCCAGTGAGACAAGGGTGAGGGGCAGCAGGCTGCAGCAGGGGAGGAAGGAAGCCACATGTGCTGGCAGTTCCTCCACCATTCCTGCTCCCCAGCACCCACCCACCACAGGGGAGATGGAGGAGGGGAGCTTCCTAGACCTGAGCAGCTGGGGCTTGGGTGAATTTTGTGACACTCTACCCCCCATCCCAGCCACCACCGTCCAGTCCCCACTCCTGCCCCTTGCTGGGCAAGGGGCAGTCCCATCCCCCATCCCCAGTGAGGCTCTGGTGAGGGGCAGCAGCAGGGGAGGCCACACATGATGGCAACCCCCCCCCCCCGATACCCACCATAGGGGAGGCGAGTGGGCTTTCTGGACCTGAGAGAGGCCTTAGGAGTATGTGCAGTGACCGTGGTGCAGAGTGAGTGTGCTGCCGGGGGGAGGGGGGGTTGAGAAGTGGGGTCCCTCCCCTGGAGCTTGCTGCTGCCAGTAAGTGGGGGGGGGGAGTCCTCTCTGGCTCTAGCCCTGGGACAGCCTGTCTGCATCCCAAGTTCCTTATCCCCAACCCAGCCTCACCCCAGAGCCTGCACCCTCAGCACCCCAACCCTGAGCACCCTCCTGCACTGTGAAGCCCTCATCCCCAGCCCCACCCCAGAGCCCTCACTTGAGGGGAAAAATGTGCAACTTAAATTTGGTGGTCAGTTTGGAGTATCATTGTGTTTAGCACAATACTTGATTATTTTACACCCTTTAACGTATTCAGGTGTTAACAAAGTGGGAATGTTCTTAATGTTTTCTCTGAATACTGTGTGGGTGCCTCAGTTTCCCCTATGCATTTCTCAAGGATCTAGATGGTGGGATAAGGGTGTGTGGTTGTTGTAGAGCTCTAGAGTGCCAGTGTGATGCCGTCTGCACAGAGAATGGCCGAAACCCTGTCTCCGGGCAACTGATGTCCTGGGCCGCTCTCCTGCAAGGTGCCAACTGAAGGCATTGGAGAACAAAGAGATCAGGTGGCCTCCTAATACCTGGGAAAGAGACAAAGGCCAGAGGAGGGAGTGTCAGTGCCTGTGCGCAGGACCGTCCTTAGGCATAGGCAGAATAGGCAGCTGCGTGGGCCTCACTCTGCCCGGGGGCACCACTCTGCAGGCAGCCCAGACAGTGTAGAAGCAGGGCTGCTGGGTCCTAGAGAGAGCCGAATGCTGCACAGTCTGAGGAATGGGATTGGCTGCTGGGGTCTCTGGGAAGGGGAGGGGGTGGGGGTTGGGAAAGGAGCTCACCTGTGAGTGTGACTCTTTCCCCCCCAGCTGAGGTGAGGTGAGGCAGGCTCTGTGGCACCCCTCTCTCCCTCCTCCCTCCCCTCCGTCAGGGCTGGGTTGAGTGAGGTGCTGGGGCGGAGGGGAGGCTGGCTGGCTGCCTGCTGAGGAATAAAAGTGAAAGTAACTCACTTCCTCCGCAGGCAGCCAGGATTGGAATGTCACACAGGGCTGGGTTGGGATTAGCCAGATGTGTGAAAAATCAGGATAGGGGATTGGGGTGTGGTGAGCAGATATCCCTATTTTATAGGGACAGTCCCAATTTTGGGGTCTTTTTCTTATATAGGCTCCTTTTACCCCCACCCCCCACCCCCACCCATCCCTGTCCTGATTTTACACACTTTCTGTCTGGTCACTCTAGGTGGGGGTAATTGGTGCCTATATAAGACAAAGCCCCAAACATCGGGACTGGCCCTATAAAATCAGGACATCTGGATCTATCACCCTAGCTGGGGAGCGCCTCTACCCCGGGCTGGCAGCTGCCAGCGATCCATCTCATCCGGGGGGAGCTGCACAGGGCAGGATGAGCTGCTGTGGCTCCATGGGTGCCCTGTCCCTGAGATCAGATGCTGTGCTAACTTCACCATGGTCTGTTGGGCTGGCGGCGGTGCCCATTGGCGTGTGATTGGACCTGAGGGTTTGCTGCTGCTGTTGCCACTCTGCACCCCAAGAGGTGGATTTTGGGGTCCTGCAGTTTTCCACCTATCTCCTCCTCTACTGCAGCTGTTGGACCAGCAGGCTGGGGAGTGAGCCAAGCATGAAAGCAGTACTGTGTTGCCATTTAGATTGTCATTTAACAACCTTGTTTGCCAAAAATTCTTGCTAACAATCCTGAATCCAATTTCAATTTTTTTTAAATCAGTATCTTAGCCAAAAACAGAAAATTAAGTTGTTGACAATTATTAGTGACAGGTTTGGTTTGAGGCAGGGAGTGGGTCAGTTTTCATCAGAGAAACAAAAAATGTTGACTGACTTTCCTATAGCCTGTTACTCCTGATAAGAGCCCTTCAACAACTGTAATATGCTCATCTCCTTACTAGTGTATAAAGCAGGGTTCGGCAACCTACGGTACACGTGTCAAAGGTGGCAGGTGAGCTGATTTTTGATGATATGCAGCAGCAGGCTGAGCGGCTCAGCCCATCACTGCTCTGGGGTTCCGGCTGCTGCCCTATTGCCAGCTGGGATACCAGCCATCGGCCCCACTCAGCACCTGCTGCTGGCCTGGGGACCCCCAAGGAACGCCAGGCTGGCAGTGGGCTGAGCAGGCCAGCTGAACCACTCAACCTGCTGTCAGCCTGGGGTTCCATTCACTCAGCCGGCAGCGGGCTGAGTGGGCTGGTGGCGGGTTGAGCAAGGCCGGTGGGGGGTTGAGTGGCTCAGTCTGCTGCCAGTCTGGGGTGCCAGCAGCACTCAGCCTACTGCTACTCCGGGGTTCCGACTGCCGGCCCCTTGCCAGTCAGGAGCTCAGCCGCCAGCTCCACTCTGCCTCCTGCCAGCCTCGGTGAGCAGAATCCCAGGCTGGTAGCGAGCTGAGGGGGGGTTGGCGGCCAGGATCCTGGCTGGCAGGAGTTGGTGGTCAGAACCCCAGACCAGCAGGGGGCTGAGCAGGGCCTGGGATCCTTGTCTAGGGTTCCAGCCACCAGCCCGCTGCCGGTTTGGGGTTTCATTTACTCAGCTGGCAGTGGCCTGAGCAGGACCGGTGGCCAAGACCTCAGATAATAACAATAGTTTATTTATATAATATAGACATAGAGAGAAACCTTCTACAAACATTAAAATGTATCACTGGCACGAGAAACCTTAAATTACAGTGAACTTGGCACACCACTTCTGAAAGGTTGCCGACCCCTGGTATAGAGTGACCATATGTTGTACTAAGATTCTCCTGCTTTTTTTTTTCCCTGTGAGTCAGTATAACTTTTGCCAGCCCAGAAGTTGGGCAGCCAATGTTTTACGTTTTCACAATGTTTTCTCCAACTTTCATAAAGTAAATACATAGTTAATGAGTTAAAAAGGCCAGGGACACTTCTTTGTGAAGAATCTGTACAGCAGATCATGCCCATAGACGATCCAGAAAAGAAATTTGAGGTTGAATTTTTTAATGTTGTGATGGATAAAGCAGTATCTGCTGTTGATGAAAGGTTTAATACCTTGCAAGTACACCGTGAACAGTTTGGATTTTTGTATGACATAACTAAATTCAACGAAATAGGAAAACAAGAGCAACTAATGACGAAGTGCAAGAATCTAGAGAGCTTCCTGAAGCACTGGTGATAGTTTTGATTTAAATGGACTTGAACTGTACGAAGAATTGAGTACACTGTCATCAATGTTGCCACATGCAAAATCGGTGATGGACATTGTACAGTTTATTCATACCTGCAAACTTGTTGACATATATCCTAATGTGTACATTGCCACTTGTATTCTACTGACAATTCCTGTAACAGTAGCATCAGGAGAATGGAGTTTCTCAAAACTAAAGCTCATTAAAAACTATCTCCGCTCTACAATGAGTCAGGAACACTTGACTGGTCTTGCTATTCTTGCAATCGAACAAGACACGACTTTGTCTTTGTCATACGATGACATTATTACTGATTTTGCAGCCAAAAAAGCCAGAAAGATTGCTTTTAATTAAAAACAAATCTTTGTTTCAATACCTCTTCATATAAATTTCCAATAAAATTTTGATAAATTAAAAAAATATATTATTTGCATCATTCTGTCATATCAGAATTTTTTCTATAGTGCTGCTTCTTTAGTGCTAGTCCATCAGCATTACAGTGTGCTTAATTAAGTTAAACTGGTTTTAATAATGTGAATGTGGCAAGTTTTCCAATACTATAATCTCGCCTAGGGCACCATAAATCCTAAGGCCGGCCCTGCCTGTGCGGACTTCCGGGAAGCTCATGGTGTGGAAGGGGATGCTGGGATGCTTTGGAACTACTCCATACAAAGCCAGTCAGGACTCTGGGGGAGCCTCCTCTCTTTGAGCATACTGTCTCCAGGACAAGAAGCTTACACCTTCCTGAGTCTGACCTCAGAGCATTCAGCATGCCCTTCCACACTGTGTGCTTTCCACAGCGAGTGTGCCCAGGCAGGTCCTGGGGCAACCAAAGGTCTCTGCACCCCAACTCTGCAGTCAGACGTGACTCTCAGCCAGCTGGTAAAACAGAAGGTTTATTAGACAGCAGGATCACAGTCTAAAACAGCTTGTAGGTACAGAAAACAGGACCCCTCAGTCAGGTCCGTCTTAGAGGGTGGGGAGCACAGACCCAAGTTCTGGGCCTCTCCCCATTTCCCCAGCCAGCTCCAAACTGACACTCCCTCCTCTAGCCTTTGTGTCTCTTTTGGACAAGGAGGCCATCTGATCTCTTTGTCCCTAACACCTTCAGTTGGCACCTTGCAGGGGAAACTGAGGCACTCACACAGTATTCAGAGAAAACATTAAGAACATTCCCACTTTGTCACAACAGGTGCAACAAAATATAATACCGTATATTGAAGCAGGCAAGCGCTGCTTCTGACTTTCCACTTTTAATTGACCCTTGTAATCTTGTGGTGCCGATGCGTTGTAGCTTCATTTTATATCAGCTTACAGGGAGGGAGCAGGGGGGGCGGGCATCACCATTTTGGGCACCACCAAAAATTATACAAACCTGCCGCCTATGAAGAGTAAGGTGTTGCATGAATTGCAGGAGATTTTTCTTAAAGTCAAGGAGGGTTGGGAGCTCAGCATGTCCCCTTCCCTCCCTTGTGGTTTGTAGCAGGAATCCAGAGAGGAGCATTATAAGAAACACCCCAGCAAGTCAGGTTAAGTATTGGTTCCTCATCAGCTGTATTGTTCGTTAGACTGTAAGCTCTTAGAGGGAGGGATTGTAGGACTGCACCTGGGCTGCAGATGCAGTATAAAGAGAAACGGCTCCATCTGCCAGCAAAGCCTGCCAGCTGCATGTGCCTCTCCCTTTCCCTGAGACTGGTGCCTCCTGGAGGTTCCTGCTGGGCAGCGGAGCTCCACCCCATCCACACTGCCATGGCTCGGGGCTCAGTGCCACAAGTCGCGTTGCTCGAGTGGTTGTCGGCGCACCCCGGAGAGGGCTCCGGGTGCTAACACAGGAGTTGATTTGGGGTTACATCATGGCGGCTAATGTGAATGACGCTCCCTGCTTCTCCCTCCCATTCATACAGGTCCTGCTCGGAGGTTTCCAATTCATCCACAAGAATTCTGTTTGGTAGCAAAGGAGTGAACTCCCCAACCCTTCCTTCCGCAATTAACCCGAGACTGGCTGTGTGATGGCTGCATCCGAGAGCGAGGGGTAAGTGGATTTGGGGGAGCTGGACGCGGGTGCGGTCAGTGCAGTATGAGCAACGTACACAAGCTAATGGCAGTAGTGCAACCTGCACTGTCTGGCTGTAACCATTGCCAGCAGGCCTCAGAGGACACACCCCTGGGTAGGTGGATCATACAGCAGCAATCTTTTTTCTGATCTCATGCTGGCAGCAAAGGCAGCCATGCCTGGCTAATGTCTGCCAAGGAACCGCTGGAGACTGGCCCTCGGGGCTGTAACGGCCACTGTCATTCATCTAAGTGGCTGGCAGCTGTGGCACATGGATGCCCGAGGACTGCTTTGCAAAGGGAAGGAGCAGTTTATGGCCTTGTCTCCGCTACAAGCATAAACTGATGCTGAGCATGGCTTTCAGCAACTGGTTACCTCAGCCTGGGCTGAGAGCTGCTAAGCCACAAGCATAGAAAATGACAAACCGCGTTGAGCCCCATTTTGTCAAACTGTCTAAGCTCATTTGGCTGGAATGGTGCTAATGCCGGTGGGCCAGATCCTCAACTGGTATCAAGCTAACAGAGCGATGCTGACCGACAGCAGCTGGTGATCCGACAAGGGCTCTCCTGGTCTCTGCTTGCAACTTAACTGTGCTCACAAAGATGTAAATGTTGTAGTGCATAAGACCAGGCCAAAGAATTGACAGAATGATGGTGGATGCCAAATGAGACTGCTATTCAAAAGTACTGTCATGATTACGGGTTTGTTGAAGTGCGCTGGGTGTGAAATAGGACCACTTCTTTCTGCTGCAGGAAACAGGAATGGGAACATCTCAGTGAAGTATTTGAAGTTAAGGGTTGCCTGCCCTTTCTTTATCATTTGTATTCCCTTAGTGCCAGCGCCCACAGCCCAGAGCCAAAAAAGTAGCTAGGCTTCTAACTCTTATTGAAATCAACAGTAGCTCGGTGCCTAAATACCATTGAGGATCTGAGCCTAGAGGGCCCAAGTGAGATGGGAACTCAGTGCTAGGTGCTTTACCAGGGCTCACCACACTGGTGTCTCCTGTTGGTCGTCTTGGGGATTAGCTCTGCAGGTCAGTATGCCTATTTCCAGTGGTGCCTCACCCAGTGTCCCTTCTACTCCTGGACCCTCATCACTCCAGGGACCGCGGCGTTCTGTCCTCCCCATGCATTCCCAGGGAGAAGGCAGCATTTCCTTGGGCTGCAATTTCTTCTTCAGCTGCACACACTGTTCAGCCTTAGCTGGAACAGCAGAGCTCTTCGCTGGCGGCCTTGATATTACTCAATTGTTGTTGTTTGCAGGGGTGGGTCTTTGATCTGCCATTGACCAATAGGCCTGGCATAACCTCTGTCTTTGTCATTACAGGGGTTCTCAAAAATTACGGTTTGCCTGCTGGCTGATTAAGCAGATCAACAGCAAAAACTACGAGGGGCTCCGCTGGGTAGACAAGGACCACACTCAGTTTCGCATCCCCTGGAAACACACTTCCAGGAAGGATATCAACCCTAACGACTACAAGATTTTCAAGGTAGGATTCCAAATGATGCTTTTTTTCCCATCCCCACTAACCATCATTTCCTGCAGAAGCAAGTCCCAGTCCAGGGCATACATTGGATTTACACCAGGGTAATTAAGAGGAACTGACAAAACAATCACTGTTGATGCCCTGATGTTGTTCTGTGGCATTTGCCTTAAAGTGGTGTGTCATTGCATGATGATCTTGCATTGTAAGGATGCAGCATGGTCACAGTGTGGCACCAGGCAGTAGTTGGCTAGTGCCCTTTCATTCGATGGAGTCTCCATCCACCAAGGTATCAGAGCACAGAAGGGTTCCTTGGCAGAATGCACGCCAGGCCTCAGAATAATGACCAACTTCAATTCCCATGGCTGTGGGAGGACCTCAATGACCCTGGTGGGGTTTGTAACATGTTCCTTTGCAGTATATCATCCAGTCACTTGCTGGCTCCATGTGCTGAATACATCTCTAAGTAGAGGGTGGTTCCTGGTAAACAGAAGGCAAAGCTGGAACTCAACCAGTGTGGAAGCTTGTTTCTGTCTGTTGTTTGAGTTATTTTCTTTAATAAATACCTCCTGTTTCTATACATCATGATAGGGCTTCTGCCCCTTCTGGAATGTCCTGGACTGTCCACATTTTAATGGGGTATTCCCTGCAGACTGCAGCTTACAGGCAATTGAAAGGTTGTCAAAACATTGGAATGACATTTTAGAATGTTACTTTTCTGAAATGAAATTTCAGAATTCTCCTTCCCTGGGAAGTTTCAAACCTGCATTTTTCGTTCCATTCCAGAATAATTTTTTCCCCCTGAAACTGCAGAATTTCCTGCAGAATGAGAATGTCAGTTTCAGCCGGCACAAGGCACGGCTAAGAGTAGGATTAGACTTAGGGTATGTCTTCACTAGCAGCCGGATCGGCAGGTAGCAATCGATCCCTGAGTGCTCTCCCATCAAATCCTGTACTTCACCGCCGTGAGAGACGCAGGTGGAGTCGACGGGGGAGTGGCAGCAGTCAACTCACCGTAGTGAACACACCACAGTAAATCGATCTAAGTACGTTGACTTCAGCTACATTATTCATGTAGATGAAGTTGCGTAACTTAGATTGATCCCCCCCCTCTTGTGCAGACCAGGCCTTAGATGCCACCCTTCCAAAGACTGATCTGGCAATAGCTCTCAAAAATCCTGAAGCTGGGATGTCTGACCACACTGAGAATTACAATAGTTGCAGTGTCATGGTTGGTAAAAGCAAAAACAATCTCCCAGTTGTCTCTGCTTAACTTTTATTTGTGATCTTTCCCTTGGCAGCCAATTAACTGGCATGTGACTTGGAAAATGGAGTCTTGTTACAAAGAGTTGGACAGAGCTGTATTAACAAGGCATTGGCTTTCTAAGCCAGAGATTGTGGGTTCAAGTCCTATCTGGAGTGAAAAGCTACTTTGGGGGAGGGATAGCTCAGTGGTTTGAGCATTGGCCTGCTAAACCTAGGGTTGTGAGTTCAATCCTTGTGGGAGCCATTTAAGAATCTGGGGCAAAAATCTGTCTGGGGATTGGTCCTGCTTTGAGCAGGGGGTTGGACTAGATGACCTCCTAAGGTCCCTTCCATCTCTGATATTCTATGATTGTAGGCAATTCAGGGCAGGGCCTCTCTATCACTCTATATTTGTATAATGTACAGCACAATGGGGCCCCAAACACTACCATTATATAATAAATAATAATACAGACCAGTTCAGCAGTAGCCTATTGTAAGGAATGAGCCTAGCACAACAGCCATTGAGGGGTACCTTATAAGAAAATGGGATGGGGGAAATGAGATCCACTGATGATTTTTCCTAGTATTTCTCCTTTCCTTTCCATTTAACTCAATGCTGCATTGTGTGATGCATGTCTGTATTTGGACCATGTCCAACATGCTGTGATGATGGGAGATTGTATATGTACCTAAGCAGAGCACATTTCTGAACTCTTGCCAAAATCAGCACCAGAAACCTCAGCAGCCTAGGAGAAGGTTGGGTCAGGTTCTAAACACTTAGGTGGTGGGGGTTGCGGGTTGTGTTTTAGTCCTGGACCACAGTAATGAAAACAGAAAGGGTTACTCCACCACTGTGGTATCAGTGGAGGTTGGGGAGGGAAAGATTGGGGAGGTTTACACTTACGGCAGAGCGTTTGACAGGCTCCTTTAAAAAACCAATGGTGCTAATGGAGAGCTTGGAAGGAACTGTACAGAGATCTTCATGCCCTGCTGCCCGTGAGGCTAAGATCAAAATGGCTTTCTGCTTGACTGCACTGACAGACTGCCCCTTCTTTAATGCCTTCCCACCTGTCTTCTCTCCCCCCATTCCTCTCTTTATGGAAAGGCCTGGGCCATAACCAGCGGAAAGTACAATGAAAAGCTGAAAGATCTAGCCAAGTGGAAAACCAACTTCCGCTGTGCCCTGAGAAGCACAAATATGTTCCTGATGGTGCAGGATAACTCAAAGACCTCCGAGGACCCTCACAAAGTATATGAAATCATCAGCCCAAGCCCTGATGCTGTGACAGCTGCTAATGCCCTGACTACTAAAAGTAAGGATGCTGGTAATACAGGTTGAAGACAGGTGCAGACAGACATTGTTCTGATTTGTGCAAGGAGCTCTATTCTTTTACTCTCTGCCTGCCACCAGTCCAAATAGAATCATAGAATATCAGGGTTGGAAGGGACCTCAGGAGGTCATCTAGTCCAACCCCCTGCTCAAAGCAGGACCAATCCCCCAGACAGATTTTTACCCCAGATCCTTAAATGGCCCCTTCAAAGATTGAATTCACAACCCTGGGTTTACCAGGCCAGTGTGCAAACCACTGAGCTATCCCTCTCCCCCCCAGTGTCATGTGAGAAGAGATGGGATTTTAGGCAACTGCCTTTAAAAAGAGAGCATGAGGGGGGGCAATATTTCAAAAATACTCATCCCCCAGCAGGTCCTAGTTTTCTCAGTCAATGGGAGCTGCTGAATACTCTTGAAAATCAGGGCCTGTGGCCTGAACTGTGGGTGACATGGTTGGAGTGAGATCATGGTGTTAGTGCTGCTCCCTGCTGGTAGGGTAGATGCTAACAATACCAGATGTTTTCCAAGGGAAATCTCACTACCCTTCTCCCGCAGATTTCTGCTCTGAGCAAACTCTGACCTAGTTACACATGCACTACCCTGTAAAGTTAATGGGGCTGTGAAGGCTATGGTGACGCAGGTGTAACTGAGGGCAGCTTTCAAGGCTTCCCAACAAAGTGTCCAAAAGATCACAAAGAACCGGATAAACTGGTGGCATTAAGGGCAACATTTTCAGGAGTGCCCACTGATTTTTTGGGGGCACAACTCGAGACATCATAAAGGGACCTGACGTTGAGAAAGGGGTCTGCAACTGCCCTCCGAAAACTAGACCTCTTCAAAGCGTCTCAAGTTGGGCACTCAAATTCACCAGTCCCTTTTGAGAAGTTAGGCCCTTGGTGGCTCCAACTGGGCTTCTAAAACTTGAGGGAACCCCAAATTAGTGAAGAGTTTTCAAAATATGGGCCCTAAGCCCTGAGCAAATCCCACTTCTGGGAACTATGGATCATGCTTAACTTCCCGTGTCAGAAATTCCATTTGCTAAACCACTGTTTTTTTTCCTCCTCATCCCTGTGTAATTTGCTGTTGTCTTTTAGACAATAACCTGCATGACAGTAAAGAAGACATCCACCCCCATTCTGAAGAAGCCCCTAATCTGCACCACCGTATGCCACAGGAACTACAGGTACCAGAACTGGGGATGGGAGAAGCTGGGGAAGTGTTAAGCTTGAAGGAGCCCTGGAATCATCAGAATCTGATAACATTTCACTAAATTTATGTGGCTCATGGGAAATTACAATGGATAAACTCCTTCCCACCACCCCCATGCTGCAGAGTTCTGTCTCAATCAGCGTCACTGCTAGAGCCCTCCATATGACTGTGTCCCTAGACCAGGGATAAGCAACCTATGGCATACATGCCATAGGTGGCACGTGAGCTGATTTTCAGTAGCACTCACACTGCCCGGATCCTGGTCACCAGTCCAGGGGGCTCTGCATTTTAATTTAATTTTAAATGAAGCTTCTTAAACATTTTTAAAACCTTATTTACTTTACATACAACAATAGTCTATAGTTATATATTATAGACTTATAGAGAGAGACCTTCTAAAAACGTTAAAATGTATTACTGGCTTGCGAAACCTTAAATCAGAGTGAATAAATAAAGACTCGGCCCACCACTTTTGAAAGGTTGCCAACCCCTGCTCTAGACAATGTCCCTGGGAGTTGCTCGTAAACTGCAGGGACAGAATCTGGACCCAGGAAAACAGCTGGGCAAATGATCATGCATGTCTTTTTGCAAGAGTTCATGTTTGCAATACCAAACTGAACTACACACAGGAGCTAGCTCCTGAGCTGCAATCACATACGATGATCCAGCTAAGTCTTCTCATAGTGTGAAAAAAGTTTTTTCCACAATGGAATGAAAGTTTTTGGCTGGGGAAAACGGCTTTTGTCTGCTACTGATGTAACCTTTTCATCCACACAGTGGATTGAGGTGAGGAGGGAACAAAATTTACTTGTTCTGATTTTGGCACGAAAACATCCAAACAGTCAGGACACCCTCTCTCCCCTCCAGCTCTTCCAGGAATCTTCCATCTCTCAGAGGTCTTGTCTACAGGAAAAAGTCTAAAATTTAACTAAGGGTGTGACTCAAAATCAGTTAAGCTAAACGAGGGCAAATCCTCGTGCGGACACTTCTGGTTTCATTTAAACCAGTCTTGGTTTGTGTAGCTTACGTCCATTGGGAATCAGTTTAAAGCTAAACTAGAATAAACTACTCTTAAACTGCAATGAGTTCCACCCGGTTGTTTGTAGCAGTTTAGCTGAAATCAGTTTTAAGTTAACCTGGTGCAGCATTCTCATGTAGGCCTAGGATATTGGGAAGATTCTATTGGCTGCTGTAGAACTACTCTAATTCACACCACTTGAGTATATGGCCCCTGGATCACACTGGGGGAATTGTCTCCATTCCAGCCACCAGTGGCCATAGCTGCAAACCCTCATGTCCACAAGAAAGACACCATTTGCATCAGAGGTGTTTATCCCTGTGTCAAGCAGTTTCTCAGCCCCTCCCTCTTGGATGCCTCTTCAAGACAAGAACACAAAGCGTATTTGGCTTGCATACATCGGAGTAGCCAATCTCCTTGGCTCAGGCTGGCCAGAGCTGGGACTCTCATGTTTCTGCTGGGCCACTGGGAAGTAGCAAGTTTAGTGACAGAGTGAGGCCATGCCTGAATCCACTTCACCGGTCAAAGTCTCTCTGTGAATGGGTGCCTAGAAATGCCCAGCTAATTGTGGGGATGTTGCTTTACTGATGCACTTTGTGTCTCACATATCTCTGTGATGAATCCAATAAAACAAAAGGAAAATGGTCTCGTGCTTTGTTTTGCAGCCCCAGATAGAATTAGATTTGGAGATGTTGTCACTAGAAAACCCTCCCCAAGGTAAGTTACTTGCTGATTTCTTTTTAAACACAAATGATTGAATTCGAGAAGATAAAACCCAGACTAGAAACCGTGGTGCTGCATATGGCCGTGTGCTCCTCCATTGTTTGTTCATCGAATCGGATCCCTTTCCTGAAGGCCTAGTGGCTTGGCCACTGGACTGAGAGTTGGGAGCCCAGGGTACTCTGCTCTGCCACTGACTCATTCAGCACCTTGGTTGAGTCTATCAGCATTTCTCCATGCCCTGGGGTAGGAAGCAGGATGAACTAGCCAGAAATTATCCTGAGGCATACAGACTTTGATTCAAAGCCCTTGCCTCCTAGTGCAAGAGTCCTGAGGCTTTTCCAGCTTTGTCTGGAATTCTGGTGGAATGTCTGTGTTGCATTTAATTCTTAACAAATAGAACAGGAGTGAGTAAATGTAATACATGCTTGGGAACCCTAGTGGGAGCTTAGGGAAGGAGTCAGGAGAGAACAACAATATGGCGGAGCTGAGAAACCTTTACTCGCCTAAGCAGTCAAGTTTAATCCCTGTTCACTTCAGTTCAGATTTAGTGCCCAGCAGTTGGACCGTGGTCTGATTGCCTTTAAAACCAGCCTATTCAAGATCAATTTGCAACCCAGCAATCAGTCAGAGACACTACCCCATAGTCGGTGGGTCAGTGGCAACAAGTCTGCCAAAGAACCTCTGCATGATGCCATCGGGGGCAACAGCACCAGGCAGGTTCAACCATGGTGCTAAGGTCAGTGGGGAGACAGACTTGGCCAACAGTGTCACACCTCCATCAGCTCCCTTTGGCCATGCATGGTGAGGTCCTAGCCAAACCCCATGGGTAGGAGCAGGGCTATTGCAGGCTTCCACCATGCAAAGTGAACTCCTGAGGAAAACCAGTTTCTAGTGGGGCAGGTGGAGAGGTGCGTGGGGGAAAAGACTTGTGACACGCAGAGAGAAGTGCATGTGATTGAGATCATCCTCTGCTCTTGTTGCTCCACAGAGATGGATAGTGGGCAGAACGAAAGACCAGCCTACGACCCTGGCAGGAATCCGCCCCAGGGCTACACCACCAATAATTCGGCATCAAACGGCTACCAGTGCAGCCCCGACACACTCCAGTGGATTCTGCAACAGTGCAACTTAACCCAGAATGACTGCAGCCCGCAGCAGCTGCCATGGGCTCTGGATGGAGGTTTAGATCACCGCTCAGGTAGGCTGAGGCCTCAAAGAGCAGAGCAGAGCAGAGGCACCTATGCTTCATAATACAACTGGCTCTCATTGGACTCCTCATACTGCGCCTGTGTTAGAAGCGTTGGGTGGGGAGCGTCGGGACAGTCCCGTTGTATTCCAGGGATGAGGGAATCCTGCCCTTGCTTCTGATGGGCTGGTCGAGAGCTGTGGTTCTTCACCATCTCATACCAGCACACCAGCAGAGCCTCCTCCCACAGCACCAGCAGTCCCAGACAGGAAGCCGATGGGCTGCAGGAAAGTGTCTAGGAGGTATCCCTCTAAACAGCTGCTCCCTCCAGCCCATGTACTTGGCTCAGAAACGAAGTGGCAGGTTATTGTACAGCATCCAAGCAACAGCAATGGAGAGGACCTAAAGCAGAGGTGCCCACCCCGTGGCCCTCGGGGCTCTTAATTGTGTCCCCCTCCCTAAGGGCAACTGTGTAGAAGAAAATGCACATTTGGTCCTCATTGAACGTGTCTCTCTGAGCGGCACGATGTGACTTTGCAATGCGGTGTTTGTATCAGCCCAGTTGCTGCAGCAAGGTGAGAGGAGCGCTGCTGCCCAGTCAACACCCACTGCATCTCCCTCAGCAGCTCTGGTGTCAGCCAGAAGCACAGGGAGCGGCTACTCTCCCTTTCCCCTTGCAGCTGCTCAGCAGCATCCATGCTGGCTGCCTGCTGCATTACAAGCAAGAGAGGTTGCTCTCTTCCCCATGGGGCTATGGGGGCTATAGAGAAAGCAGGACAAGAGTTTGGCTAGCACGGTGTGGGTCCTGGGGGAGAGCCTGGCAAAGGACTTACTCCCCTTCCCCATACAGTCATCCAGGGCAGCCCAGGAGAAAGGAAAACGAAGAGCCATTCTGATTCTCTGCCCCATAGCTGTGACCCCCTCCTCCTGCATGCCCGCTGCTGAGAGGACGTCTAGGAGCCAGCTGTGCTGACTTTGGCTCCTGCTGGGGACGCCCTCACATAAGGGAACAGTGTTGTCCACTCTCAGGATTTTAAGCTTTGAGTCCTGGGCTATTTGTTATCTTGTAAAGCCCCAGCTCCTGGAGTCATGTGATGATACAAAATTCCCATCTTTCATTTAAAAAATGAGAAATAAGTTCCTAGCCCTCATGGTTGCAGAGAACAGCTTGAAACTGTGAACTTCAGAGACAAATGAAAAGAGCCCCAAATTGGGGGCAGGGGAATGGTTATTTTCGGGGACTTGCATGTTGATTTGAGAGCAAGATGGGTTGGTGACACCATGGGAGTCCTGCTGGGTAAGTTCCACGCCTGCCTCAGCAGTGGAAAGCAAGCCAAATTTTTGATTGGGACCTTCCCACCCTGCCCTTTCTGAGACCTCTGATCTTCAGGCTGGGAAGCTCTGGCACCACATCTCAAACAAACGGCATGGGTCGTTCACCCTGCCCACTCTGAGACCAGACCTGTGCTAGCAGTGGGCAGCAAGGGCCCTGCACTGAGCCACTCACCCACATCGGGTGTGTTACAGCTGGGTGGATCAACCCGTGAGATCAGGGCAATGAAATCCCTCTCCTCTCCCTGTTTGGATTCCCAAAAGTGAGGTTCCGGGTAGGGTTGGGAAGCATGGGAGGGGCATTGCGATGGCAAAGCTTTAACCAATAGGAAGATCTTGCGGCATTTCCAAAAGGTGAGAGAGCCCACTCAGCAGCTACTGAATTGTCTAATGCAGTTGCTAGCATGCTGCAGTGCCTTAACCAACTCTGGTAATTAACACTGGGTTTCTTCCCCCCAATCAGAGGAAGTGCCATATGAAGACAGCCCAGGCTATCCAAACCAACATATTGGCCATAATAGCTACTCACAGCAGGGGAGCGGAGTGGCAAATGGACCAGTGGAGAACTATCACCAATCAGTTGGCCAGTGGGTGACCCAAACAATGGCTGAGACCCAAACCATGCAAAATGCTTATGGCCCTTCTGCTGCCTCACTTCTACAGCAGCCCCTCCCATCCAGCACAGTTCCTGTCATGAGTCAGCTTCTTAATAATGCAGGTCAGTATATCCCCATTATCTGAGAGCTGGCTGGTTTAAGCAGGCACTGGTCAGATCATTGAGCCCCACAATGGAAGGCTATGCTCCCCCAAGAGCAAATGAATCAGATACGTAACTAGGCTCGGGGGGGGTTAGGTTTTTAATCAGTAAATGTCGGTAGACATCGATTTCACTCTACACACACAAACCGAGGAATAAATATTCCATCAATAAAAACTGAACTATGCAGATAAGCAGCATTTTTCTTACTCTGCCTAACCATTTACTAGCGTTTGGCTTAAGGCTACGGGCTGTGGACATTCTGACCAGTGATGTTGACGATTTGTGGTTCTAACAGTTATTAAGCTGTAGTTTTTGGAAATCAAGGTCGGTCATTAAAGAATTAGTGCCTGGCCTGCCCTGCTGTCTGACCCCCTCCCTTCAGTTCCCACAACTCTGAACATTTAAACTGAAAAAACAATGCATAAAATAAACCATCACCATTGTCCCTCAGTTACCAGAAATAAACAACGAGCTCTGCCAAGCCTATTTAGAGCTGATACTGCACGCGAAGCCAGTTTGCCCGAAAAGCTCAGCTCCAGTTCAGCAGTTAAATGAAGCTCTTTGCTAGATATAAAACTCCCCCCATTCTCTTGTAATTATTCATACCGCACCAGCAGGCCGTGAGGTGCTTTAGGGGGACAAAGTGTAGGTCCCAAAGAGCTTCCAGTCTACGTAGTGTGGAGGATAGGAGGCAGGAAAAGGAAAACCACCAAGCAGTGACGCAGTACACGTGTCTGTGTAGTGCTTCCCTTTGTGCAGAATTATGTTGTTTCCTTCTCTTTAAAAATTTATCCTTTTTTTTTTTTTTTTTTTTGGACAGTTAGTTTAGGGCTCAAAGCAGGGGGTTTTCAGCAGGCACTTTAGAAGAGTGGAAAAGTGATTGACTTGAGGACTGATCCACACCCATTAAAGTCAGTGGAAGGACTTCTAGGCCTACTGGAAACTCCCATTGGTATCTGTGGGCATTGGTTCAGATCTGTAGGCAATGGTGGGTTCCAGGCATAGGGGCACGGCACAGCACAGTTGCGTGGCATGTATACAAGGGCCATTTAGTCACAGGGAGCAGTGTGGGTGAGGAGAGCAGAGCTAAGCAGAAACGAATATGTTCATTACTGCCTAGCTGTCTCATAAGCCTGTTTTCCATCCTAGCGGAAGTCCTGTTTGAGGGGAGACCTCACTACAATAACCACGCTGGCGTTCAAAGCACTTTCCTGAGTGAAGCACCTACAGGAAACACAGTGATCTATCCAACGCTGAATGGCCTGGGAGAGAACAGTTATCAGCCGGCCAATCAGTGGGCAGCCCCAGCAGTGCTGGAGCAGAACAGGTTCACCCAGCCTGCTGCCCCTCTCCCAGAGCAGTATCCTCCTCCCAACACAGCACCATCGCGGACCAATACAGGTCAGTGACGCCACCCCAGCTGCCTGCCCCAAGCACAGAGTCCATCAGTCACCCAACCCTGCCTCTTATCTCTGAAGGTGAACAAGAACTGGGCCAGACTAGGCAACACTTTAGGAAAACGCAGCTATTGGAACCGAATGGCACCGGCCTTTCCCACTCCACCCCTTCTCTTGCAGGTTTAGACATCTCGGCTTCAGGTTTGAAATAGACACCTCGCCCCACCCCAGTCCACATCTTAGCAGCCCCGTCTCTGCTTGTGGAGATGGATTCAGGAGGATCCATGGGGTTCATAGACATGGCACTTGTATGGAAAGTGGGGACCAACTGCAGGGATGAACGGGTACCATAACACTCAGGCAGTGCTCTGCTGAGACTCCCAACAAGGGTACCAGTGGATGCCAGGCGTGGGGACGGTGGGCTCAGCATGTCAGGGGCTAATCCAGCAGTCAGTGGAGGTGTCTTCAGTGACTTCAGTGAGCTTTACATTGGGCCATTGACAAGCAGCCTGTTAGGAACCAGAGAGCACCTATTCCTGCCAGGCCCTCCTATATAGTCCAAGCATTCCCTTGTCTCTTGCAGAAACCATTCCTCCCAATATGGACATCACCATCTATTACCGAGGGAAGTCACTCCACGAGGTGCAGGTGGCCACCAGCAGCTGCCTGTTCACGTACAATAACGAAGACCCTACCATGGTCCCAGGGTGCGCGCATGTGGTCCATTTCCCAAGCCCAGATGAGCTGCCTGACCAGAAGCAGGTCCAGTTCACCAGGCAGCTGCTCCTGAACGCAGGGCTGCTGCTGGAGCAGAAGCACAAGAAGATCTATGCCAAGCGCCTGAAAAAATGCAAGGTCTTCTGGGTCCTCTCCAGGCAACTGGCAAACATGGCTCAGAACCCTGAGTCCAAGCTGCTGCCACGTGGCACAGAGATGGAGATCTTCGACTATGAGGTGTTCTCAAAGGGTGAGTCTGCGGCTGGGTAGTTCTTACTCTGTGGGGCCAGATTTATGGGTAGTAGTTAGATTAGCCAAGATAAACTCCAAGGGACTTTATTTACCATATGTTTGCACCATGGGGCTCCAATATGGTTGAGGCACATATACTGATCATGGGCTGGAGCCCAGCCTGCATAAGCACTGGACTCCAGGTTTTGCCTGGGCACTTCAGAGAACAGAGAGAACAGCCAGGAGCAGGGGTGAGGGAACCCCAGAATCTCCTAATCAGAAAGCTCCTCTCATGGCCACCATCTCCTGACCATCCCAGGGCAGTTTATTTAATCCAGCCAACCAAATGCCTTCCTTGTCCTTGCGATATTAAAACCATCCTGGTTCCTTTTGCAGAGCTGAAGGATTTTAAGGAACATCAAAGGGCTGCATCTCCCGACTTCACCATCTACCTTTGCTTTGGGCAGTGCTTCTCCAAATCCAAGCCCAAGGAGTCCATGTTAATCCTGGTGAAGGTGAGCCAAGAAGCATCGTTCTCCCTCAGCTATGGAGGGACGCGCTAGCTAAACGCCAAGCATCATTAGTCTCTGGCAGGATGGTTCAGTGGTTAGTGCTCATTCACTGATGGCCAACTCCATTGTTTGACTTTAGTGTTAATGTAGAGCCGCTAAGAGGCTGCACCCCTTTCTGCATGGAAAGGTCCGTGTAGCTGGTGAATAGCTAGTGCTTGAGTGGAAATCCCTGGATAACCAGTGAGGAGAGATTTACCCCCACCCACTTAATTTCATAGCCACACTGCAAAGACGTGGGGAATCCTCCTCTGCCTCTAAAGCTTTACAGTCCTGGGAGAGTAACTAAGCATCTCTTTGCAGCTTAATTATTAGTCCTCTTTGACTACCCAAATTCCCCTCCCATGAGCCCTGCAAATGCACGCACCAGTCCTAGTTCGCTGCTGTTCGCGAGGCATGGGAACGCATACCGTTCAGCACTCTGACACTACCACGATGGGCACCAGGATAAGAACCGAGACTGATCCGATGGGGCTGCAGCGTAGGCATGAAGGCCTTCTAGGGAAGAGCCCCAGTGCAGGAAACCCCTTTGGTCCAGGCACAGAACCAGCCCTATGCTGCTTCCACAGCAGCCCCCGATGCAGAGCATAAGCGAAAGGAAAGAAGAGGTGGATCAAGCCCGGAAAGGCTGTGGCCAAGGTCAGCCTGCACAGGGCTGCATCTGGGGTTGCCAGACATAGGTGAGAGATGAGCTTGCCCCACTCTTGCACCCCAAGCCCTCACTTCCTTGTCTCTGGGCATTGCTGACAGAGCACGTCTCCCCCAGCAGTCACCCCCGGGGGCAGGGGACCAGACGGAGGTTCTCATGGGCCCATTCATGTGGCTCATTCAGAAGAGGCAATGCATAGCAACGTGGCAGCGCAGGTGAACACCTCCTGAAGGGTGTGTGTTTCTCTCTTGCAGCTGGTGCCTAAGTTCTGTGAGTATTTCCATGACATGGTGCTGCGGGAGGGAGCCTCGTCCCTGAACAGCGGGAATGTGAGCCTCCAGCTGTCCAGCTGCTTCAACAGCTTGTATGACCTCATTGAGCAGTACAACATGCAGATTGACTGAACCTCCTCCCCACCCTAGGACCCAAGCTGCATGTGCATTGGCCAGTCCTTGCCTAGGTCTCTGGCTAGCACTTCTGAAAACACTTCTGCCTTTCCGTCGTCCACTTGCATCAGTTTGCTGCCATCAGAAAACATGTGGGTGAGATGATGGGTGGCCTTGTGGCTTAGCCACATCACTGGGACTCAGTAAAGCTGGGTTCAATCCCTGCTGTGCCACTGGCCTCCTTAGTGACCTTGGCATGTCACTGCATCTGGGCCTCACTTTCCCCATCTGTAAAATGGGAATAATTCCTTACCTCACAGGGTTGTTGTGAGGAGAAATGCATGTGAGGTGCTCAGATATTACGGCAAGAGACAGATCAGCCTTCCCCGCTCTGGGCCACCAATTGAAAAGAGATTTTTTTCCTCAGCTGAAACAAACAGGGCACTGTGCTCTGAAGGTAAAAGCAAGAGAATCTTCCTGTTTCCAGATGTCAGCAAGAAAGTCGGGCATTGGGGGGCGGGGGGATACTCATCTACAGCACTGCCATGTAATGAGTCTGGGCTGAGCTGGCTGGATTTGAAGCTGAGTGAGGTTGAGTTTGGGTTTTTTTGTTTGTTTATTTTTAAAGAAATGGGGATGTTTGGGGGGGGGGGGGGAATCCTTAATATCACCTGTTGCTGAAGTGAGTGAAGCAGGAGCCCTCGGGGTGGATTGTACAATAGCCCTGGTCAGCTCTCCTGGGGTCACAGGGTTGGTACAGGGTGAGCTAATCCATCTGACAGAGGCTAAGGCCCAGCTCCTAATGTCCATTGATTTGAATGGAAGTTAGGAGCCTAAATACCTGAGGATCTCTAGGTGGGCTGCTTTAAATACCTGGCCCATGCCTCATGCCCTCCGTTTACCACAATGAGATGAGAGGGAAAAGAAGGAGAATGAGTAACACCCTGAACAGTGTAGCGGAGGGGAGGCCCAGAAGCCATGACAGAGGCTGGTCCTGCTCCTAGTGGAATTTTGCCATTGACTTTCCTGGGAGCCCCCAAATGTGCCTGGCTGAAAATTTAAAGTTTATAGCTCAACCCTGTATTCTAATCTCTCCACACACACTGCCTGAGGTCAGCCTGCAGGCCCAGCTGCACTCAGGCCCTGCACATGTTGTATGAGCCCCTTCACCCTACAACTCCTTGTCATCTTTGAGCAGGGAGCTGCATCTGTCTAAACCAAGTCACACCAACAACACTTCACTTCATTCTTTGCCAGCTTCTTGCCCCATAAAGCACATTCCCACAAGAGAAACACGCTCCACATTCATGTAGGATAGTCCACCATACCGCCTCCCTACCCCTTTTTCTGTCCCACTTCCCTTGGACACCACAGCATGCACGTCATCTGATGAGCACACACATATATAGGCACAGATCCATAAAGCTGGCACTTTCCTAACCATATGTGCTCAGGGAAACCTGTTTTAATGGGCATAGGCCAGCAGTTCTTAAACTATGGTTCACTGACTGACTACACCATCCTCCTTATTTCCTGCTCTCTCTCATCTTTCTTATTTATTTATTTAGTACAGTTTCAGAATGCTTGTTAAGGGCACCCAGAGTCTAGGCTGGGTGCTTGTTTTTTTTGTTTTTGTTTTTTTTAACTGCAGCGTAGCCAAAAATCTCAATTTATTAATTGCCTTTCAAACAGCTGCACAGGCACTAAGTACCGCCAGTGCCTTGCCCATGTTAACAGTTGCGCTAGTTGCCACAATGATGTTGTGCAATCAGAGCAATGAAGCTTATGCGGCGGGATGGGTCATAAGACATTAGGTCATGACCAACACTGGGTCAGTATGGGAAGGCCTACTGCTGTAGGCTACCGTTACGCAAGCAGTTTGGACTCTGACAGGAGACCTGTATGAAACTGCCATCACACACTGGGCATTATTTTTTTCCTCCAAAACCACCTACAGATGTTAGCTTTAGGACCCTTCCATGTCCTAGCGTAGCTGTGCTATTGCTAAGACACCCAAGTATCACTGTGGTATCTGAGCACTGAATATCTGTGGAAAGCAGCAAGAGGAAGATGAGTGTCTTTTCCTCTTTTTGCCTCCCCACAATTCTGAGCTGTATATATTTGTTGTGTTAACGTGGTTCCGGGTAGTTTAAATTTTATGTAATTTTAAATTTCTTGCATCCCATGAATTTAGTAACTGAGGGTGAGCGAGGCAGTAAATGAGTCATCACAATGTGTGCGTGTATTACACAAACACACACAGAGGTTGGCATCCACACCAGCAGCTCTGATTGCTTCCTCCTTTTCCTTTAAAAGCTGCTTATATCTTTATACATGTCATCCTGACTGAGCTGTAAGTCTCAAAAATGCAAGTGTCTCAAGGACTGATAGCTAAAAGTTTGATTTAAATAGAAAACTTAATAGACTCCAAGAAGTCTCATCCTCTGCCCTTCCTTTGACCAGCCAAGGGCATTAAGAAAAAGGGTTGGGGAGGGGGGGTTAGAAATCAGGGAAGCAGGTCTTCCCAAACGTATGCACTGATGGAGCCCAACATACCTTACAAAGGGTGAGTGAAATCCTGGCCTTGCTGAATTCAATGGGTGTCCTGCCATTGACATCACAGGAGCCCGGATTTCACCTGCTGTGTCTGGCAGAATGTTAAGCACTAATATTAAAGTATAATTTATAGAACACATGCCCCACTGTGGTACTTTCCCTAGGTTTTCTTTACTGCTTAGATTGCATAAGTAAGTTGTGCATGTTTGGTTTTTAGCTTCCGTTTATTAGCACAGGGGCTCTGTGTTTCATCCACTGAGGACTTTGGCCTAAGTTTTCAAAAGTGAATTGGGGGACATTTTTTAAAAGGGCCTGATTGTCAGAACGTGCAGAGCACCTGCTTTCTCAGAGGCTGTCAAACCAGCACCCACAAACTGAACCCCCCTGCAAATCACTCGTAAACGTAGGTGATTATGGGTGTGTGCACAATTGCCTGCTCCTGGATGGAATGTCACCTGTTTGACGGGTTCCCATCAGGGGCTAACCTGGAGGACCAGCACCTGAGCAGCTAGAGGGGCCTTTGGCTTTGCAGCTATACTGCAACTTCCAAACAGAAACAAATCCCTTTACATGGGATAGGGTTTAATTCAGTTGGTGTGTCTGTCCAGCCCTCTCCCGGCCAGCCTGAGGCTAGAGAGGGGCTCTCCTCCTGACATCTTGTACTGGAGTTCATGTCTACGCAAGCGAGTTGGTCTTTGTTGCTGCTGGCCTCACAGAAGTAGTTTCAGCACTAGCAGAAAAGCTTTAGGGGTCTAATCTGGCTCCACTTGAATTCAGTGGCCAAAGTAAGTGTTTTCAGGGGGAGGTGAATTAGCCTCAAGAGGCTGCTTGCCTATAACATGAGGAAGAGATGGACAAGGGCAAGAGAAGGGATCGGGCAGAGGGAAGACATGAAAGCAGCAGGTCAAGGCAAGCAGGGGTGAAAAGAGCCCCGCACACAACTGGCAAGATGTGCCAAGCCTCTTCTCCATCTTCTCTATAGAGCAGCAGCAGGTCTCGGGCCTCCCAGAGCTGGCTTCTAGCTCAGCTGTTGACTTTAAGTAACATTTGACTTTATTAATATGCGTTTTTCTAATATGTCTCATGCAGCCCTAGGGTGTTTGCACTCTCTGTAGAGCAAGAATTGCATTAACTGGGAGAGGATTGCACAGCCTGAGAACGCTCCGTGGTTAATGAGATGGTAGCCTGACAGGGCATAATGTGTGTAGCAATGTTAGTGCAGTGTGTGGGTGGGATGGATGAGTCACAAGCCAGTCACTCGGAAGCAGGGTCATGGATTTTATGGAATGTCTCTAGATGTTGTAAGGGAGTCAGAGTCTCGCTCATGTAAGCATGTCTAGCTCCAGCCAAGTCAATGCAGCTCCAGAGCCGTCCCACTGAATTTAATTTAGGCAGAGAGTGAACATCTGGAGCAGGGGTTTTCAAACGGGGGATCATGACCCCTCAGGGGGTCACAAGATTATTTCGGGGGGGGGGGGCTTGCAAGCTGTCAGCCCTGCATGTGTCAAGTCTCCAGCTGTCAACCCCCCAGGTGTGCCAGGGCTCCAGCTGTCAGCCCAAGCCCTTCACAGCTGGGTGGCTGGAGAGCAGGGGCTGCTGGCCAGGCGCCCAGCAGTGCAGAAGTAAGGGTGGCATGGTATAGGAGGGGTCATCACTTTTTTTTGGCAGGGGGTTCATTACAGTCTGAAATATTTTCAAAGAGGGTCCCAGCAAAAAAAGTTTGAGAAGCCCGATCTTGAGAATGTGCTGGCAGGGAACTGAGCAGGAGACCCACTCCCGACCCCACCCCATCAACAGTGCCGCTCCTGTCCAAGCACAGCTGTATGTCAGTGTTAGTCTACACATGCCATGCTGCACAGTCATGTTTGTAGCTGTACATTATGGACAGCTATCCCACTCTGCCTCAGCTGCTGGGGGAGAGGGGCAGAAGATTGTGGGTGTTTAATAAGGCACAATGAGCTTTGGGGCAGGCTGACCTCCCACCCACACAGCGAGGAGACAGAAGAACCGGCTGTCAGTGCACACCCGGTTAGGTGGTTATCTGCTGTAACGAGGAAGGACCACTTAGAACCTAGTTACAGCCTGATAATGATGCTCACGAGAAAAATCAAAGCACGGTGTATCCAACAGGATTATGTTGCCAATAGCGTGTGGACATGAACTGGGTAAGGAGGCAGCCGCAGTACAAGCTGTACTGTAGGAGGGCCTCTCGCTATTGCTATGAAATGCCAAGCTGATCTGAGTTGGGTGCTACAGATAATTTTGCCTTTTTAGTAACATGACCCTTGTGATTTGATTTAAAAATTGCCTAACTCACATCACAGCTTCAAGGGGGATTTATTGTGTTCTCTCACACCCCAGTTGTGATCATGGGAGTTCCATACAAAGCAACACGTTAAAGCCTTTCATTTTTCTTCTCTTCAAAAGTTGGGCGCAGAAGGAAGTAGGAAATAAAAGGACACTAATGACCAGCTTCTTCATACTGAGCCAGAAAATCAAATTTCATGGCTCAGCATCTGCACTGCACCTTTGGGAGGCAATCAGTGGGGGTGTGTTAATTAAATATGGATTTTTTTAGTGTACTTTTTGATACTTGGTTAATTACTGCTCCTTCCCATATGATGGAATAAACAGGCTGCTTCCCCAGAGGTTGTAAACTGGCATAGCTCCTTACACAAATAATGCTTTCAGCAAATCCAAAGACCCGGAAGTTCTGGTTCTTCGTTAACAGGCATGAGGTGAATAATGTTTCTTAGTGAAGAAACAGCAGAGAGTCCTGGGGCACCTTATAGACTAACAGACGTATTGGAGCATGAGCTTTCGTGGGTGAATACCCACTTCATCGGATGCATCCCACAAAAGCTCATGCTCCAAAACGTCTGTTAGTCTGTAAGGTGCCACAGGATTTTCTGCTGCTTTTACAGATCCAGACTAACATGGCTACCCTTCTGATTAGTGAAGAAACAGGGCCTTGATCCAAAGCTTAACAGGAGATTTTCCAAAGCCTTTCAGGGGGGTTTGGATCCAGCTGCTAATGCTGAAGGTATTGTCAAATCTGAAAGCTTCTTTCCATCTTGATTTAAGAAATGTTTCTTAGAACTGTAATTGAGGTGAACTGTAATTCTCTTCTAACACCAGGTCAGTTTTCAGATTTTGTGCCCATTTCTCGTGTGTAATCTGGGCAGTGCAAACTGATGTGAGCGAAGCTCTCTGTTCACAATGCTCTTCTTGCCTGTGCTGATGCATAGATAAGTGCCCTTTTCTGCTCTTGTGTCTGTGTAAATAAACTAACATTCCACTGTCCTCCAGTGGGTGGAAATCGTTTATTGCACAACACCGCCAGTACACACACTGCAAATAGTGAAATGCATCCTGCTGTACAGAGCACTTAAGAGATTGCTTAGCGTGGCGCTCAACACACTAAGAGTCTTGGCTAAAAGGAAGTCCTTCCCAGTGGATCTCTCTTGGGGAGGCCCAGTCATTTGTCCAAGATACTCTGAAATAAGAAAGACAGCGAGTAACTGCAGAGTTGCAGCTTCTGTTGCTAGAAAGCAAAGAAACTTGAAGTTTAAGCAGCCCAAAGTTTGGGAGTATTTGGCTCTGGAGTTTCAATTCCAAACCCCAAGTTGTCAGACTACCAGCCCCAGAGCTCCCCTCGGGCGTGCAAGAGGTACACTGTGCCAGTCCCTGGAGCGCTGCCTCATTCAGTAACGGGAAAACAGAATTTGAGTAAAATCAAATAAACCAAACCTCAGCCTGGCTCTATGGTGCTGTTCACAGCACAGCATTTCCATCTTCCAAGTGAAAAATCCAGGGGGGATTGCTGCTTCTACGTGCCAGACTGTGCAGCACACGTTATACTGGGGGGTCTCCAAAGCCTGAAGCAAGATCTGCTCCTCTTCACTGACCAACTCAACAGCCACAGTGAGAAGACTTGGAAAAGTGCCTTTAGTGAGTGCGCGTGCAGCTAAGGATGCTCAAAGGTCCATCCAGCTCCCAAGACGGCAGGGTTCCCCTTGGTTGGTAATGCAACCAGTGCAGTTCCGCTGGGCAAGAGGGGAGAAGTACACAAGGGGTTCACACCCCATGTGAGATGGCCAAGCTCTGCAGGGGCTCCCTGCAGTGGTGGGATTGCTGCCACCTAGAGGCTGCTGAAGCAGCGTCTAGATATTGGGTTCAAATCACACCGAGGGCTTGGGAAGGAAAAGCCACTTCCTTCATTTTCCCCCTTGCCCACAACCAAGTTTTCCTAGTGCCCAGCCCAACTATGCAGGCTGGGAACTGGGAAAAATTATTGGCTGCCCTGGAACAATGACCAAGGGCTGCCATTGCACGATGCTTTTACCAAGGACAGGCTGGGAGCTTGACCATCCACAAGGCCATCGGCAGAGTGATGCTGCTACAGCGTTTAACTGCCATTTCTCTTTGCTCCTTATGTAACCCCCATTAACTCAGGCCCTTCACAGGCTCATTGTGTGACAATTCCATGGGAATCTCCATGGGGAGGTAACGCCTTGGAGAAATGAGGCCTTAGAGTATAAATGCCTTGGGGCATAATTTCCCTGTCACCCCATATATGCCAATGGTGCTATGATCTAAATAGTGCTTAGTACCGCAAGGATGGGCTCAGATTACACACCGATTACGCATTTAAAGGAATTGACATTTATGGATTTAGAATCTAACATGCCATCGCCCAAGTGCTTTTTATATACATCAAGGACAGGGCTTTCAAAGTCCACCTGGGGATTTAGATGCCCCAAATCCCCATCTATTTTAGAAATCTCAGCCTAAACATACAGCATCTCAAGTCATTTAGGAATAACACTGATAGACACAGAAAGATTGATAAGGAAGAGGGGCACCAACAGAAAGGCATCCTTCCAGTTAGCTATATTCCTTAACAAAGAAGGACAAATGCTGAGACAGGATGATTGACATTGGAATCACAGGGTGAGGTTCCATGCTGTGTTATGCAGCTGGTCTGGCTAGATCACATTGCTGTGTTCTGGGCTTCAAACAGATGGGTCTACGAAGCCTATCTGACCAGTGTTCCAAAGTGGGTATCTTCTAACTGGCTCCCTCATTGTTCTAGGACCTGCTCTAATTCCCATTAAAATCAATGGAAAAATTCCATCTATCTATCCCTATGGCCTGATCATCAATGTATCTGAGTGTATCAATCAACAGATCACTACCCTACCTGGGAAGTAGGGATAGGATATTATTTCCATATTACAGATGGCGAACTGAGGCACAAAGAGGCTAAGTGACTTGTCCAAAAAGTCACCAGGAATCCAGAGCAGAGCAGGGAATTGAACTTGGGTCTTCCAAATACCAAGTCAGTGCTTTAAACCACTGGGTCATTCTTCTCATTGACCATGATAGGAGCTGACGTGGGCCACCTTAGCACAAGCCCAGCTCCCCACAACAGGAAAAGGATAGAGAAGCCAAAAACCCAGAACAAAACACAAGGAGCAAAGCTGCCGCCAAGTTACCTGGCGATTGACATGGATGCTGCTGGGGCCTAAAGTTGTAGTCCCGTAGCTAGTGACATAATAGTGAGCAGAGGGCGGGGGCTGCGGAACCCCCAGGTCACTTGGAACTGAAAGGAAAGAGAAGGAGACATCAGTCCACCCTGCCACAGCCATGGAGGAATCCCCAAAACCCTCTACCCCACTGACCCTCTAAAGTGCTTGACACATTAACTCATCCCTCCTGGCAATGGAGGCAGAGCCTCAGTCGGTGCAAACTGGCATAGCTCCATTGGACTTCAGTGTAGTTAGGGTGATTTATACCAGCTGCGCATCTGCCCCAGAACGTGAGAGGCGGATAAGCAGGGACAGCCAAGGGGCCAGCAAGAACTGGCCACCTAGTCACAGTTGTCTTAAGATAAAAGAGTGAAAAAAATTGCTCAGAAAATCTTGGGAGTTTATTAGAAGCAGTTCTTAACGCAGGGGAGCTGCCTGTCAGAGATGGATTGTAGGACACTGCATTGTCGGGCCTTTTACAGATAGGGAAACTAGGGATAAATAGGTTATGTGGGTCAGGGCAGACCTAGGATTAGAACCCAGGTGTCCCAATTCCCAGGCCTTGTGTTTGTTGTAACCGCTGGACTATGCTTATTGTCGTGCTTATCTGATTACAGTCGTGCACTTAGAAGACTCAGCTGAGATAAGGGTGCTATTGTGCTAGGCACTGTGCAAACATTGCGAATGACAGGCCCTGCCTCAACCAAACAACTTATGAGCTACAAGGAGCAGACACACAGAGGAAGTATTAGCACCCCCAGTGTACAGATGGGGAAGCACAGGACAGAAAGATGACTCAGGGTATGTGTCAACACAGGGATTAAAAAAAAAAACAACAGCTGACCCCAGCCTCTGGGGCTGAAAAAGTGCAGTGCAGACTTCCAGGCTCAGACTGGAGCCCAAATGTTGGGACCCTGCAAAGAGGGAGGGTCCCAGAGCTCCAGCTCAAGCCCGAATGTCTACACAGCAATTTTTAGCCCTGCAGCCCGAGCCCAACAAGCCTGGCCAGCCGCGGCCATGCCATGGGGCTTTTATCCCTGTGCAGACACACCCTCAATGACCGCCTGTACAAGGACACACAGGAAATCCTTCTGCCTTCATCTTGTGGGTTAAACTGGCTCCTATGCAATAGCAGGATTACAACCGTCTGCCCGTACCTTTGGGTAAAAGCAGCTCAGTTCGAAACCGATGGCCACATGTTCCACAAGTTTTAATTTCTTCCTTCGTCCTTAAAATAAAAAGAAAGGAAAAGAAAAAAAACGCTAATTAACAAAGCGCCACTAAACGCCTTTACAGCCATGGAAGACTGTTCAGAAATGCCCCTTTTGGAATCCCAATTGCTCTTTCTAAAATGTTATGGACAAAAACCAGAAAGAGAAAATGTTTCCCGTGGTCTAAAGGGAGGATTTTGTAGTTGAGGTACTAGACTGGGAGCCTGGGGTTTATTCCCAGCTCTGCCATGGCTTCCTAAGGGACCTTTGCCAAGCCACTTAAAATGAAGATTACATAGCAGCAAATGGAGTTTTTTGAGATGAACCTCTGCATATTCCTGCTTGTGGGACCCAGGCACCCAGGCCACAAGCCGATGACATAGGGGAGTGGGAATATGCAGAGGTCACTCAAAGAAGTACCACAGTTTTCAAACCGAGGTGTTTTAATACAGATGTAGGGTCCCATTTCCAAAAGGGCTCAGCAGTGTTCCCATTCGAGTCACCATCAACTTCAAGAGGAGCAGAGTTAGGCCAGGCTCAGTGCTTTTGAAAAATCCCACCCATAATCCATATTTACACACCACAATCAAAGCACATCAATTTTCAGAAGCACTCAACTCCCTGTGGGGTCAATGAAACTTCAGAGGCACTTCGCTCCTTTGAAAGCCAGTCTGCTTTGGTTTGGATGCCTAAATATGGATTTAAGGCCTGATTCAGCAATAATTAGGTATTGAATTACTTGGCTGTCTGGGGGTAGGGACTGTCTGTTCTGTGTTTGTACAGCACCTAGCACAATGCAGTCTGTGACCAGGGCTTCTAGGAGCTACTGCAATACAAATAAATAATAATAAAGTGAAATGCACACTTAAGTGCTTTGCTGCATAGCCATTTAAGTGCCCAGTGTTGGACACCCAAGTTTGAAAATTGTGTCCTTAACCTCTTGACGCTTCTGTTTCCTGTTCTGTAGAATAGGGTTAGTAGTTATTTGCTTCACTGGCATGTAGTGAGGATTCAGACCTTTGTAATGTGACTTGCCCGGCTCTGATGGAAGGTTATCACAGACAAGCAAAGAACAGGTCTTTTTTAGAACTGATCACCATTTGTACTGTGGTAGCAGGTGCTCACACCCCACCGCCAGTGTTTCCTGTAGGCAAAACAGGTTAGAGGACATACGTACACTGTGTTCTTGCCGTCCACATCTGGCCAGAAAAATTCTGCAGGACATCCTGCCGTTCGACAAGGCGCCTTCATGCACATGTGCAGACCAGGCCACTCCTCTGAGAGCCTCCGGATGATGAAGATGATAGCCATGAAAAAATCCCATGTGAACTGGAATTCTTTAGATGAAGAAGGGAAAGAACTGGCTGCTGTTAATCATCACAGTTACCTGGACTGAATTAGCCCATTTAGACCACAAATGGTAATGAGTGAGCAAGAGTTACTTGTAGGCTGGGTTATAGGCAACAGTTGCACCAGCTGGGTTCTTTCCAATTCATCCAGACCAGACACCCTTGAGGGGCAATTTAAAGGTGAACCAAAAAACAGTCCCCAAAAGCCACGTTGTGCCCTTCTTTGCTTATTATTTGTATTGTCGTAACACCGAGCAGCCCCAGGCATAGACCAGAACCCCGAGGTGCTAGGAGCTGTATAAACAGAACAAAAAGATGGTTCCTGCCCAACAGAGCTCATGGCCTCAAACTTTTATTAAGAAGTATTTTTCTGCTTTTATTGCCATTATGGTAGTGAGGAGCAGAAAACTAGTAGGCCTATGACACCAAGACACTGAGCAGTTTCGGGGGAGGGGGAGGGGAGGGAAATGTTTAAAACTCTTTTAGGAGGGGATGGTTGTGCCAGTCAATGTCTGTGTAACTCGAACATCAAGAAGAGGAGTTCTCTTTGTGAAAGCTTCAATCTGACTCTCCCCTTTGAAGGCTGAGAAAATTCTATCTCCAACCCTCCAGCAAGAACAGGGAAGATGCGATTTGAGGATATCACTCCTCATTCTAGGGTAAAATATAAAACTTAACGAAAGGGAGAAAAAAAAAGAGTTTACTTTGAAAAAGTTCAACCCAATCTTAAATGTGGAATCAGTCTTGTGTCATCCCATTGCATTTATTTTGAGAGAGCCACTGTGGGACCCCAAATTTCATTAACATCTTGGGAAACTCAAATCTTTAAGAAGTTGGAAGTTCTATTAATCAGGGTTTCCTCGGGTTAGAGAGAGATGCTCCAATGGGACAGGCCAGGGGGAGGAGGGATAGCTCAGTGGTTTGAGCATTGGCCTGCTAAACCCAGGGTTGGGAACTCAATCCTTGAGGGGGCCATTTGGGGATTGGTCCTGCTTTGAGCAGGAGATGGGACTAGATGACCTCCTGAGGTCCTTTCCAACCCTGATATTCTATGAAGTCACATGGTCCTCCCTAGGCTAAGGAGCTTCAGAGAGTTCAATGCTTGGACACACAACCAATCTGTAGCTAACCAAAAGCCAATAAGTAGGGATAATGCTGTACATGCATTGGCCCAGCATGCAGCACAGGTGCCAGTTTGTTTAGGGAGGTTCAGATGCAGTGCAAGAGAGCAGATGGCAAGTGGACAACTGCCCTCCATTTCCAGGCCCAAGAAGCCAAAGAGAACGTACTCGAGAGAAAACAGTGCCTGGGGTTTCCCTCTCACCTTTCCTTTGAACTGGCTTTCTGCTCCGGAGTTCAATATAACTATAGCCTTTCTGGTTGTTCTCTTTGATTAGCAAGGGTTTGCCACTGCATATGAGCAGGCACGTGACCTTCGCAACCCAGTGGGCCGAGTAGAAGGAGCAAGCTTTCACCATGAGCCTGCAATGAGATTGGAGAGAGACATCAGCCAAAAGATTGAAACAGTTCTGCCCTCCAGCTCCAGTATCATGGAAACTATTTTAAGCCCCATCTACTGCCAAAATATATGTAGCCAACCCCAGGTGGGACGACAATGGGGATTGAACCAGGGACCTCTCATACTGTATTAAAAACATGAGCCTCTACCACTGGAGTGAAAGGACTGAGTCCCATTACTAGCAGCTGTAGCAGACCCATTAAGAGAGCTGGTTGGGAATTTTTCTGCTCAACATGCAGATTCATCGGAACCAAAACTTTTTGCAAAAATGTTCTAGATTCAACAAAACTTTCATCAGCAAAGGTCCTCAGATCCAGGATGGAATTTCTGGTAAAAAAAAAAAAAAAAAAAATATCAGACCAAGTGCCCAGAATAGTCCAGAGCTCAGGGGTGAGGCAAGTCCCTGGCTTTAACTGATTCAGAGTAGTGTCTTGAACCTGGATCTCTGTATCCCAGATCTGTGCCTTAATCACCATTGGCTAGTCTGCGGTGGAAGGAGCCTCTGTCACTTTTTGCACAACAAATTTTGAAAGGTATTGGTTCTGTTCCACATCAGAACTCTAAAACCTCTGAATTTTTTGCAATAATTGAAATGTTTTCTGGGCTGCCCTAATCATTAACCCAGTGATACTCAGACTGAAGCTCGCAAGGCACAAGGGGCTCACTCTTTAATGCGTCTCCTGTGTCTCTTTGCAGCACATGATATTAGAACACTGTGATTTAATTATTCACCAATCATAGTTATTAACCAATCAGGATGTTTACACTATTTTATTAACGAATTGCAGTTGATAAAATACCAATACTTGGTCAGTCATTTTGCTGAGAGAGAGAGATTGATTCAGCATGTGCATGTGCACACATACACACACACTTAGTATATATTATATAGTATATAATATTTAGTGTATATAAACACACTAGATATTTCCCCATCATACTTTTAAATATGAATATATTGTACTATAGTAAATGAAACAATGAATTCATGCTCCTGTGGCTCTTTTGGGTAATGTTGATCCCTTATTTGACTCCTGAACCACTGAGGTCAGGGTATCATTGCACTAACCTCTTCTGAGGATCAGCCACTAGAGGATGACAAAGACTCACATTTTCCTAGTGCAAAAACAACGAGGAGTCCTTGTAGCACCTTAGAGATTAACAAATGTATTTGGGCATAAGCTTTCGTGGGCTAGAACCCACTTCATCAGATGCATGGAGTGGAAAATACGGGAGCAGATATAAATACATGAAAGGATTGGAGCTGATGGAAGAGGTCAGTCTAACGAGACAAATCAATTAACAGCAGAATACCAAGGAAGGAAAAATAATTTTTGAAGTGGCAATGAGAGTGGCTTCTCTCACACACACACAAACTCACTCACTCATTTGTCTCTCCTTCTTGCTGGCTTTTCCTTCCCTTCTAGCCCTGGAAAGGCCAGCAGTCAAAAGCTTCTTCCTAAAGTAAATAGCTGCCCCATGCATTGGACAGCCTGGGTGCTTGGTACACATTGGGTAGCTAACAATCCCACAGGCAAACTGCAATATTATTAGTATGGATGGCTTCATACATGCATCTTGGGGAGTGCCTCTTCCTGCTTCTCTCACTCTTGATGCAGCAAGATGACACTGATTTGAACAAGCTACCTTGCCAACATGGATCCGTTGGGTACAAATCACTTCTTTATGCAGAGATAAGAGACTTTAGAATCGATAGTTGAGTCTGCCATTCATTTTCTGGAAGGGAAGAAATGCCCTGGGCTCTAGTGCACTGTTCAGCGGAGAGGCCCACCTTCCCCACCAGCTGTTGTTAAAACCCCTCAATGCTTTAAAAGCTGCATGAACTGAAGCTTGGTGGCCTATTAATTACCACCAAACCAAGACATTCCACTGCACTGGCTTCTCCCTTAGGGAACAGGATGAGAGAACAACCAACAGGTGACAGATGCAGTCAGGTTGCTTAATGCACAACTGGAAGACACACAGATACTACAATGATGAGTGCAGCATAGAAACCTATACAGTGAGAATAGAATTAGATGTTCCTTTGAACATTGGGGAACCCCAGATCCTGACTGGATGGTATGATATGGCTGATCATTAACTCAAGAGGCGATGAATCCAGATCACGACACATTGTGTCCAAACTCGTCCCCATGACCAGGTGAAGATCAGTGTTTGTGAAGGTTCAGAGACGGGCTACCCTACAGGGTACAAGATCAACTGAACTGCCGGAGGAGGAAAGCTTACAACTTCCTTGTATTACAATGACTCTGACTCTCAGTCTTGCCCTCTTGGCTGTAAGCAGAGACCAGCCAGACAGGTAAATAGCTGCATTTGGTTTTTTTCTGCGCTTACTCACAAGTCACAGGCAGCCAGACTCACAGGGGAAGGCAGTGACCCAGCAAGTCATCCAGGACTGTCTGAGCTCATGAGGCTAAGTAGAAGATGCACTCCTTCAGCACGGCATCCGCAGTTTGGTTTTTCCCCCACAAAAGGGATGATTCCAAGGAGCTCACGCTAGGTAGAATGGCTGCCTGTGGAATTAGTTTGGGTGTGCTAGGGCATCGTGAAAGAGAACATGGCTCAGCAAATGGGATTATGAAAGTGTCCTCTCAGTTCCCCTGTTCTCCCCTCCACAATGGTCCCTGCAGTTACTTTGTGCAGCTCTTCTAGGCACTAATAGATGGCTTAGTGGACCCATAAAGGCAGGACACCAACGCTCCATAGTACCCACCTCCCAGCACAAATCTCCACATTCATGTGGTTTGCCCACTCCCGGCTGTCAGGATTACTGGGACCAGGGCCAACCTTAGGCATACACAGCACATGCAGCTGCAAAGGGCACCATGAAATAGGGCACTCACTGGTGGTGGAAAGCAGAGAGACGCGGCCCCAGCCCGCTTCGCTTCCCTTGCCCTGGCCCCAGGCATGTGGCTCGGGTTGGGGAAAGGACCACCACGGATCTCACCGGCGGCGGGAAACGGAGCACTGTGGCTGGGAGCTGGCGGAGTAGAACCGACTGGGCCCGAGGCAAGGAAAGTGCAGCGGACTGCTCCCAGCCCCCAGCTAATCCCCCAGGCCATTCTGGGCCTGTGGGGCCCCCAAAAGTGGCCCCCCACAGCTCCTTCCTCCAAGACGCTGAGAGGGGAAGGAGGCCTGAGGCCCCACATAGCCCACCTGTGGGGAGGCTGCATAGGGAACCCAAATAGCTAGGGACATCCCTGACTGGGACACCTGAATGAACAGAAATAAAGCCATAGGGGGGCACATCACCAAAACAATATGCAATGACTTACACATGCAACGCCAGTCAACACAAATGGGAACCAGGCAGTATGAATCCCTGGGCAGTACACTGCTAACATGCCCTATTAATAATTAATATGACAGTAGCATCTGCAGGCCTCAGTTGAGTTCATAACCTTGTTGGGCCAGGTGCAGTACACACCCAAAGAGATTTCCACTCTCAGCAGACAGAGGGAGAATTATTCTACCCATTTCACAGATGGAGAACTGAGGCTTGGAGAGATGAAGTGATTTGCCCAAGGTCGCACAGAGAGTCTAGGAATTAAGCCCAGATCTCTTGAGGCCCAGTCCAGGGCCTTAACCACTAGGCCAACCTTCCTTTTGATCACTATGAATTGTGTTTGTTTATACCAGTACCAATGACATGCTTCCCAGACAGACAAGAAGGAATGATCCCTGCGCTGACAGGCTCCCCAGCTCAGGATATGCAGCCAGGCAGCAGCAAATGGTTAACACAAGTAGGCTGGCTCGTTACCTTTGGAAGAAGCCCTCTGGGATCTCAGGTGAGAAGTAAGCCCGGATATGGAGATCCTCCAGATGATCTCCTCCCCACCTCTCAGAAACCTCCTCGCTCTGGTTGAGATATGTGGGAAACAAGTAATAAGCCTCGCCGCTGTCCTGCGTTGTTTCCCATGGCTTCCCTGGCACAAACTCCCTGGCCCCTGGGTTGAGGTCCTTGGCATTCCTCACCTCCAGGCAGATCTCAAAGTGCTCTAGAAGGCTGAACAGCTTCCCCTTCTTGGTCTTGTGCCCCACCATCTCCTCAAAGATGTCCCTCATCCCTTCTGAGTAGAGCTGGTGCTTGACCAACGCTCGCATGGCCCGCTGGCACAGCATGGCCTTCGACTTGAACGTCCACACCCAGTTGGACTGGTCTCGGATAGTAGCATGTTCTCCGACCAGCAGGTCTATGGAGATGCTCTCCAGCTGCTGCACCAGACGATATCTAACAAGAATCTGAACGGGAAGAAACAAAAGCTCAGTGAGCCAGGAAAGAATTCAATAATGGATGCAGTTTTGCTTAGGTACTTACAACACTCACATCACCATTTTATCTGAGGGTCTCACAGTCTTTATTGTATCTGTCCTCACAACACCCATGAGGGAGGGAAGTGCTCTAATCCCCATTTTATGCATTGGCAACTGAAGCACAGAGAAACTAAGCAGCTTGTCCAAGGTCACAGAGGAAGCCTGTAGACGAGCAAGAATTGAACCTGGTACTCCCAAGTCCTCAGCTAGCATCCTATCCTCCCTCCTAGCCTCATCTCCCAGCAACACAAGAGGCACAAGGCTCCTCCAGCAATCGCAGGGAATGGGACCAGGGCCCTTCTACACAGCACACACCAGAATGAGGAAAAACAGAGGCCGTAGTTGAACTGAGTTGAAAAGGACTGTATCTATTGGGTGTTTGGGAAGTGGGCGGGCGAAGCCCGCCCACTGCTAAAGGATCCTCCCCCAGCCTACGGGGAGGAACCACAGGGCCACAGAACCCACTGAGTGCGGGGGACAACTAATAAAAGAACAGGGACAGGAGTGAGGTCAAAGGGTCAGAAGGAGAGAACCTAATGGGGACACCGAGCAGAGAACCCCGGACAGCGCCCACTGCTCCTCGAAGGCGTCAAGGGAGCCAGTGGACGCCGCCCAGAGGAACTCCGCCTGGATGCGTGATCGGACCATGGAGCAGAAGCAAGCCCCACAGCCACCGGAGTCTCCATCGGCCAACCTCCCCTCCCTGGTCGCGTGGATGGCCTTTTTCGCCAGGGCGAGGAGGAGGTTGACCAGGAGGTCCCGGGACTTCGTGGGGCCACGGATAGGGAGTGCATACAAAAGGAGGTGAGGGGAAAAGTGTAACCAGAAACGTAAGAGGATGGCTGTGAGGAGCCGGTGTAGGGGCTGCAACCTGGCGCAATCTAAGTAAACATGCGCCAGGGTCTCCCTCACGCCGCAGAAGGGGCAGGTGTCCGGGACGGGTAAACCGCGCCAAGTACACGCCCGTGCTCACGGCCCCATGGAGGAGCCTCCAACTGATATCCCCAGTGGGCCTTGGGACCAGGGTGGAGTAGAGGCTGGCCCACCGGGGCTCCTCACCCTCCAGAGGTGGCAAGAGGTCCCGCCACTTCGTATCAGGGCGGGACACGAGGGTGAGGAAGTGAAGGGTGTGGAGCACGAGCGGGTAGAGCTGTTTCCTCGGCGCGGTTTGGAAACGGACCGGCTGCAGGTCGTGCAGCCGGCTTGCGGAGAAGGGATGGGGGGGCCGGTCGGGCCTACGGGGCAGGGACCCGATGAAAAGGTCCAGAGGGCTTGGGGTGGGGGGTGGGCGGGGCGTGCCCTCCCGCAGGACCCGGTCGAGGTAGGCCCGAGCAGCGGGCGGCAAAGCGGCCTCCACCTCCTGGAGTATGCGCCGGGGAGTACAAGGTCTGGAGAGCCCTGAAAAGGACTGTAGTGGGGTGGTTACCCACTCCTGCCCTTCAGGGCTTAAAACAGCCCAGGAGAGGGCTGTGGCTAGGGCAAGAAGCCTGGGCTGATTGGGGGAAAGCAGGCCTAGCTGTGGCCATGTCCCAGTCAGGCCCAGCTGGCCTCTATAAAAGGCTGTGAGCCAGAAGCCCAAACAGTCTCCCTCTGCCTGTAGAGAGAGAAGGGCCTGGCTGCAGGGAGCTAGAGACAAGGTACTTGAGTGGAGCAGGGCTGGGGAAAGGCAGAGTTGCTGGGGAGCTCCAGCCTGCAGAGCCCCAGGCTCTGGCCTAGCACAAGGCCAATAGGTACTGGGGGTTTCAGAGGGCAGCCCAGGGATAGGCCAAGGCAGCAGGTCCAAACCCTCCTTGCCAGTGATGAGTAGGCTGATACTGCAGTCTGCCCCAGGGTGCAGGGGCTAGACAATGACTGGCACTAGCCATATACTGAGGTGAGGTGGGGATAGTGGGTGGGGGTTCTCCAGGAAAGGGAGACCCTGAGAGAAAGTGGTTACTACTTGGGGGCAGCACCCCAGCTAACAGGGCACCAGGGTCCAGGGAGGGACACGGAGGCCAGGTGACAGGTGGATCACCGGCCTGCAGAGGACTCTCCTGGCTGTCAGTGAGCTAATTCCCAGGACAACCAGCAGGAGGCGCTGAAGGGGTGAGTCCACACTCTACAAGGAAATTTTTAAAAAGGGGGTGGGGGAGGAGAATCTGAATCAGAGGCATTCATTTGCTCTTCAAGATACATTCAATGGCTATTGGATGGCTCCAAGAGACTGGGGAGAGGATCATCTAAGCCAGGTTGGTACGAGCAGGGTCTAAACTGTATTGTTAAACTTATTCACCAAAATCTGGGTTAATGTACTATATGTATTATGACTTTTAAGCCAAACTTTGTGTTTGTGGATAATCTAAGCACTATACCCAGATGTATAAACACTCTTTCCTTAATCTGTGTATTATATAATTTCAACATGAGCTTTAATAAAATGTTGAAATCTGCTGGCTGTGAAGATGAATAAGAGGCCTCAGTCCAGTTCCTAGTAGACAGTGTCCACATCACAGAGGTGAGACCAGGAGACTGGAATTAAAGACTCGTAGGTTCTATTCCAGTCCATGATTTGCAGCATGACCTTAGGTATTTTGCTTCCATTTACCTATAATGCTGGCTCTCTCACACATAACTGTTAGGTGTAATTGATTGCTTGCAAAGTCCTTTGAGAAACCCAGCTGACTGGCCTTAAAGTGTAAGATCATATCTGAGACTTGCCCCAGAAACTGAGGTATGGCTGGAGAGCAAAATAAGGCTTATTCTTCCCAAACCACCCATCACTCTTGTGCCTGGACAATGGCATGCAAGGTGGCACGAAACAGAACATGCAGGGAGGCAGGATGCTGCTTCCCAGAGAAAAGACGGTTACTCACCTTTGTAACTGTTGTTCTTCGAGATGTGTTGCTCACATCCATTCCAGTTAGGTGTGCGCGCCGCGCGTGCACGTTCGTCGGAAACTTTTTACCCTAGCAACTCCAGTGGGCCGGCAGGTCGCCCCCTGGAGTGGCGCCGCCATGGCGCTCAATATATATCCCTGCCGGCCCACCCGCTCCTCAGTTCCTTCTTGCCGGCTACTCCGACAGTGGGGAAGGAGGGCAGGTGTGGAATGGATGTGAGCAACACATCTCGAAGAACAACAGTTACAAAGGTGAGTAACCGTCTTTTCTTCTTCGAGTGATTGCTCACATCCATTCCAGTTAGGTGAATCCCAAGCCATACCTAGGCGGTGGGGTCGGAGTGAGAAGTCGCGGCATGGAGCACTGCAGATCCGAAGGCCGCATCCTCTCTAGACTGCTGGACAAGGGCGTAGTGGGAAGCAAAGGTGTGGACCGATGACCAGGTCGCTGCCCGACAGATTTCCTGGATGGGCACACGGGCGAGGAAAGCCAGCGACGACGCCTGCGCCCTGGTAGAATGCGCAGTCACCCGGCCCGTAGGGACGTGGGCCAAGTCATAGCAGGTCCTGATACAGGACGTTACCCATGAGGATAACCTCTGGGAGGAGATAGGAAGCCCCTTCATGCGGTCCACTACCGCCACGAAAAGCTGGGGGGATTTGCGGAAGGGTTTGGTCCTTTCCACATAGAACGCGAGAGCCCTACGGACATCAAGCGAGTGGAGCTGCTGCTCCCTGCCTGAAGAGTGAGGTTTCGGGAAAAAAACCGGAAGGAATATCTCTTGGTTGATGTGGAAGGTCGAGACTACCTTGGGGAGAAAGGCAGGGTGTGGCCTCAGCTGCACCTTATCTCTGTGGAAGACTGTATACGGGGGGTCTACCGTGAGAGCCCGGAGTTCCGACACCGGCCTAGCTGAGGTGATAGCTACCAAAAAGGCAGTCTTCCAAGAGAGGTACAGCAGGGAGCAAGTAGCTAACGGCTCAAAGGGGGGCCCCATGAGCCGAGACAACACCAGGTTAAGATCCCAGGTTGGAGCAGGGAGTCGGACGTTAGGGTATAAACGTTCCAGCCCCTTAAGGAATCTAGACACCGTCGGGTGAGAAAAAACAGAGCGACCATCCCCACCCGGGTGAAAGGTGGAGATAGCTGCCAGGTGGACTCGCAACGACGATATCGCCAGACCCTGTTGTTTGAGGGACCAAACGTAGTCTAAGATATTGGCCACCGAAACTTCCATAGGGCGGAGACCTTTCTCCACGCACCAACAGGAGAAACGCTTCCACTTGGCCGAGTATGTCGCTCTCGTGGAAGGCTTCCTGCTGCCCAAAAGCACCTCCCGTACCGGTGTGGAGCAGCGCAGTTCAGAGCCGGTCAGCCACGCAGGAACCACGCCGCTAGGTGCAGCGACTGCAGGTCCGGGTGACAGAGAGACCCGTGCTCCTGGGTAATCAGGTCCGGGTGAAGGGGCAGGGGAACTGGGTCGGCTATGGCCAGGTCCAGCAGCATGGGGTACCAATGCTGCCTGGGCCACGCCGGGGCTACCATGATCACGCGAGCCCTGTCCCTGCGCACCTTCAGAAGGACCTTGTGAACCAGAGGAAACGGGGGAAACGCGTAGTACAAGTGAGTCGTCCACGGAATAAGGAAGGCATCCGCTATCGACCCGGGCTCCCTGCCTTGAAAGGAGCAGAACGCCTGGCACTTCTTGTTCCCCCCGGACGCGAAGAGGTCCACACGGGGATAACCCCACCTCTGGAAGATGGAGAGAGCGACGTCCGGGCGAAGGGACCACTCGTGCGATAGGAAGGATCTGCTCAAGCGATCCACCAGCGTGTTCCGTACTCCGGGGAGGAAGGAAGCCGTGAGGTGAATGGAATGGGCTACACAAAAGTCCCAGAGTCGCATCGCCTCGTGACACAGGGGAGAGGATCTGGTGCCGCCCTGCTTGTTGATATAGTACATGGTTGTCATGTTGTCGGTAAACACCGCGACACAACGACCTCGAAGCTGGTGGCAGAACGTCTGACAAGCAAGGCGGACCGCTCTCAACTCCCGCATGTTGATGTGCAACCTCACCTCCTGCGGGGACCACAGGCCCTGCGTTCTCAGGGTTCCCAGGTGGGCCCCCCAGCCGAGATCTGAGGCATCCGTTGTCAGGGACACCGAGGGCTGAGGTGGGTGGAAAGGGAGCCCCGCACACACTACGGACTGGTCTAGCCACCAGTCGAGAGAATCTAACACCCCTTGGGGGATCGTGATCAGCATGTCTAGCGGCTGCCTTGCCGGCCGGTAATGCTCAATGAGCCACAACTGGAGGGGCCTCATGCGGAGCCGAGCATAACCGGTCACAAACGTGCATGCTGCCATGTGGCCTAACAGGGTTAGACATGTCCGCACTGATGTCAAGGGGGCTGCCCGTAGTCGTTGAACGATCGCCGACAATGCCTGGAACCTCGGCAACGGCAGAAGAGCCCTGGCCACGGTGGCGTCCAGGACGGCCCCGATGAACTCCACCCTCTGCGTGGGGATCAGGGTGGACTTGTCCATGTTGATCAAGAGGCCCAAAGTAGCAAACAGGCCGGTGATCACGCAGACATGGCTGCAAACTTGCAGTTCCGACGTGCCCCGGATTAACCAATTGTCTAGGTAAGGGAACACGTGGATACGACTGCGCCGAAGATGTGCCACAACAACTGCCATGCATTTTGTAAATACCCTCGGGGCCGTAGAAAGGCCAAATGGGAGGACTGCAAATTGGTAGTGAAGGGAGCCCACCACGAACCGAAGGAAACGTCTGTGGTGTGGCCAAATGGCAATGTGAAAATAAGCGTCCTGCATGTCGAGGGCGGCGTACCAGTCTCCCGGATCCAGGGATGGGATAATGGTCCCCAGGGATACCATGCGGAACTTCAACTTCACCAGGTATTTGTTGAGCTCTCGCAGGTCAAGGATAGGCCTGAGGCCTCCCTTGGCCTTGGGGATCAGAAAGTAACGGGAATAAAACCCCTTGCCTTTCTCGTTTTCCGGAACCGCCTCTATAGCTCCTTTGCTGAGGAGCGCCTGTACCTCCTGCCGAAGGAATTGCTCGTGAGAGGGGTCCCTGAAGAGGGACGAGGAAGGGGGGCGGGAAGGAGGAAACGATATAAACTGCAGGCGGTATCCTGTCTGCACCGTGCGTAAGACCCAGCGGTCCGATGTTATTTGGGTCCACGCCGGGAGGAAAAACGAAAGGCGGTTGGAAAACGGGGGGGAAGGATCCGTGGGGGAAACTGTTACTGCGCCCTCGGGCGCACCTTCAAAATGAAGGCTTGGGTCCAGGCGGGGGCTTAGAGGAGCCTTGATTCTGCCCCCCTTGGTTCCCCGAATGCCTGCGCCTTCCATTCCTGCCACGGCGCCTATTAAGGTCCTGCCGTTGGCGGAACTGGGGATATGGCCTGCGCTGCTGTTGCTGCTGTGGCCGGAAGGGTCTGCGCTGCGTTCCCGGTGTGTGCATCCCGAGGGAGCGCATAATGACCCGATTGTCCTTTAGACTCTTAAGTCTGGGGTCTGTCTTCTCCGAAAACAGGCCCTGGCCTTCGAACGGGAGGTCCTGGATGGTATGTTGGAGCTCCGGAGGAAGGCCAGAGACCTGCAGCCAGGAGATACGGCGCATCGTTACCCCCGAAGCGAGGGTGCGGGCAGCCGAGTCTGCAGCGTCCAAAGAAGCTTGCAATGATGTACGCGCAACCTTCTTGCCCTCATCTAGGATGGCTGCAAATTCTTGGCGGGCGTCTTGTGGCAGCAGCTCTTTAAATTTGTCCGCTGCCACCCATGAGTTGAAAGCGTACCTGCTGAGCAGGGCTTGTTGGTTTGAAACCCTGAGCTGCAGCGCCCCAGCCGAGTATACTTTGCGTCCAAGGAGGTCCATACGCCTGGCCTCCCTGGATTTGGGGGCTGGAGCTTCCTGCCCATGACGCTCTTTGTCATTTACTGACTGTACCACCAGGGAACACGGTGTCGGGTGGATATGGAGGTACTCATAGCCTTTAGAGGGGGCCATGTACTTCCTCTCGACGCCCCTCGCCGTAGGGGGGATGGAGGCCAGTGACTGCCAGATGGTATTGGCATTGGCCTGGATCGTCCTTATGAAGGGTAGGGCGACCCTGATGGGAGCATCCGAGGAGAGGATGGTGACAATTGGATCCTCGATCTCAGAGACCTCCTCGGCTTGTAGGCTCAGATTCTGAGCTACTCGCCTAAGGAGGTCTTGGTGTGCCCTGAGATCCAGCGGGGGGGGGGGGGGGGGCTACTGGAGGAGGTGCCAGCCACCGCTTCATCAGGGGAGGAGGATGAGGAGACCCCCGGCAAGCAAGTGTCCAATGGGGGGTCCCCCTCGGCCCTCGCCTCTGTCTCAGGAGCCAGAGCGGAGTCCTGCTGCTTGGACCCTTCCTCTCCATCCGGGGAGGGAGGGGGGCGAGACAACGAGGCTTCCGGCACCCTGTGCTCCGCCGTCACAGGCCTAGCAGGAAGCTGTTGGGGGCCCTGGGCTTGATGGTATGCCCATGGGATCCAAAACCCCCACTGCTGCGGGCCTTGGTCTTGTTGTGGCGGGTCTGAAAAGAGCGCCGCCTCCCGGTCGGTGCCCAGCGCATACCCGCTGTCCGTTTGCGAAGAGACCGACGGTTGCCTAGAAGGCCATGGCGGGGCCGACCCTGGCTGGTAAGGTTCTGCGCGGGTCGGCAGCGACGATCTTCTCGGTGCCAGGGATCGGTACCGGGAGTCATAGCGGTGCCGGGATCGGGACCGGGACCGGGTTCTGTCTCGGTGCCGGGATCTGGACCGGTACCGGCCGCCGCTTCGGTGCCGGGATTGGGACCGGGACCTGCCACCGACGCGGTGCCGGGAGGTCGACCGGGACCGGGACCTGCCACCAGCTCGGTGCCGGGAGGTCGACCGGCGCGGCGAGTGACGGCGGGACTGGCTCCTGGAGTCACGGTGCCGGTATCGGCGGCTGGAGTCAGACTGCGACCGTCTAGAGGTCGATCGGTGCCGCGAGTGCGACCGGTACCGCCGAGGGGAGCGGTGCCGGGACTGCGAGCGGCGATGAGATCTTGACCTGCCGTGACGTCGGGACCTGGACCGCGAGCGCGAGTCCCGAGACGGTGCCGACATCATGGGCTTGCCTCTAGATACGACCCGCACCGGAGGTACCGGGGGTGGCAGCTGAGTAGGCTCTGTCAAGGCAATAAGGTCCCGTGCCGAGGCGAAGGTCTCCGGCGTGGATGGGACCAAAATCTCAACCCCAGATCTCATGGGGGAGCTTGGCGGCACCGGACTCGACGGACCCGCCGGGCCCGGAGTCGACGGTGCCGGCGGCGCCGCGGCCGATGTTGAGGCCGGGCGCTCCAGTCGGGTCTGCCTGGCTGGAGTAGCAGACGCTGACGGTCTTGGTTCTGCACCCGGTGCCGGAGAAGGTCGGTGCCGGGGAGTCTTTCCGGTGCCGGTGCGATCCGGTGCCGGCGCCGAGATCACGGCCTGCGAAGCCGCCAGGTCAAGTGCCGCCTCCATAAGGAGAGTCCGGAGTCTTTGGTCTCTCTCCTTTTTTGTCCTAGGCTTAAAAGCCTTGCAGATGCGGCACTTGTCCGATCTGTGCGATTCCCCCAGGCACTTCAGGCACGCGTCGTGGGGGTCGCTGGTAGGCATAGGCTTTTTACAGGCCGCACACTGCTTAAAGCCCGGCGAACCAGGCATGAGCCCGGTGCCGGGTGCCGGGAAGGGCTACAGCCCCCGGCTAACAACTATTTACAACCTATTTACACTTAATTACTTACTAACTAACTTAACGATCTAACTAACGACTATTAACAATAACGAGAGATAACAAGGAGAGCTAGGGACGTGGAGGACAGCTATGCCGCGCTCCACAGTTCCAACGACCGACACGGCGGTAAGAAGGAACTGAGGAGCGGGTGGGCCGGCAGGGATATATATTGAGCGCCATGGCGGCGCCACTCCAGGGGGCGACCTGCCGGCCCACTGGAGTTGCTAGGGTAAAAAGTTTCCGACGAACGTGCACGCGCGGCGCGCACACCTAACTGGAATGGATGTGAGCAATCACTCGAAGAAGAAATAACCTGGTCATGGAGAGAGGGTTCTACAGGTACCCATGCACTCACCTTGAACATGGTTATCAGAAAGGCGGGCCGGAGAAAGACTGTGCTTTCCAGCTGCTTGATTTCTTCATACCATATAATCAGCCCAATGCGGTGGAGGTATCTCAGGATGTCCTGGAAAAGCTCTGTGCCCAGATGGCTCAGGTGCTCTCGGTGGGTGATTTCACAGAGTAAGTGGTTGAGGTCCATCATGCCTAGAGAGAGAACAGGATCACATGGAAATGACTAACACAGGGTTTCGAACAGCAGCTGAAATGTCAGTAAGTGGGGGCTGGCCCAAGGTGGAATTCTAAAAGGGCCAATGTACATCAGTGCTAACACCCATGACTTAGGGTGACCAGATTTTATTTTTATATTTATATTTTATATTTATTTATATTTTAGGGTGACTGATTTTATAGGGACAGTCCCAATTTTTGGGTCTCTTATATAGGCTTCTACTTTCCCCCACCCCCGTCCTGATTTTTCACACTTGCTGTCTGGTCACCTTACCATGACTTGGCAAATCCCACTCCAGGTCAAAAGTGACTTCAAGCAGAACTGGACACAGGAATCCCAAAGTACAGGGGAAGCTGAGTGTCTTTATCTGCATGACAGTACCCAGGGTGCTTTTCTAACTCTCAGCTATTTCATTGCAGGGCTATGGTAGGAGTGTTCAGAACAAGCCAGAGGTAAGTAGATATGCACACGTAGACAGATATGTACCAGTCTCTTTGAAAAGGTTACTGAAATACACAGACCACCCTGTTATGGACCTAGTCTAACAACTAACAAATTCATCCAAAGCCCAAGATTTGGTGGTGATGGGGGACTTCAACTATCCAGATATATGTTGGGAAAATAACACCGCGGGGCACAGACTATCCAATAAATTCCTGGACTGCATTGCAGACAACTTTTTATTTCAGAAAGTTGAAAAAGCTATTAGGGGGGAAGCTGTTCTAGACTTGATTTTAACAAATAGGGAGGAACTCGTTGAGAATTTGAAAGCAGAAGGAAGCTTGGGTGAAAGTGATCATGAAATCATAGAGTTTGCAATTCTAAGGAAGGGTAGAAGGGAGTACAGCAAAATAGAGACAATGGATTTCAGGAAGGCGGATTTTGGTAAGCTCAGAGAGCTGATAGGTAAGGTCCCATGGGAATCAAGACTGAGGGGAAAAACAACTGAGGAGAGTTGGCAGTTTTTCAAAGGGACGCTATTAAGGGCCCAAAAGCAAGCTATTCCGATGTTTAGGAAAGATAGAAAATGTGGCAAAAGACGACCTTGGCTTAACCACGAGATCTTGCGTGACCTACAAAATAAAAAGGCGTCATATAAAAAAATGGAAACTAGGTCAGATTACAAAGGACAAATATAGGCAAATAACACAGGAATGCAGAGGCAAGATTAGAAAGGCAAAGGCACAAAATGAGCTCAAACTAGCTATGGGAATAAAGGGAAACAAGAAGACTTTTTATCAATACATTAGAAGCAAGAGGAAGACCAAGGACAGGATAGGCCCACTGCTCAGTGAGGAGGGGGAAACAGTAACGGGAGACTTGGAAATGCAGAGATGCTTAATGACTTCTTTGTTTCGGTCCTCACTGAGAAGTCTGAAGGAATGTCTAGTATAGTGAATGCTTACGGGAAGAGGGTAGGTTTAGAAGATAAAATAAAAAAAGAGCAAGTAAAAAATCACTTAGAAAAGTTAGATGCCTGCAAGTCACCAGGGCCTGATGAAATGCATCCTAGAATACTCAAGGAGTTAATAGAGGAGGTATCTGAGCCTCTAGCTATTATCTTCGGGAAATCATGGGAGACGGGGGAGATTCCAGAAGACTGGAAGGGGGCAAATATAGTGCCCATCTATAAAAAGGGAAATAAAAACAATCCAGGAAACTACAGACCAGTTAGTTTAACTTCTGTGCCAGGGAAGATAATGGAGCAAGTAATTAAAGAAATCATCTGCAAACACTTGGAAGGTGGTAAGGTGATAGGGAATAGCCAGCATGGATTTGTAAAGAACAAATCGTGTCAAACTAATCTGATAACATTCTTTGATAGGATAACGAGCCTTGTGGATAAAGGAGAAGTGGTGGATGTGATATATCTAGACTTTAGTAAGGCATTTGATACGGTCTCGCATGATATTCTTATAGATAAACTAGGAAAGTACAATTTAGATGGGGCTACTATAAGGTGGGTGCATAACTGGCTGGATAACCGTACTCAAGAGAGTAGTTATTAATGGCTCCCAATCCTGCTGGGAAGGTATAACAAGTGGGGTTCCGCAGGGGTCTGTTTTGGGACCGGCTCTGTTCAATATCTTCATCATCAACGATTTAGATGTTGGCATAGAAAGTACGCTTATTAAGTTTGCAGACGATACCAAACTGGGAGGGATTGCAACTGCTTTGGAGGACAGGGTCAAAATTCAAAACAATCTGGACAAATTGGAGAAATGGTCTGAGGTAAACAGGATGAAGTTCAATGAAGATAAATGCAAAGTGCTCCACTTAGGAAGGAACAATCAGTTTCACACATACAGAATGGGAAGAGACTGTCTAGGAAGGAATATGGCAGAGAGAGATCTAGGGGTCATAGTGGACCACAAGCTTAATATGAGTCAACAGTGTGATACTGTTGCAAAAAAAGCAAACGTGATTCTGGGATGCATTAACAGGTGTGTAGTAAACAAGATACGAGAAGTCACGAGAAGTCATTCTTCCGCTTTACTCTGCGCTGGTTAGGCCTCAACTGGAGTATTGTGTCCAGTTCTGGGCACTGCATTTCAAGAAAGATGTGGAGAAATTGGAGAGGGTCCAGAGAAGAGCAACAAGAATGATTAAAGGTCTTGAGAACATGACCTATGAAGGAAGGCTGAAGGAATTGGGTTTGTTTAGTTTGGAAAAGAGAAGACTGAGAGGGGACATGATAGCAGTTTTCAGGTATCTAAAAGGGTGTCATCAGGAGGAGGGAGAAAACTTGTTCACCTTAGCCTCCAATGATAGAACAAGCAGCAATGGGCTTAAACTGCAGCAAGGGAGATGTAGGTTGGACATTAGGAAAAAGTTCCTAACTGTCAGGGTAGTTAAACACTGGAGTAAATTGCCTAGGGAAGTTGTGGAATCTCCATCTCTGGAGATATTTAAGAGTAGGTTAGATAAATGTCTATCAGGAATGGTCTAGACAGTATTTGTTCCTGCCATGAGGGCAGGGGACTGGACTCGATGACCTCTCGAGGTCCCTTCCAGTCCTAGAGTCTATGAGTCTAGTCTGAAAGTCCCTACTCAGACTAATAGCTCCACTAAAGTCTAACCATTTACATGAGGAATGCAGGATCTGGCCCGCTTTGGCTGTGCACTGCTAATATGTTCCTCTAAGGAACTTAATGCAGCTCACTCTAGTCCAATGTAAATAAGAACAAACTTATTTACTCCCAGTGAACACAGCATGGAGACTCATCTGGGCTGGTACTCTTCCCCTTAATCCACACAACGCAGGAAGAGAAAATCCACACAAGAGGAACAGCGCCTGGAGCGCTGAGATGGCATTTCAGCCTAACTTCTATTTCTGACATCCCCCTGGCTCTTGTAGGTTGAGCCAATAGGAGCAGGCACAGGAAAGATCTACACAGCAGCCAGGAGATCCTATCTGCCTCCAGAATCTCCAGTTGCTCATTATCTCTAGAGCCTCTCTAGGTCTAGGCTAATGCAAGGTGGGCTATTTTAGAACATAACTAGGATGGCCATGTGTGGGGATAGTGCTAGAAGCAGCAGAGCTCCTTGGTTACTAGACATCCAGTGAAATTGCAGCCCCCATCGTGCTGAGACAAGAATAAATGGAAGACAGAATTGACTAGATATATGGTTAAATACTAATGCTCTGCAAGAGAATGAGGTTTGCGTCCCAATCTCTCACCCCCTAACTGTGCAGCACCTGGAAGTCCATAGGCAGCAGGCTTGTATAATTTATGGTGGTGCCCAAAATGGTGATGCCTCCCCTGCTCCCACTCTGTAAACAGATATAAAATGAAGCTACAACGCATCAGCACTACAAGATTACAAGGGTCAATTAAAAGTGGAAAGTCAGAAGCAGCACTTGCCTGCTTCAATATACAGTATTACATTTTGTTGCACCTGTTGTGACAAAGTGGGAATGTTCTTAATGTTTTCTCTGAATACTGTGTGCGTGCCTCAGTTTCCCCTGCAAAGTGCCAACTGAAGGTGTTGGGGACAAAGAGATCAGGTGGCCTCCTTGTCCAGAAGAGCCACAAAGGCTAAAGGAGGGAGTGTCAGTTTGGAGCTGGCTGGGGAAACAGGTAGAGGCCTAGAACTTGGGTCTATGCTCCCCACCCTCTAAGACGGACCTGACTGAGGGGTCCTGTTTTCTGTACCTACAAGCTCTGTTTTAGACTGTGTTCCTGTCGTCTAATAAACCTTCTGTTTTACCGGCTGGATGAGAGTCACGTCTGACTGCAGACTTGGGGTGCAGGGACCTCTGGCTGCCCCAGGACCTGCCTAGGCACACTCGCTGTGGAAAGCACACAGTGTGGAAAGGCATGCTGAATGCTCTGAGGTCAGACCCAGGAAGGTGTAAGCTTCTTGCCCCGGAGGCAGTATGCTCAAAGTGAGAAGGCTCCCCCAGAGTTCTGACTGGCTTTGTATGGAGTAGTTCCAACGCATCCCTTCCACACCATGCACTTCCCGGAAGTCTGCACAGGCACTGACACTCCCTCCTCTGGCCTTTGTCTCTTTCCCAGGCATTAGGAGACCACCTGATCTCTTTGTTCTCCAACGCCTTCAGTTGGCACCTTGCAGGAGAGCGGCCCAGGACATCAGTTGCCCGGAGACAGGGTTTTGGCCATTCTCTGTGCAGACGGCATCACACTGGCACTCTAGAGCTCTACAACAACCACACACCCTTATCCCACCATCTAGATCCTTGAGAAATGCATAGGGGAAACTGAGGCACCCACACAATTCAGAGACAACATTAAGAACATTCCCCCTTTGTAACACCTGTATATGTTAAAGGATGTAAAATAATCAAGTATTGTGCTAAACACAATGATACTCCAAACTGACCACCAAATTTAAGTTGCATGTTTTTCCCCTCAAATGAGGGCTCTGGGGTGGGGCTAGGGATGAGGGGTTCACAGTGCAAGAGGGTGCTCAGGGTGGGGTACTGGGGTGAGGCAGGGCTGGGGATAAGGAACTTGGGATACAGACAGGCTGCCCCAGGGCTAGGGCCAGAGAGGACTCCCCCCACTTACTGGCAGCAGCAAGCTCCAGGGGAGGGACCCCTCCTCTCCCCGCAGCACACTCACTCTGCACCACAGTCACTGCACATGCTCCTAGGGACTATTTCAGGTCCAGAAAGCCCACTCGCCTCCCCTATGGTGGGTACCGGGGCTGGGGGGCGGCTGCCATCACTTGTGGCCTCCCCTGCTGCTGCCCGTGGGTGCCGGGGGGGGGGGAGAGAGAGCTCCCAAGCATGTGTGTGTCTCCGTCCCCCTCCTCTCTCCCTCTTCCCCTCCCCCGGTGCTCCAAGAGGCTGCCGGCCACTGATCTCTATAGCCTTAGGCAGAAGCAGCACAAAACAAGGGAGAGAGGCACTGGCTGTTTTCTTTCAGGCAGGGAAGCTCTGAGACGGGGCCACGGGAGAAACCCAGCTCCAAATATTGGTGGAGCACAGCCCTCAGCCTTGAATATTCCTGGTGCTTGAGCACCTTGAGCCCATATAACCTGCTGCCCCTGCCTGGAACTGCTACAGACCACCACCTGCTTAGCTCCTAGACTGGAGATAGTGTTGAACCTCTGAACTGCCAACACGTCTCCAGTAGAATAGGGAGTTTATCGGGCACCAGAGGGAGTCCTTGGCCAGCCCTCCTTAGGCAAAAAGATGATGGCTGTGGGGCGTAGGACCCCTAAAGCAGTGAACTCTCAGTGAGGAAGGGTGGCGGGGAGAAGAGAAGATCTATTGATATGTACCATAGTCTGCGGTCTCCTCACTCTGCACAATATCTACAATTGCAGCTTCCACTTCCTTATATACGGGAGGCAGCACTCGGATAACGTTAGGAAATATTTCTTCATTCTTGACGTGCTCCAAAATAGTCGTTTCAAGTTTTTTAATATCCCAGTAATCAGTGCAATTGACGGGAACAAGGTTTAAAATCTGGAACGAAAGAAAAACAGAGTTCAACAGCGCTCTGTTACTACAGAAGACTCAGGGTGCATGGTCCAGCTGGAACAGAGAGGGGATTTGGTTTCTATATAGCACCCTTCTTCCTACATACAGGATCAGGGCCAGTGCAACCATTTAGGCGACCTTGGCGATCGCCTAGGGTGCTGGGATTTAGGGGGCGCCATTTTCTTTGGCAGCGACCGTGGCGGCCAGATCTTCTGCTGCCCCGGTTGCCACCGGCATTTAGGTGGAGGGAGCTGGGGCAGGGGAGCACGGGGAGGGCCACCTGCAACAAGTGTGGGGGAGTGCAGCATGCAGGGGAACTCCTCACCCCAACTCACCCCTGCCCCACCTCCTATCTGAGCATGCTGTGGCTGCTTCACTTCTCCCACCTCCCAGGCTTGTGGCGCCAATCAGGAGGCAGGAGAAGTGAAGCAGCCATGGCGTGCTCGGGGTGCTCGTGCACGGAGCAGGGGGAGTTGGGGCGGGGTGCCTCAGGGTGGAGGGTGGGGGTGGGGAGCTGCCACAAGGGAGGCACCTCAGGGTGGAGGAAGGTAGCTGCCGTGGGGTTGGGGGTGCCTCAGGGTGCAAAACATCCTTGCACCAGCCCGGTACAGGATTATACCATTTTTTGATTAAATGCAGTTAAAAGTAGTTGCAGGCACTAAGCCTGCCCTGGAGCTGTCTCCACTCCCTGGCCAGTTGTTGTGATTTTATAATCACACTTGCCTATATACTGTTTTTAAATGTTTCTCTCTCTCTCTTGCTGCTGTGCAAGAGACCCACACAAACAGGGGAAACTGACTGACTCTACACAGGAACCAGGGAAACTGACCAGACAGAATATTCAACTGATGAAAAGCTGATGAAGTAAGTGCAATGTTAAAAGCTATAAATAAGACTTTTTTGAAAAAAATCAGAGAAATGGAGGAAAAAATAGCTCTTCCCATGTGTTACTGTCAGTAGTATTAAAGCACAATGCAGCAAAAAACCGTGAGGAAAGACTACAGAAGGCAGAAAAGCGAACCACAGGTCATACGTCTAGCTCAGGGGTAGGCAACCTATGGCACGCATGCCGCTGGCGGCACGCGAGCTGATTTTCAGTGGCACTCACACTGCCTGGGTCCTGGCCACCTGTCTGGGGGGCTCTGCATTTTAATTTAATTTTAAATGAAGCTTCTTAAACATTTTTAAAATCTTATTTACTTTACATACAACAATAGTTTAATTATATATTATAGACTTATAGAAAGAGACCTTCTAAGAATGTTAAAATGTATTACTGGCACGTGAAACCTTAAATCAGAGTGAATACATGAAGACTCCTCATACCATTTCTGAAAGGTTGCCAACCCCTGGTCTAGCTCAAGCCCGGACAGCATGTACTAATACATAAACGGTACCACAGTCCTCTTCAGGTGATGACCAAAGCCAAATGCTGACATTTTTTGGTGGCTTGTGGTGGTGGCGGGTGTTGTGTTCATCATTTATAAAGGTGTTAAGCAGCTAGTAATCATGGACTGAGAAGGAGGATTGCCCAGTGGTTAGCGTGCTGGCCTAGGACTTGGAAGACCTAGGTTCAGTTCCCAGCTCTGCCACAGCTTTCTCTGTGACCTTGGGCAAGTCATGTCATTCCTCTGTCTCTCAGCTCCCCATCTGTAAAATGGGGATAATTGTACTTCCCTATCTCCTAGGAGTGTTGCAAGGATTAATATTAGAGATTGCTCCTACTACACAGGGCCAATATAGGTACCTTAGATAGATAGCAGTGTCCCAGAGGGATCTAATTTCATGGGAAAAGTAAGTAGCAGACACAGGAGCGCTTTGAAAGATTGTTTCCATTAAGATGTCCCCAAGAATAAGAGATGGGGTGAGAGGGAATAAAAGAGAAACACAGAATGTGTCAGGGGAGAAACAAAACAAAAATGATTTCTTAATACTAGAGCAGGCTGGACAGAATATTTTAAACTCTTAATTTGACAAAAAATGATAAATTTTGATGAAAAAGTGGGGAAGGAGTCAAAATTTGTTGCTAAATATTTCCCCCATCCTCCCCCTTTTTTGTCCATCTTGTTTTTAAATAAAGCAGCTCTAATAATACAGATTTCCACAAAATTCACCATATAACAGCTCTTTGTAGCCTGAGGGAACCCCGGTGATGGGCTCATGATCCAGAGATTAAATTAAAAGCAGATACTTAGTTAACCTCCCTGGGGATGAGCACTATAAGCTCCTTGGAGAAGGGACCAAGTCTCCTATTGGCCTGTACAGCATTGTGCACACCAGTGGTGCTGTGCAATAGCCAACCAATAGCCCTACAGTCAAGGTGCAGCTCTCCATCTCCTTCAGTCTGTCCCACTGGTCCACGTAGAATTCAGACTCCTCACTGCTTTCCAGGTTGTTGATGAAGTGGGTGAGGTTTGCACTCCTTTCCTCCAGCATGGCCTGGATCTTGCTCATGATGTCCCACTTCTTTAACTCCACTTCCTCCTCAGTGCAGCAGTCTGTGTGGGTTCCCAGAGGCAGGACCACAGAGTTTGGGACTCGCATGAAGAGGTTATTGATCCAGAAGCCAACCAGCTCCTGGAAGACGTCATCATTGAGCTGGTACCTGAAAAAAAAATGAAATCAATCAAACCAACTCTCAGCCAGTTACTATCAGTGCAGGGTGTGTCAATGTGCCCTGGGGGTCATCCTGAGGATTGAACACAGCGCTGCCACAGTAAAGAGCATACATCTCTACAGCTTGAGCTAAAGGACTGTCTCCTCTAACTGGGGTCTGTAGCAGACTCGTTTCCCTCTGTAGACAAGGCAAAGAGGACAACATACACTGAACAGTGGGTTATCTCAGCACCTTCCTCTAAAACAGCTGGTGTTGGATACATGAGACTGGATGATCATTTTATAGGCATGGCCCAACTGGTACAGACTCACACATTCCACGATCAGCACTAGATGCAGCGGCTGTTCAGTGGCTTATGTAAAAGGAGTTTGATCTCCATCCAAGGGGCTGGCAGTCTCATTGCAGAGAGGACAGGCAGCATGCTTAGTGGATAGGACATAGGACTGCACCTTGGGAGCCCTGGGTTCTATCCTCAGCGCCACTGAGGGACCTTGGCCATGTCATCTCCCTGCGCCGTGCCTGTGTTTCCCCCGCCCACAAACACACCATGTCTGTCTGAACTGGTTAGATTGTGAGCTCTTCAAACAAACCCATTGCATAACACTTACTTCTGGAAGTTAATGACCAGGATGACGAGGGCCTGTGGGGTGATGAACACATGGTGGGTCACATAGTACTCCAGCTGCCCAGCAAAGTCCCAGAAGAGAAAAGTGAAGTCCTGGATGTGGAATTCGCTGATCTCAATCCCAACTGTTCGCTCCTCCTCAGACACCAGAACCACTTGCCTCTGCTTCAGGCTCTTACAGATAGTGGATTTTCCTGCCAGTGAGGCTCCCAGGAACATGGTCTTCACCCTCCTGTCTTCCTCCCCTTGGCAGTTCTGCAATTGGCTGAAGTAGCTCAGGATCTGCTGGATTCCCCCAGCGCAGACTTCGTTGGGAGGCTGCTGCAGTGGGTTCCCATGTGCCTTGAACATCTTCAGCGGCCTCCCTTCGAACAGCTCCCTGGGGAGCTGGCGCAGCATGTTGTTCTGCACATAGAACTCCTGTAAACTCACCAGCTCCAGGACAGCTTGGGGTACAGCTCGGAACAAGTTGTTGGACAGGTTGAGGTACTGGAGGCTGCTGCTGCAGGTGGCCAAGTCCTTGGGCAAAGCACTGAGGCGATTGTTGTTCAGCCGCAAGTGTTTGAGCCTGGGAAGACAGGAGAAGATCCCCTCCGGGATGACCCGGATTTGGTTCTGATTCAGTTCCAACTTCTCCAGGTGGACCAGACTCTGGATTTCCTCAGGGAAGTCCGCGATCTCATTCTTGGACAAGATCAGCTTTCTCAAGTTGCCAAGCTTTGAAATCCCGGGGATGTGTTTCAGCTTGTTCCGGTCCAGGTTCAGGCTCTCCACTCTGGGGTCCTGCAGGACCGCAGGAGGCAGCACTCTGAGCCTCATCGTGGAGAGAGTCACTTTCCTCACGCAGTCATCTTGCTCCTGACCTAATGGATGGAACAGATCATGACAGCTTGTGAGCAGGATTTCTGAGAGTGCTCCCACTGCGCTCACGCCTGGAAATCTGGCTGCTCATTTAGGGGCCTGAAAAGAACATGTTGGTGGCCGAGCTCCTTTAGCCCCATGTTCATGTAACACTTTTCATCCCTGAGGCTCTTAAAGCCCATCACAAACTCTAAAGGATCATTTACACATCAATGAAAAGCGGCTGCTGCTGTAGCAGTGAAGCATGGGAGCTGTTTTAGCAGCACACAGACAGTACCGGCACTGCACCCCTTACACAGCACAACAGGCTAGAAGAGGAAGTGAATATTGTGTCTGATTGAAGCTGCAAGAGGAAGTTGAGGAGGCAGAATAGAACTGCAGGGCTGGAAGAGATCACGAGAGGTCATCCAGCCCAGCCCCCTATGCTGAGGCTGGGCTAGACCATCCCTGACAGGTTTTTGTCCAATCTGCTCTTACAAACTTCCAAGGACAGGGATTCCACAAGCCTACTCCAGAGCTTAACTACCCCAATCATTAGAAAGCATTTCCTAATACCTATGCTAAATCTCCCTTGCTGCAGATTAAGCCCATTGCTTCTTATCCAACATCCAACTGTTCTCCTTGTCCACTGATCACCATCCTCGTCACAGCAGCCCTTAAATTACCTGACTTGAAATTTGACTAGGAGACAATTTTAGAGAAGCCCTACTCTCTCCCCCAAAGTGCCAGGGGATCTTTCACGCCAACAGCTCAGGGCCCCCCGGGCAGTTGGCTCAGGGCTGACTCAGCAAGAAGTGCTACATACTGAGTCACTAATGGGTTTCCCCTCAGGGAACTACTGAGCCAACCCATTCTCTTCGTTGGCAAAAGAGAGGATCACAGTGCAGGCAGACCACTACAGCTGTAGCCAGCTAGATGTATTCATGCTCAGTGGTCAGGAGATGAGTTCAGGACCTTCCCTCACTGCCCTTGAAGTCTAGGACCCCCAGGCAGATTTAATGGGATGCCCAGGGGGTATCCTTGTTACAGACACAAGGAGTGGCAGCTTGGGAACTGCAGAGGGACTAGCGTTGTGAGCAGAGGGGTCTGGGTGGGAGGAGTAGCTGGGTGAAGAACCACCCCCAGGGACTCAGAGGGATTAAACCCCTCAAGCAGAAGCCTAGCTGGCCATCCCCAGCCCAGATAGGAAGGGTACTTACAGCAGAGGGGTAAATGCTGGGGGAGGGATCTCCACATGGGCAGAGAGGGCTGTTCTAAGCCAAAGTAAACAAGACCAACTTCTCCATTCTGCTTCCTGTCTAGGCCCATGGCTGTAGTTCATCCTCGCACACAGCTCGGAGCTCAGGAGCTGAACTCAAATGACTCTCCCCACAGTGCAGATCCTTGGGAGGTCTCACCCTTCACTGAAAAAGAACTAAAACACCTTCCCCCTTCCCACTACATCCCCCTCTCTCTAGCCCCACACAGGGCAGAGAAAATACATCTGCCTCTCCCCATTTCCCCACACACACCCCTCTGCTGGGGCAGTCTCTGAAATGCAAAGGTAAATCTATCTCACTTTCTCCCTCCCTCCCTCCCCTACAAGGAGTTTAGGGCTGGGCAGCAGCAATAGGGGAAAGGGGTTGCTTGCTACTCACAGGCTCTGTGCTGGGCCATCCTGTCCCTGCCGGCCTGCAGCAGCTGCAACAGCTGGATCCTTTCTGAAGCTCAAACATGCCTTCTGCAGTTCCCTCCTCCCTTGGAAACGTTCTTTCGACCCCTCCCTCCTCCACCCTAGAAGGTGATTTCAAAATCTCTGTATCATTCTTCTTGCATAAGGCACAGTGAGAAGGAATTGGGTATTCATTAGTACACCCAGTAAAAAGAGAGATTCCCTTGAGATCCCAGCTGTTCACTTCCAGCAGATTCCAATTATTAGGGACTGCAGGTAAAGGTGTTGGTAAGTTGGCTGTTCCTCACTCCTCAAATGGGGTCCTGTCCTTTCCTAATGAACTGCCTTTTGCAAGGCAGGACAGGGTGATGTGGCTGCATGACGGAAAAGCAGTAAACATATTAACCACTGATGGCTCACTTATCCCCAAACCCCAACAATCTTTGGGGCAATTGATATCACATTCTCAGGGATAGATGGCCATTCTTCGGAAACTTATCACAACAGTGTCTAGGGACCAACCAGGAATGAAGATTGCGCTAAGTTCTGTACAAATCATAGCAGACAGTTTTTACCTTGAAGAGCTTAGGGTCTACATGCCAGTTCTAAGATCATGCCCAAGTCACACTGTCCAGACCAGCCACAAGCCTTCTCTATGCTATGGTTAAAAGGATAACTGGTTCAGCACATGTGGATGTCCGGCAGATGTGCCCAGAATACAACTGACATCTGACAAGCATTTCCAAGACCATGTAAAATAGACAAAGTTTTTCTCCCAGGAGGTCCCCTCCCCCCCAGCAAGAGACAGCATTTTAAAGCCAGAGCACTGTCTGCTTGGAATAGGACCTGCCCTTAACTTCACAGTTACCACTCACTCATCAGCCACTGTCAGCAGGGTCCGAAACATCTAAACAAGAATATCAGGCCCGTTACTCAACGAGAAGGAAAAGACAATAAGAGAAAATGAAGCAATAGCTGAAGTGGGAAATGCTTTTTTAAAACAATGAAGATTCTGGTGGCATCTTAAAGACTAACAGATTTATTTGGGCATAAGCTTTCTATCTGAAGAAGTGTTTTTTTACCCACGGAAGCTTGTACACAAATAAATCTGTTAGTCTTTAAGGTGCCACCAGACTCCTTGTTTTTATGGATACAGACTAACACGGCTACCCCTCTGATACTTGACAAATGCTTTTGTGTTTCAGTTTTCACTAACAAGGTTAACAGTAATTAAACAGTGAACAGAATGGGGTAGGATTTGAGGCTGAAATAGAGAAAGGACAAGTTAAATCAGGGCCTGACAAAAATATATCCTAGAACACTGAAAGATCTCTCAGCCATTAGCAATTACCTTTGAGAACCCATGGAGGATGGGAGAGATCCCAGAGAGCAAATATAGTACCTATCTCTCTATGAAAACGTGAATAAGGACAACTGAGGGAATTATAGACCAGTCAGCTTAACTTCAGTACCCAGAAGGATAATGGAGCAAAATAATCAATGTGTAAGCATCTAGAACATAAGGTGATAATGGATTTGCCAAGAACAAATCGTGTCAAACCAGCCTAATATCCTCATTTGACAGGATGCAAGCCTTGTGTGTAGAGGGAGAGCAGATGATGTGATATATCTCGACCTTAGTAAGGCTTGACAATGCTTATGAGAAAGTCATGAGGTGGTTTATGAGAAAGTGAGACAAACTAGGGAAATATAGCCTAGAAGAACCTACTATAAGGTGGGTGCACAGCTGGTTGGAAAATTGTACTCAGAGAGTAGTTATCAATGGTTCAAGCTGTGAAGTCAACTGTGAAGGGCTATCGAGTGGGATATCCCACAGGGATCTGTCCTGAGTCCAGCTCTGTTCAATATCTTCATAAACGATTTGCATGATGGCATAGAAAGTACATTTATCAAGTTTGCAGATGATACCAAGATGGGAGAGTATCACAATTCATGGTGCAACCCAGGCTAGTCAGGGGTTGTGTCACCACCTGCCCTGCAACCTTGGGCGCCTCACAATGCTTTACTATTGTAGCTCCCAACTTGAGTCACTCACAATCAGCCTGCCGGTGACACCCTGAGTTCTGTGTACAGCTACAGTCCTGGCCCAGCAACTCTGACCCCAGCCGCCTGTTAGCAACCTCCAGCCGCACTTTGGCTTCCAGCAGCTTTGGCTACTACCTGCAGGTTGACCCCACCACACTCCTAGTTCTGAACTTTCCATAAAAACATGTGTTCTGCTCTGTCCAGCCCTCTCCTTGACAGTTCAGATATTATAGGTTCATTGCCCCCATAAGGGGTTAATATACAACAATTCACTATTTTAATTGGATTTACCAAACAATTCAGTTTAAAACACAAGACTGGATTAGTTTGATTAAAGAATGAAACAAGTTTAACCCCAACAAGACAGATTTTAAGTGAGTACAAGTGTAAAGCGTTAAAGTCAGAAATGGTTACAACAGAAAAAGATAAAATGCTCTCTAGTAACCAAAACTTAAACTAGACTTGGTGCAAGGTGAAATGCTTACCACATGTTCCTAGCAACAGGGTTGACCAGATTGTCAGGTCAGAATCCCTCCCAAAGGGGTGCGGATGTACGTGCGTAACAACAAAGTAAAAGAAGTGGTGAGAGGCAAAAAGGCATCCTTTAAAAAGAGGAAGATAAATCTTAATGAGGAAAATAGAAAAGAGCATAAACTCTGGCAAATGAAATGTAAAAATATAATTAGAAAGACCAAAAAAGAATTTGAAGAACAGCTAGCAAAGACTCCAAAAGTAATAGCAAACATTTTTTTAAATACATCAGAAGCAGAAAGCCTGATAACCAGTGTGGCCACTGGATGATTGAGATGCTAAAGGAGCAATCAAGGATGATAAGGCCATTGCGGAGAAACTAAAGGAATTCTTTGCATAAGTCTTTGCTGTTGAGGATGTGAGGGAGATTCCCAAACCTAAGCCATTCTTTCTGGGGGACAGATCTGAGGAACTGTCCCAAATTGAGGTGTATTAGAGGTGGTTTTGGAACAAATTGATAAACTAAACAGTAATAAGTCTCCAGGACCTAATGGTATTCACCCAAATATTCTGAAGGTACTCAAATGTGAAACTGCAGGACTAATAATTGTCATCTGTAACCTATCATTTAAATCAGCTTCTATAACAAATGACAGGAGGATAGCTAATGTGATGCCAATTTTTAAAAAGGGCTCCAGAGGTGACCAAATTGGTTGAAACTATCGTAAAGAAAAAAATTGTCAGACACATAGATGAATATAATTTGTTGGGGGGGGGGGAAAGAGTCAACATGGTTTTTGCAAAGGGAAATCATGCCTCACCAATCTACTAGAATTCTCAGAGGGAGGTCAACAAGCATGTGGACAAAGGAGATCCAGTGGATATAGTGTATTTAGATTTTCAGAAAGCCTTTGACAAGGTCCCTCACCAAAGGCTCTTAAGCAAAATAAGCAGTCATGGGATAGGAGGGAAGGTTCTCTCATGGATTGGTATCTGGTTAAAAGATAGGAAACAAAGGGTAGGAATAAATGGTCAACTTTCAGAATGGAGAGAGGTAAATAGTGGTGTCTCCCAGTATCTGTACTGGGCCCAGTCCTTTTTAACATATTCATAAACAATCTGGGAAAAGGGGTAAACAGTGAGCTGGCAAAATTTGCAGATGATACTAAACTACTCAAGATAGTTAAGTCCCAGGCAGACTGCGAAGAACTACAAAAGGCTCTCACAAAACTGGGTGACTGGGCAACAAAATGGCATATGAAATTTAATGTAGATAAATGCAAAGTAATGTACATTGGAAAACATACTCCTAACTATAGATATACAATGATGGGGTCTAAATTAGTTATCACTCAAGAAAGATCTTGGAGTCATTGTGGATAGTTCTCTGAAATCATCCATTCAATGTGCAGCAATAGTCCAAAAAAGCGAACATAATGTTGGGAATCATCAAGAAAGGGATAGATAATAAAACAGAAAATATATTGCCTCTATATAAATCCATGGTACGCCCACACCTTGAACACTGCGTGCAGATGTGGTCGCCCCATCTCAAAAGAGATATATTGGAATGGGAAAAGGTTCAGAAAAAGGGCAACAAAAATTACTAGGGGTACAGAATGGCTTCCATATGAGAGATTAATAAGACTGGTATTTTCAGCTTGGAAAAAAGGCGACTAAGGGGGGATATGATAAAGGTCTATAAAATCATGAGTGGTACAGGTGCATACAGAAAGTAAATAAGGAGGTGTTATTTCTACTTCTCATAATACAAGAGCAAAGGGTCACCAAATGAAATTAATAGGTTGCAGGTTTAAAACAAACACAAGGAAGTATTTTTTCACGCAACACATGGTCTGCCTCTGGAACTCTTTGCCAGAGCGTGTTGAAGGCCAATACTATAATGGGGTTCAAAAGGGAGCTAGATAGATTCATGGATGATAGGTCCATCAATGGCTATTAGCCAGGATTGCAGGAATGGTGTTCCTGGCCCCTGTTTGCCAAAAGCTGGGAATGGGTGACAGGGCATGGATCACTTGATGATAACCTGTCTGTTCATTCCATTTGGAGCTCCTGCCACTGGCCACTGTCAGAGGACAGGATACTGGGCTTGATGGACCTTTGGACTGACCCAGTATGGCCATTCTTATGTCTGTGTGTGCGCGTGTGTACATATAGAAATACACACAGGTGTTTTTGCCCCTCACTTTTAAAATCCAGTTACCTTTTGAAATGCACTTTCCTGAGGATCACCCCAGATAAAGTTCCTTCCCACCATGAGGACAGAGACACGGAGTCTCATGGTGAAAGAGGTTCCATGTTTGTTAAAATGCAGATTAATCTTTCCTGCTCCCCTCTGTTGCCACCTGGTTTCAAGAATTCCTTCTCCTGAAAAGAATCTATACACATTAGATGTTGAAGGCAGTCATGAAGTTCCAGTACAAGGCAAGGACAGTGGTGGCTCATTAAAAATAGTGTCTGCCTTTAAACAGCATTTATTCAGTTAGTGCAGTGGTTCTCAAACTTTTTTTTTCATGGACCACTTGAAAATTGCAGAGAATCTCAACGGACCACAATTTTTCCAAATGTTGGTTACATCATTAGCTAGCTATTGTAAAGCGCTTTGGATAAAAGTGCTATACAAAAAACCCCTTAATAATAAAGTTTATTTGTTCTACAAATAAAAGCACATAACTCATTTTAATATCAGTAGTCTTACCTTTCTCAAGCCATGGATTTCCCCGTCTCCCCTGCCACAGCACCCACAACGCTGGGGCTGGGAAGGAGGGCTGTCTCTCCCTGGCAGCCACAGCCCTGGAGCTGGGAAAGTTGTCTCTTTCTCTGGCGGCTGCAGCGTCCCAAATTCCAAATCCCAAATTTGGCGTCCCAAATTCCCCTACCTCCTCTTCTCACCCCACTGCCCCCTTCCACCTCACCTTACATGTGGGTCTTCTCCAGGGTCCAGACACCTAATTAGTGGAGCCATGCCTGAGTGGCTCCACTAATTAGGTGGATGGCCCTTCGTTCTCTCATGTGCGGCCACCGAAGTGCACACCTTAGAGGGAACTATCCGCGGACCACTGGTGGTCCATGACCACAGTTTGAGAATCTCTGAGTTAGTGGTTCTTAAGACAGTGTTCTTTTTTAAACTGGACAGATGTAAGGGAAAGAAGGGGACAGAAAGGGTTGTTCTAAGCCACATAATAAAATTGGGCAATTTATCCAATTACCATTGAACTATCTATAAAGTATTCAGTTGAAATAGCTGTGAACTCATGTCAAAAAGAATGCAACAATGTAAAAACACTGAGGTAGTTAAGTAAGAAACAAGATTTCCTGGTATGTTAAATATAGCAAGAAGGACAAATTCACACACCTTATGTACTTTTATACATATTTTTCATGCAGTTGATCTCAACAACTGATTTTCCCACTGTCGGATTTATTCCAAACAATGGCAGAGCAGTTCGAGTCTATTATCAGTGTACTTGTGATCTTGTAACCTGAGAACATGGCAAATGCAGACTGCATGCCTTGATGTGTTTTCCTTCTACCACCATGTAATCCTACCACGGGTGATATCACATATAAGTAGGGCCCCTACCAAATTCATGGTCCATTTTGGTCAATTTCAGTCATAGGAATTTAAAAATAGTAAATTTCATGATTACAGCTATTTAAATCTGAAATTTCACAGTGTTGTAACTGTAGAAGCCTTGACCCAAAAAGTTGTTGTGGTGGTGGAGGGGGTGGAGAGGCTTGCAATGTTATTATAAGGGGGTTGCGGTACTGCTACCCTTACTTCTGCACTGCTGCCACCGGCGGCACTGCCTTCAGTGCTCGGCATGTGGAGAGTGGCAGCTGCTGGCCGGGAGCCTAGCTCTGAAGGCAGAGCCGCTGCTAGGAGCGGTGCAGAAATAAGGATAGCATGGAATGGTATTGTCAGCCTTACTTCTGCACTGCTGCTGGCGGGGCACTGCCTTCAAAGCTGGGCACCTGGCCAACAGCCGCCGCTCTCTGGCTGCTCAGCTCTGAAGGCAGTGCAGAGGTAAAGGTGGCAATACTACAACCCCCTCTAAAATAACCTTGCAAGCCCCCTGCAACACTCTTTTGGGTCAGGATCCCCAATTTGAGAAATGCTGGTCTCCCCTATGAAATCTGTATAGTATAGGGTAAAAAGCACACAAGACCAGATTTCACAGTCCGTGACGCATTTTTCATGGCCGTGAATTTGGTACGGTCCTATACATAGGCGTAATGAATTTCAAAACTATAATTGTAATAAATATATTGCAGATGTTCTCTTAACATATAGCACCACATTTACCTCTGAACAATTCTTGACAAGTTCAAGACTGATGCTGCAAGAAAATACAAATTAAGAAACAGTCAAAAGTTGTTTAAAAGTCCACTTTTTTTTTATGAAAGTCTGGCAGCAATATTTACATCTCAACACCCCCAGTGAGAACATTTTAGTGATCAATTCATCAGAAAAGTAGTTACACAGAGTACATATGCACCCAACATAATGATTGAATCTACAAGCTCGAGTTCAGAACAAGAGCTCACTTCAACATCTTGTCCAGATATTCTTTTGCTTCCATATGGCCCTGAACTATAGGACCAAAGTAACGGCTTTGCAGCAAGGGGAACAAAAATGTGCCTAATAAGCTGTGGGTTTGGGGGTGTTTTTCTAATAATGGGTCAATATCCTATTCAAATAAGTAGAACGTTCACACTTTCATGTAGAGCTGAAACAAATAAAAGGGAGACCAGATCTGAGAGCCGTGCATGAGCCCTGCAGCTGTGCTGACGGGATCATCTACAAGCTAGTGAATGCTGCTATTTTCTGGGAAGTGGTCAGAAGGACAGAAGACCTCTCTCCCCCTTTTCTCCTGGCAGCAGTGCCTATGCACTTAAAAAAAACATGGGCTGAGATTTTTTTCAGAGCCAACTAGGGTGTTCAGCCACACAATTTGCATTCAAATTATTGGAAGTAGTGTGGCTAGATGCCTTAGTGAGCTTTGAAAATGTCAATCATTTAATTTGTCTACTATTGCAGTCAACCAAAATCAGCTTCCAGTTACATACACATACCAATTACCAAGGCTAATGAAGGCATAAGAGGGTAGAGTACTGCAGGGGTTCTCAACCCTCTTTCCTTCTGAGGTCCCTGCAACATGCCATAAAAATTCCATGGCCCACCTGTGCCACAACGGTTTTTCTGCACATACAGATTAAAAGCCAGGGCCAGCACTAGGGCGTAGCAAGCAAGGGAATGGCCTGAGGCCCGACACAACAGGCAGCCCTGCGAAGCTAAGTTGCTCAGGCTCCCGCTTCAGCCCTGGGGGGATTGGGCTTCAACTTTCTGGGCCCCCTGAGCCCCAACAAGTCTAATGCTGGCCCTGCTCTTTGGTTTATTTTGGTGGACCCCCTGAAACCTGCTCAGGGTTCCCCAGGGCGGCCCAGACCCCGCTTGAGAACTGCTGGCGTACTGTACTCTAAGCAATTATCCTCACAAATCCAGGCTGTTTACACACATTGTAAAGCCCTGTGTTACCTGGAGTGTCTCATATTTTAAAATCAAATAGTAACATAGCAACTCCGAATCGTGACCCAACCACAGAGCTTAGATGGAAAAGAAAGCCCAAGGTAAATACTGGAAAGATAAGATAGCTGAAGATATTCAAAAGGGCAATATAAGAGCGGCTAAGGAAGTTCTGTCACATGTGAGGTTTTAGTTAAACACCTTGGCCAAAAAAAAAAAAAAGGGGGGGGGGGGGCTCAGATTTATTTATATAATAAATAAAAATAATACCACCACCACCTGTAGGGTGCCTTGTTCTTGGCAGATGAACCCACCAATCAGTAAGGCACAGTGTATCCAAATATGCTCCAAGAGGTTAGATAAGCATTCGTCTTAACTTTTACTACTACCTTCCACAGCTTCTTAAAGTCACGTATATTATATTCTAATTCTTATGTGAGAGTCCTTTCCTGATCTGTAGCCTAATCATTTCCTAACATATAATTCCCTCCCCTTCCCAAACAACAACATGGACACTGATCAGTTCAGAATATTAAACCCACCAAAAAAAAAAAAAAACACCCTAAACCACTCATCAGCCATTACTTTCTAGGCATCTGTCTTGGAAAAGATTTGGGTCAGCCTGATTCTGCAGTACCCAGGGACAAGCATTGCTATTATGAAGACGTCCGAGGTGTTCAGAACTCATTACATGTATTGTTCCTCAATAACGTGAGCACCAGCCATCCTAAAAATAGGAAACATACTAATTCAAGAAATTACACACCCAACACAAGGGGTATGTTTACACTACAGCGGAACAGCTATAGCACTATAGCCGTAGCGTAGATACTTCCTACATCGAAGGAACGGATTTTTCCATCAATATAGGTATTCCACCTCTCCAAGAGGTGGTAACTAGGTCAACAGAAGAATTCTTCCATCAAACCATCCATAGCTACACAAAGAGTTAGCCAAACCTAACTACTTTGCAGATGGTATGAAATGTTTCATAGCCCTGAATGATGTAGCTGGGTCAATCTAATATTTAGATGTAGGCCAGGCCTTAAAAGGATACCTCAGAATCTATTTAAGACCCAAGAGTGGAGATTTATACAGAACAGCTACTGAAAGTAAGATGCAAGGATAAGGACAAATAAATGACACTTTCTGCATGGCTAAAACCATTGAAAATAACTTTATAAATTCTGTCACATTTTTGATTTGTACATCGTTCCCTCTCATTCCTCAAGCTTGTTATTGAAAATTCACAATCTTTGCTCTTTGTTTTCTCTGAAAGGCAGCTTAGTAAAACACAAAAACAGCCATCGGCACATTATTTACAAAATTGCAACATAATCTGCCCCCCTTCAAAAAAATTAAGATTCTCATTAACAAGATACTTCAACAGAATGTAAATAAATGCCACATCTTGAGCAGTGTTTTCTGAAGACAATTTATAAAGGTTAGCTCACTTTTGCAACTCCTGAACAACTGAGAGCGACTCAAAGTTTCACTCACCATCGAGCAGGCTAAAAATACCACATTTCAAGTATTAAATCAACGTATGAGAAGTTTTTAAAGACAATCCATAGTTTGATAAATAACACAATGGAAACAGTATCTCTCTTTATGTACTGAATATAAAAATGGTGTCCAGTTTTAAACTGTTAGCAAGACAGGTGCACAGACCAAAAATGTGATCAAAGTAAACCCTAAAAACTGTCGCAACTTGAGAGCCCCCAAAGTTTAATATTTTCTAAGTCTCTGCTGAACTATGCTGCTGGTTTGGGGGCATTTGATTTCTGTCGTTTGGATCTACAACTGTAGTTCATGCAAGACAAGAAATTCTATTCCCACGTGGAAAACAATTCAAGCTTCCTTCGGCAGACAAATCCTATTACATCCAGCTTCTTTATGTCTTCTTTTCAATGAGATGCAACTGCAGGCTATTTATTCCCTCCAGAATAACGTCCTTGGCCAGAATAATCCCAATTTGTCTCATGATGGGTCTTACTTCAATTCTCCATTTCGTGCAGTTCTTCTTCAGTGTCTGTCTTCTTGTGTTTCCTCATATGTTTGTATTTCTCAACATATGCCTTTACCAAATTGGCCACCTTCATGGGATTGATTTCTCCACTTTTGCTATGACAAATCTACAGGACAAAAAACCAGGTCATTCAGTTAATAAATATTATTACAAGTGTCCAGAAGGGTGAGAAACAGGTGTCAAACTACCACTTGTACTTCAGACTTGCTTTCCCAATTATGCATTCATTGTGTAATATGAAAGACTAGCTGATAAAAAGCATAAAAAATTAACATGTGAGCAGACAGCATATAGCACTGTGTGCACTCCAAGTCTATCCTTTAGCTGGCTTTAGTGGTAACTCAAACATAACAGAACAAAGATGTCAGTCTAAGCTTGCTCCGCAGAAAGGGCTCCTCTGAAGTTTTCCCTGGAGGATTTCTGTCACTGGAGTATGATTCTCATCATTTCAGAAAGACTTTGACTTCTCTTTTGTACCTACAATGAAGCTTATTGGACATAATGTCAAAGTGGCTTGGCAAAAATCTCTGCATGTCTATGCAGAATTCAAAATCCTGACTCAGAGTGACCCAAAATAAAAAACACAAAAAGCTACATTTAAAAGAACATTTTACAGTTGCAAAGTCAAATGCTCAAAAGTTAGGAAATGCCAGAATTCAGGTTGCCTGTGCAACCTTAATTCAGCCCCCTCGTGTTTATGCATTTGATAAGGTCTTTAAGTTCATGATCCATATATTATATGTTCCACAGGCCTCCTGCCTCATTCAGGGAGCAGGATGGATCTGCTCTAGCAATGAATCAGGGTTGTGCAGTGAATCAGCCTGTTGTCTGACGGATCCCCAGCTTAAATGTTTGCAGAAGTTGGAATGTGTGCAATGAAGGAGTCAGGAGATTGAAGGAAGAGGAAGGACAGTCTCATGGTTAAGGCAGTTGAATGCTACCTTAGAGAACTGGATTCCATCCCTGCCTTTGCCACAGAGTTTCTCAGTAACGCTGGACAAGTTACTTAAACCAAACTTTTCACAGGTGATCTATAATTATGTGTTCCTTAATTTCAGAGTAGCTGACTTGCAGAAGTGCTGAGCATGAAGTCAATAGGAGCTGTGCTTTGAATGTATGAAGTGCTATATAAGCCTAAGAACTCTGAAAAAAATCAGCTTCTTGGTTTCTCAAATTGGGCACTCAAAATAGTGGATTCTTTTGGCTTCTCGTGCCTCAGTTGCCTATCTGCAAAATGGGGATAATACCACTCACCACTACCCAGAGGTATTATGAAGATAATATTTGTGAAGCACTTGGATACTATTGTAATGAACGCCACTAAAGCCCATGAGGAAATTAATAATTGTGTCTTGAAAGAAGAATTTGATTAGCGAGCAACAAATAAGTTTTAAAGCCCCACACAGAACAGTAAGCATATTAAAAGCTGCTCAAGAACTGAGCACTGTGCTGCATGATCATGTAATTAAAGGCTGCATCATAATGAATCCACACAAAAGGGATGAATTAAGGTTGCATAAGCAATCTAAATTCTGGCATTTCCTAACTGAGTACTTGACTTTCCAACCTTAATGTTTTTTTAAAATGTAGTCTGTGTGTAATTTCCTAGGTTTTGCAACAAAGCAGATTCAAAGTATAGAAATTCTATTACGTGGTATCATGTACACACTCCCATGGGTCAACAGCAGGGTTAAAACCTTCACATCAACTGCACAGACCTAATAGACTACCTGATAGTAGTAAGTTGTCACTCTCTATGGGGACCAGCACTTAGACTAGGATGAGACACATACTGTGCCAGTAGGATTCACTGATATTTGCTGACAGCAGAGAAATGGCGAGACTCAGGAATCTCTGATTCTATTCCAGAATCTGGAGGTGAGTATCATCTAGTAGGCAGACTATTTTTGCCTGTTCCCCTGCAAGCCTGATCCCTTCTGCCCTGTCCCAGTCCAGTTTCTTACATATCCCTGGCTCCCTATTCCAGTACCGTTCGCCTTTTTCCCCCCAAATCTACAGTTCCACTCATCAGTCCCCAGTCTCCTTGCCCTATCGGTCCTAGTAACAGTCTCCAAACTCCCTAAATCTCAATCTCTCCCACACACTGCCAGTCTCTCCCTCTCCCAGTTTCCTCCTTCCAGTTTCGCATCCACTCTCTCCCGCTTCCTCCTCACTGACTCCCACTCACAGTCAGTCATTCTCATTCAATTTCAGCCTCCTTTTACATCTCTCATCCCTGGCTCCTTGCCCAGCTTAGCCAGCCCAGTCTCCTCATCCAGTATCAATGGTCCAACCCCAACTCTTGTTCTCCACCCCTCCATTTCCCTCATTAGCTCCAAGTTCTAGTCTCCTTCCCGCTGGTTTCAAAACTGTCTCCTTGCCCAACCAGTCTCAGCCTACCCTCCCCAGCAGCTCCCAATCTCAGACTCTTCCTAGCCTGTGCCAGTTTTTCTCCCCCAACCATTCCCTCCCAGTCTCAGACTCCAAGCCTGAATCTAACCTTGCTCTCCCCCAGTCCAGTTTTTATTCGCTCTGTATTTGAATCAGACGCTTCCTCCAAGTTACATAGATGCCAGCAGGGAGGAGTCACTGAGAGTGCAGAAGAGACAGGCTCCCTGCTCTCACTGCCAATGCCCTGCCCACCCCAGAGCAGTTGGGAGCAACCATTTCAAGGAAAGTCTGACTTTGCCCCTGGAGCACTGGGCTGGAGGGAGCATGCTCAGCCACTCCGTGGGGATGGTGCATGTGCAGCCTGGTCAGCACTAAGAGAGGCTGAGAGAGGCTCAAAGTAGCTCAGTGAAGTTAGATTCTTTTTCCATTTTAGAAGCTAAAACGAAAGTCGTCCAAGTATGCATGAACTGCGATTTTTCAAAGGCTTACAACTTGGGCAGATTTTCAGGGGGATGGCAAAAGGCACATCCTTGATGCAAAGGCGACCTCCTGCCAAATTTCAAGTCCTTGCTCCAAAGCTTGGGGACATGAGCTGTTCCAAGAAAAGATTACAGAATTTAGCAGGAGAAAAACCAACATATACTTCCCTAACTCATTCTTGGAAACGAGACTCTCTTGGCTGAAATTTTCCAAAGAAAATTCAGCCTGAGGCAGACTCCCAACATGGAAAATCTCAGCCCAACTAGTTAAAGCTTGGCAAAGTTATTCGGACTCGAAAAACAGGGTATTAAAATAGGAAGTGTCATAGAACTTTAATAATAGGTGATTCTATCAGCCCTGCCTAAAACACCTAGTACTTATGTCAGAGCTTTGAAAGATCCTATGCAGAGTTCTAGAATCTGCCACTCTGTTACAGCATGCAGCTACAAGAGCTTATAAATGTAATCCAAACTTTGACACCTAACTGTCCGCAGTTCCCCTTCTGTTTTAAAAGTCAACGTTTCCTTTTTTTTTCTTTCTTTCTTTCTTTCTTTCTTTTTTTACCTTTTGTACGGCTTTTCGGAGAATATCTTTGTATTCCTCCTTGGTAATCTCCCTCTTCTGGTAAAAGGGCTTAATGGCAAGTTTCACTTCTTCCACAGCCCTCTCCTGCATGTGGAGTTTCTTCATATACTACAAAGCACAAATGAAGAATGAGTAACCCAAGATTATCTGTAAGCAGCCTCCTGAGTCCAGCCCTATTAAAAAAGTCAGCTGACAAAGTGAAGATTTATTTCAAGACTTAGAGTTACAAGTGAAGTGAAACCCACTTATAGTGAACTAGAATGGAAGTCACACGTCGTGCAAACTACAATTACTGCTCCAGTGAACCCCTGCTCAGTGCTAAATTACTCTGAGAAAAATGAGGGTTCTACTGTATTTTGACAGTCATTCCTCAATTCAATTGGTTTTTGTTTTGTTTTGTTTTGTTTTTTGGACTAACCTCCCCTAATCCAGCAGCCTTGAATGTGAAGCATCCATCCATTGATAAAAAAAAAAAAAAAAGTACCTAAAAGGCTCTGAGATTGTTTATGAAGGCAAATCGTAGCTGGGAAGAGAATACTTCAACTTCAAATAGCTCTAACATTACACAGAAAAGATGGGTAGTAGAGAGGTCTCCAAGATAAAGTATTACAAATCACATCAAAAGCAGCTTACAATTCTTCTGTTGTAACTGAATTCACACTACATAAAAATTGCGGCTCAGTCACGGATTTTCAGTGTTAGTAAGCCATTTTTTTAATGGACTCAGCAGTAAATATAGTAAAAGTGATTTTTAGGACTTGCACATCGGTGTTAATAACTATTACAGGCCCAAAGATAGATAGTGAATATAATCAAGAAACCCAACTCAGCATCAATGCAGTGGCAGTGGATATAATGCAGGTAGGACAAGTAGTAATGAACTTAATCTATAGCAAAGGAAATTAGGTTATGTTAGATAGCAGGAAAAAGTTTCTAATAATAAGGATAACTAAGTACTAAAATATGTTACTGAAGGAGGCTGTGGAATTTATGTCATTGGAGGTTTTTAAGAACAAGTGAGAAACTACCTGTGAGGAATGGTCTAGGTATAATTTTGTCCTCCTCAGCAAAGGGGGATGGACTAGATAACTTCCTGAAGTCCACTCCAGCCCTACATTTCTATGATTCTCTAACTAAAGGATCTAGACTTCGGCTGTACCCAAATTATGTCCATTTCAAAACAGAAGAGAATGAATTCAGGTATTTATACAAGTTTGAATATTCTGGCTTTCAGGAATTTGGCATTTGGTAGTAGCTCAAGCATCCCAAATGTTTTAAATTGCACTCAAACTCCCTCACAGAGAAACTGATGCCGACAAATCAAAGCAAGAAACTGATGCAGTCCTAGTCAGTTTCACTGTGATGGGCAGGGGAGAGGGGTAGGTGGCTATGCAGAAAAGAGCCTCACCTCCTCTTTCTAAGAGCATTCAGCTACAGCAGAGGTCTGCTACTGTGGTCTAGCAGAAGCTGCAGAGTGAAACTAATTAGGGCAAAGACCGAGGAAGGGCTCTGACACAAAAAAGTTGTCACACAGAGGAAGACCCAGATAAACCAAAGACGAGCTTGGTCCAGTGTTCCACAGGTAGCACAGTGATCCGAAGCAAAGTTAGTCACTCTGTGGCAGTATGGACAGTGAAGTCACATAGCATGAAATAATATTTGTGATCCTAAAGCAAGTTAAACAAAACAGAACATCTCATTCATCTCTAATTTCTAATTATAGTGATAAGCCACGGAAGTGTTGCTCATGATTTATGACAACACACAAATGCCTCAGTGGGATTGGCACAGCCTGAGTACACAACTCTAGATATATGTTAATATCAGGGCTTTCACTCACTTCTTCATTTTTTGTTTTATCCAGAGGAGGTTTAGGTGCTTTGATTTTCTCTTCCACGTCTCCAACCGAAGCAGTCTGATTTCCTGGTTCAGAAGCCGTAGCCAGGCTGTCTGGCTCTGGAGTCAAACTCTGTCCTGCCACACAGCCAAGCAGAGGAAGACTCCCTTGCATTATGAACTGAACTGTGGGCTGACTGACTGGTGCATAGGGTGGCAGACTTGAGGGCAGAGGCGGTGTCAAAGGTATGTTTTGACTGTATACCTGTGAAATAGAGACACTCTTTGGCAAATGCTTCTTGATATCACAGTGCAGAAAAGCAGAGTTTAGGGAATTTAAAAGCAGCTTTTACCTACTGAAACAGAGAAGTGACTTACTGCTAAACATTTCTTTAAGTCAAAAGGGCTGGCGTTTCCATGCCACAGCAAGACTTCTGTGCTCCAGCAGCCAGCACTACTCCTACTCAACTTCTCACAGGGTGGGCAGTATAGATGGACAAGCATAAATAGTATGAACCGTGGCCAGAAAGCTGGGTTTTACAGCAAGACAATTTGTTCCCCAAAAGCAAGACTTAGGGGGTGCAAATAAATGCTGGAAAGCAGAAGTTATAGGTATATTGCAAAGTAAAGGAATGAACTTTGATTTTTAAATATAAGTGTGAGGACGGATTGAAGGAATAAGCAGTTACTGGATTGCTGAAGCGCATGGGCTGTATGGAATGTACTACACGCAGAGGAAGGGGCGGGGCACAACGAGGTCACGGATGAGGTGGAATGGCCTTCCATGACACTTCGCTTCTGGAGTGGGAACCAACCTGAGAAGAATCTAGATCAGGAAACATAGGCTCAGGAATCATATAATTGGTTGGAGGAGGCTCATTTAACTGCACCTGATTTAATGTTTGGCTCAAGTCCTCTGCTTTCCAGGCCCCTTCCTTTGCTCTCTGAAGTTTGTAAAACGGCACCCCTAAAATTCCCAAGAAAAAAAGCATTTAAGAACAGTGATAAACCCAATACATCACAAGTACAAAGTGAGCTGTAAGAAAAGCAAAAATCTAGCAATGTGACTGGCTAAGAAAGAATTCTGTGCAGTGACCAATTTTATATTTCACAAATTCTGCTAAGTGAGGATTTTCAGATGCAAAAAGAAAATCTGATTACACACACTAGCCCACATTTTCAAAAGTAACTAGCAATTTTGGGTGACCAGCTTGAAACACCTGAATTTTAGAGGCTGCTCATCACTTCTTGAAAATCATGCCCCATTAAGATGTTTGTGATGCAGTTCTCCTCTGTAAGAGGTTTAACAGCCTCACAGGGACGGCCCTATGTTCACATTGTCTCAATGATTTCCATATCACATGTGCTAAGTGAAAAGATGGATTTTTCTCCTAGTCTTGCAAACTCAACCTGGGCTCCGAGTCCAGCTGGATTCCTTCCATCACAATCATACCCAGCACCGAGGCTTCGCAGGACAAAGAAGGTCTGTGGCTACACCTGAACAATCTCAGTGCCTTTCAATTATGAGCCAAGAGACACTTGTGCAAGCTTATTGTTTTACTGGGTTTGAACAAGTATAACTGATTGGAACTTGTCAAATAATGCAGTTGATGCACAAGGAGGAACAAAATCCAGTTACATCTATCTTAGCTGTGTTAGATCTGCAGGGCTAACAAGAGTGAAGAGCTGGTCACTTTAGACCATGAGAGACCTGGTCTGCACCTAAAAATTAGATTGACCCAGCTACATCACACAGGGCTGTGAAAAATTTCACACCCTGTGTGATGTAATTAATCTAACCCTACCCCACACCTCCCAAGTAGATGCAGCCAGGCTGATGGAAGAATTTTTCTGACTACCTAGCTACTGCCTCTCAAGAGGGTAGGTTTACTACAGCAATGGAAAAATCCCTTCTATAGCTGCAGCAACTATCTATGCCGTGTAGTTGCAGCTGTGCAGCTTGTAGGGTAGACACATACAGTTATGACAATGACTTTTCTTCAGAGTTTCACTTCAGAAGTGAAAGACAGCTTTCTATTTCACTGACAGTCCCTTACAGACAACATACTCAGTGCATTACGATTATGGATATGATTTTGTCACAGTAAAATTACACAAAATTCACAGAGAAGTCATAGTAAAAATGTACAAAATCATGGTATGGTCATGGTGGGGCTGAAGCCCGAGCTGAAGCAGTCAAAGAGATCTGCTGAAGTCACGGAATCTGTGATCAAATTATATCCTTAGTTATGACTTTTTATTTTTGGGCAAAAACAAACAAACTTACTTGGTGTTTTTTCAGCAGATAATGCATCACTTTCTTCCTCTTGCAAATTCCATGTAACCCTTTTCACAAGTGTTTTAGCTTTCAACACAGGACCCTGAGGTACTGCCTCCGGCTCAGGCTTATTTACATCATTGGCTTTTTTATCTAATACAGGGCACTCATCATTAGCATCTTTCACACACACTGCAACTTGATTTTCAGATAAGCTTTGGGTTGGTGTTGCCTCACTTTCATCCTGCACAATAACTTCCTTCTCTTGAGGTGATTCTATTAGAGATGGACACTCTTCAACATCTGCTATTTTAGTTGCCGTCTCCTCCAGGTTTGCACTATTGTGGCTACTAACCACAGCTGAATCAGTCCCATCTATTAATTCCTTCTCAAGGGAAGCATCTATACTGTCATGTGAAGCAAGAAAACTTGTGTTCTCTGGCAGCGGGAGGGCAGCTTCATCTGTAAATTCCTCAGAGATCTGCTCCATCTCTGCACTTTCTTGAGCATTTTCATGTTGTATAGCAGTCTCTCTCAGAGTCTCCTTTTCAGGTATGATGGCTGATTGGAGGTTTAAGGAAACTTCTTCTGGCACTGGCTCTTCCAGCTCTTGTTTCAAAGAATGACAATGTACAAAAACACTGGATACATTCTCATCTGATGATCTCTGATCCTTCTCTGGAGGAGAAAGCGAAGACCCCTCTTTTGGCTTGTGCTTTCTTTCCTTGGAGCGTGATCTAGATCGTGGCCTTTTCCCCCTAGATTTAGTGCTTTTGTGCTCCTTGGACCTCGATACAGAGGGTGACCTAGATCTCCATTTTCTCCTTTCCCGTGACCTGGATCTTGATCTCTTTCTCTCCCTTGGCCTTGAGCTACCATCTTTTTTATCATATCTCTCATAGCTTTTGTCTCTCCTGTGCTTCCGCCTTTTAGTTCTCTCAGTGCTATTTGATCGGGAACGCTCTCTTCCTCTTGACCAAGAGCCAGATCGCCTTTTCTTTTTTCGGCTTTCATAAAACTCAAAAGAAGAACTGTCAGGACTCCCTGAGCGTGACCTGGATTTCTTTCTGTCCCTGGACCAGGAACCTTTTGCTTTTTTGTCTTTCGTTTTATCCTTTGCTTTCTTTTTTTTCGATCGTTCATGACTACTGGAACGATCACTAGATGACCTCCTGTTCTTGGATTTCAATTTGTGCATTTTGCTGTAGTCCTCTTCAGCTGACCAAGAGGCGGACCTGGAGCTTCTTTCCTTCGAGCGTGTTCTCGACCTGGACCTTGATGGGATTCTCTTATGTTCTTTGAGGACTGCCTTTTTTCTTTTCAATTTTTTCCGGCTTCGGGAGCTGGAGTTTGACCGGGATCGGGAACGTGACTCTCTCTCCATTTGTTCTCTTTTATGGATTTTTTGCTGCCCATCATTACTAGAGTGGCTATCTGACTCCAGCTTCACATTAGCTCTAGCTAGGTCTTCTGCATCAAAGAACACTCTAGGACTTTCTCTACTTTCTTCTTCTAAATACTCCAGGTTAGAAGTTCGTTTGACTGCAGATGAAGTACAGGGCCTGCTTTGAGATTCTTCCTCATCCATTTTCTCTTGTTCAGTATCGGAGATCTGTTCCACAATCCTCCCCTCTATTGTCACATCATCATGAGACTCTGTGTTACTTGATGGAACATCAGATGATTCAGCACCCGATCCAAAGATATTTTCTAACGTGTAAGGGGTAAAACGACGCACAGTTTGAAATGTTTGAATTCTGGGACTTTCAATCGAAATGGTTCTGGTGATGTTTGTTAGCGGCACTCCTGAGACAAGCCTTTCAGGACTGCTGTTTGTTGAACTTGAATCTGAGCCTGTTGGATCAAAGGGATCGTATAATATTTCGCTTTTGATCTGCTTTGGTTTTTTAATTGAGAAGAGAGGGGAAGGATTCTCTTTCTGTTGCACTTTGTTGTCTACAGGGCGGAAGGTATTACAAAACCCAGGATTAGACAGTCTGCTGGAATGCCCTGCATTTCCAGGGATATTAATCTTAAAGCTCTCAAAAGAAGAGCTTACACCTTTACTCCTTGATGACCCCAACAATGTTGTACTTCCATAGACACTTGAATTTGTGGAAAAAGAGCCTCCACTTGTGTGTGTCTGTTGTTGAGATTCCTTGGTATTTGACTTGTTGCTTTCCATCTTGCTCCCTTTTCCTGACTGATTAGTGCTCCCTTTGCCAGTCAGCTGCGTTATACAGGAATTGGGGATGTCACAGCTTTGGTTCTCTGAAGGTTCTGATTCTGAATGCCTGCTGACGATTTCCTTTTTAATCTTTGGTATCCTGGGAAGCTCAGAGATATCAATCCTCTTGGGAGCTGCTGGTTTTAGCAGCTGTCTCACAGCTACACTTTTTGAACTCAAATTAGAGTTACTGTTGAAGGGTTTCAAAGATGTGGAGCGAGAGGGCACTGCATGTTTAGAATCCCCATTAAATCTAGGCATTTCATCTGATTTTAGACCAGGTCTGCTCGGATTTGCCACACTGAGAGTCTGAACAGATCTAGGAGTCATTGAATATTCTAATCTAACAGCTGCTCTTCCAGTGGTCTGTGTGGGGTTCACTGCCTTCTTGAACCTGCTTAATGAGGATGATGTTGAAAATAAGCTTGATGAGGTGGGTCTGGTGTGAGGATTCAGCCCCAATGAAACTGAAGGTTCTGCACTGGAGCTGCTTGCTGTGGTCCCTGAGTGCAATGTACTTGGTTGAAGATTTTCTCCTGATCCATCTTCCACTCTCAAGTCACTAAGTGAGTTTCTCTGCAGTGACGGAACTAAAACATACAAAAGAAAAAGAATCTTTTCAACATTTACTCTTTTTACTCCAAAATTAAAGGAGCATTAACTCTGTACCAGTCTTAATCTTCCATTTTTGCCTGTGGAAGCATCCTTGGCAACAGCAAGCCACCACGCCCGGTACCATTTTAGTAAATGCTCAAGGCTTATGTTGGACAATGGTGTCTTTATGGCAACCAAATATCACTAGTAGAGTAGCAAGTGCACTTGGAAACACCAAAGTGCCATATAATAAGACTGCTTCTAATCTTTTAGCTAGAGACTGATTAACATACGTGGACAGTGATATGTGGAGAATTAAAGGATAATTAGTTTTAAGAATTATGTTTAAGATTTCAATATGAACAGATATTTTCCAAGATAAGAATGATTAAGTCAGGAGAGTGAATGTACCTGAATATATGAATACAGCACCTACTATACCAAGTATTTAATTTAATTTTTTTGCCCAGCTCCTCATCGCTGTACTTTGAGCTGTCTGTTCATAACATTCACCATGTATTTCACAAATAAGAAGGCAGTAAGCATGTGAAATTTCAGGAAAATTGGGTTTTAAGGTCTCTTTGCTTCATCCAATTCACTGAGAGTTGTGGCAAATGACAAAACAGCTACAGCGAAGTACTTACATATAGGGCCCTACCAAATTCACGGTCATGAAAAACATGTCACGGACTGTGAAATATGGCCTTGTGTGTGCTTTTATCCCATACTATATAGATTTCACATGAGGAGACCAGTATTTCTCAAATTGGAAGTTCTGACCCAAACAGGAATTGTAGGGGCGGAAGGGGTTTGCAAGGTTATTTTAGAGGAGTCACAGTAGTGTCATCCTTATGTCTGCACTGCCTTCAGAGCTGGGCAGCCAGAGAGCAGTGGCTGTTGGCTGGGTATCCAGTTTTGAAGGCAGCGCCCTGCCAGCAGCAGCACAGAAGTAAGGCTGGTAATACCATACCATGCCACCCATATTCCTGTGCTGCTGCCCTCAGAGCTAGACGGCCAGAGAGTGGCAGCTGCTTACTGAGGGCCCAGCTCTGCAGGCAGCCGTGCATGAGTAAGGGACAATACTGTACCATACCATCGTTACTTCTTGGCTGCTGCTTGCAGCGGCTCTGCCTTCAGAGTTGGACTCCCAGCCAGCAGCCACCGCTCTCCAGCAATGAAGGTAGCACCACAATCAACAGCAGCACAGAAGTAAGGGTAGCAGTACCATAACACCCCCTACAACCTTGCGATACCTCCCTTCCTCCCCCCCAAACACACACACACACACCGCTCCTTTTTGGGTCAGGAGTCTTACAATTACAACACTATGAAATTTCAGATTTAAATAGCTGAAATCATGACTATTAAATTCCTATGACCATGAAATCGAGCAAAATAGACTGTGAATTTGGTAGGGCCCTGCTTATACAGGTGACAACCACCACCTCCCATTAAACCAGTTATTCCAATGACCTTATCACTATGCAATTAAAATAGAAGCATGGATATATATGTCAAAAACTCTAATCAGTACCTACCGCTCTGATCCCATAAACATTTATTTATATACTCAAAGTTAAGCACATAAGTAGTGTTTGCAGGACAGAGACCCATATGACTAAATATCAAACAGTTAATTAAGAACTGAGAAGCCAAACCCTCACCTGCCCTCTTTGCTGTTAGTGAACCATCTCTGTTGATGACCACATCAGACCCACTCATCATGAGGAGGCTCTGTCCAGACAGAATACTTCCCAACAGGTCAGGCGCAGGGGGAGCTTCGGTTTCTTGATCAGGAATCAAGACAGGCACACTTCTCCTGCATGTTACAGAAGGGTTACATTTTTCTTCCCTTTACAGTGCTCTCAGACTATACAAATGGATTATATTACAATGAAACTAAGATCAGCTCTCAGGGGCATGCAAAAGACTGGTGTGCTCAGCCAGTACAGTTCCCTTTATAAGAGTGAGCGTCACAAAAGGCATTCAGCTTCTGCCTCCCTCTGCTGAGAGGTGTTCAAAATACCTACTCTCTGGACTGGTGCCATATAATGGCAAAGTGAGTGGTTATATCAGACACCTGCATGAGATCAGAATTAAGGCCAAATGCCTTCAGCCACCACAGTGGACACCTGAAATAACAATACTTGGGAGTGTCACTCAGTTGTTTGACAAGCTACACATTTTTTAATAACCATAATGTGTCGTTCAGAAGTTTACTATAAGCATATCTCCCATCATAGCTGGTCTGGTCTATCTCGACCTTTCCTCCCCATTCCAGCAGTACTACCAGTTTACTTCTCAGCAGACCTAAAATTACTATCTCAAAGAATTTACTTAAGTTACCTTAGTGGTTTATGGGCACCTATTGTAAAGGAACCGGAGTGCATGATAAATTAAATCCAAGAGTCATATTAATGGGCTCAACTATAGACAATACTAGGCCCTCTCCCTGCATTACCTAACCATTAGGGAAATTACTTACCTATACTTTGTCTCCTCTGGAGACATCATTTTACTGGATGCCTACACTCTTGGGTCTTGTTTCTAAAACTTCCATAACTCTCAAGTATTATTGGCTCACTGAGGCATCCGTAGGCATATCTGAAGGACAGACCAAGTGCCAATGCCTCAGTGCCTTTTGGGGCACTCTACATCAGTTCATGATGAGCACAAAGCAAACAACAGTCCAACCTTTAAAGTATTATTTATGCCAGAAGTATATGCCTATATGACAGAACTACCACACAGTACAAAAATGTTTGCCTCCCAGCTCTGATGGCAAGATGAGCAGTAATCCAGTCAAGTGATGTCTTCTGATAATAAGAAACGTAGGGTAGTGGTGGTTGGAGACACTCTGCTGAGGGGGACGGAGACACGCATCTGTTGCCCTGACCGTTCATCCCGGGAGATATGCTGCCTGCCAGGGGCCCGTATCCGAGATGTTACAGAGGCATTGTCGAGGATTATCCGGCCTTCTGACTACTACCCCATGCTACTCATCCATGTGGGCACAAATGATACTGTGAGGTGTGACACTGAGCAGATCAAGAGTGACTACAGGGCTCTGGGAGTACGGGTTAAGGATTTTGGAGCACAGGTGGTATTCTCTTCGATTCTTCCTGTTGAAGGTAGGGGCCTGGGCAGAGACAGATGCATCGTGGAGGTGAATGCCTGGCTGCAAAGATGGTGTCGCCAGGAGGGCTTTGGCTTCCTCGACCACGGGATGCTATTTGAGGAAGGACTGCTAGGCGGAGATGGCGTTCAACTTTCGAGGAGGGGAAACGCCTTATTTGCGCACAGACTGGCTAGCCTAGTAAGGAGGGCTTTAAACTAGGTTCGACGGGGACAGGTGAGCAAACCCCACAGGTAAGTGGGGAACAAGACCTGGGAGATGGGTCGGACACAGGAGGGAGAGTGGGCTATAATGGCAGAGAGGAAGGAGGGTCAGGGCAAAACTGGGAGGCAGGATCAAACCAGTATCTTAGATGCCTATATACAAATGCAAGAAGTATGGGTAATAAGCAGGAAGAACTGGAAGTGCTAATAAATAAATGCAACTACGAGATTGTTGGCATTACTGAAACTTGGTGGGATAATACACACGACTGGAATGTTGGTGTGGATGGGTATAGTTCGCTCAGGAAGGATAGACAGGGAAAAAAGGGAGGAGGTGTTGCCTTATATATTAAAAACGTACACACTTGGACTGAGGTGGAGATGGACATAGGAGATGGAAGTGTTGAGAGTCTCTGGGTTAGGCTAAAAGGGGTAAAAAACACAGGTGATGTCGTGCTGGGAGTCTACTACAGGCCACCTAATCAGGTGGAAGAGGTGGATGAGGCTTTTTCCAAACAACTAACAAAATCATCGAAAGCCCAAGATTTGGTGGTGATGGGGGACTTCAACTATCCAGATATATGTTGGGAAAATAACACCGTGGGGCACAGACTATCCAATAAGTTCCTGGACTGCATTGCAGACAACTTTTTATTTCAGAAAGTTGAAAAAGCTACTAGGGGGGAAGCTGTTCTAGACTTGATTTTAACAAATAGGGAGGAACTCGTTGAGAATTTGAAAGTAGAAGGAAGCTTGGGTGAAAGTGATCATGAAATCATAGAGTTTGCAATTCTAAGGAAGGGTAGAAGGGAGTACAGCAAAATAGAGACAATGGATTTCAGGAAGGCGGATTTTGGTAAGCTCTGGGAGCTGATAGGTAAGGTCCCATGGGAATCGAGACTGAGGGGAAAAACAACTGAGGAGAGTTGGCAGTTTTTCAAAAGGGACGCTATTAAGGGCCCAAAAGCAAGCTATTCCGATGGTTAGGAAAGATAGAAAATGTGGCAAAAGACCACCATGGCTTAACCACGAGATCTTGCGTGACCTACAAAATAAAAAGGCGTCATATAAAAAATGGAAACTAGGTCAGATTACAAAGGATGAATATAGGCAAATAACGCAGGAATGCAGAGGCAAGATTAGAAAGGTAAAGGCACAAAATGAGCTCAAACTAGCTATGGGAATAAAGGGAAACAAGAAGACTTTTTATCAATACATTAGAAGCAAGAGGAAGACCAAGGACAGGGTAGGCCCACTGCTCAGTGAGGAGGGGGAAACAGTAACAGGAGACTTGGAAATGGCAGAGATGCTTAATGACTTCTTTGTTTCGGTCTTCACTGAGAAGTCTGAAGGAATGTCTAATATAGTGAATGCTTATGGGAAGAGGGTAGGTTTAGAAGATAAAATAAAAAAAGAGCAAGTAAAAAATCACTTAGAAAAGTTAGATGCCTGCAAGTAACCAGGGCCTGATGAAATGCATCCTAGAATACTCAAGGAGTTAATAGAGGAGGTATCTGAGCCTCTAGCTATTATCTTTGGGAAATCATGGGAGACGGGGGAGATTCCAGAAGACTGGAAAAGGGCAAATATAGTGCCCATCTATAAAAAGGGAAATATAAACAACCCAGGCAACTACTGACCAGTTAGTTTAACTTCTGTGCCAGGGAAGATAATGGAGCAAGTAATTAAAGAAATCATCTGCAAACACTTGGAAGGTGGTAAGGTGATAGGGAATAGCCAGCATGGATTTGTAAAGAACAAATCGTGTCAAACTAATCTGATAGCATTCTTTGATAGGATAATGAGCCTTGTGGATAAGGGAGAAGCGGTGGATGTGATATACCTAGACTTTAGTGAGGCATTTGGTACGGTCTCGCATGATATTCTTATAGATAAACTAAGAAAGTACAATTTAGATGGGGCTACTATAAGGTGGGTGCATAACTGGCTGGATAACCGTACTCAGAGAGTAGTTGTTAATGGCTCCCAATCCTGCTGGAAAGGTATAACAAGTGGGGTTCCGCAGGGGTCTGTTTTGGGACCGGCTCTGTTCAATATCTTCATCATCAACGATTTAGATGTTGGCATAGAAAGTACGCTTATTAAGTTTGCAGACGATACCAAACTGGGAGGGATTGCAACTGCTTTGGAGGACAGGGTCAAAATTCAAAACGATCTGGACAAATTGGAGAAATGGTCTGAGGTAAACAGGATGAAGTTCAATAAAGATAAATGCAAAGTGCTCCATTTAAGAGGGAACAATCAGTTTCACACATACAGAATGGGAAGAGACTGTCTAGGAAGGAGTATGGCAGAAAGAGATCTAGGGGTCATAGTGGACCACAAGCTTAATATGAGTCAACAGTGTGATACTGTTGCAAAAAAAGCAAACGTGATTCTGGGATGCATTAACAGGTGTGTTGTAAACAAGACACGAGAAGTCATTCTTCCGCTTTACTCTGCGCTGGTTAGGCCTCAACTGGAGTATTGTGTTCAGTTCTGGGCACCACATTTCAAGAAAGATGTGGAGAAATTGGAGAGGGTCCAGAGAAGAGCAACAAGAATGATTAAAGGTCTTGAGAACATGACCTATGAAGGAAGGCTGAAGGAATTGGGTTTGTTTAGTTTGGAAAAGAGAAGACTGAGATGGGACATGATAGCAGTTTTCAGGTATCTAAAAGGGTGTCATCAGGAGGAGGGAGAAAACTTGTTCACCTTAGCCTCCAATGATAGAACAAGAAGCAATGGGCTTAAACTGCAGCAAGGGAGATTTAGGTTGGACATTAGGAAAAAGTTCCTAACTGTCAGGGTAGTTAAACACTGGAGTAGATTGCCTAGGGAAGTTGTGGAATCTCCATCTCTGGAGATATTTAAGAGTAGGTTAGATAAATGTCCATCCGGGATGGTCTAGACAGTATTTGGTCCTGCCATGAGGGCAGGGGACTGGAGTTGATGACCTCTCGAGGTCCCTTCCAGTCCTAGAGTCTATGAGTCTATGAGATGCTGAATTACAGGTAAATAATTCTGCCTTCTGAACAAGAAGCTATCCTCAAAGCCATCCCACAGGATCACTGAGACTTCCCATAACCTCCTCCTCCTCCAAACGAGAAGTGGGAAAGTGGAGAAAAATACCAAATAGCCAAGAGGCACAACCACATTATTCAAGCAAGATAAACTAAAGACAGGCAGCCACGTAAACCCATCACACCACCAGGGCAGTGAGATGACAACCTGCAGCTCCCTAATTTGTCCCCGGACTCCCTACACCCCATCCTCTCCCCCCGCCACCAACACACTGGAATCCTGAAGCTCTCACTGCATTTCCTTCAGCCAACTCCTCCATTCAACTGCAACAGAATGTCCCAGCTCCAGCATTCCATCCCTGTTTAGTTTATTAAAGGGATATTGTCCCAAATATTCTGCTGCTTATTTGAACAGAGGAAAGCTGAATCATTGACTGCCCAGTACATATAAGCAGAGGTTGAAAGTGAACACTCATTCCTCAGTCTCCTAAATTCTACCAAATGGCAGAGGAAACAGATTAGTCACCCAAATCATCTGCTAGTTTACTGATCTCCTCCTCAGGTTATATGCAGCTTGCTGCACCACATTGTGTAGAACCAGTTATGTGCCCACTCTTCTGAAGTGCTATATGAGGATCCTTTTTTGTGGTGCACACCACTTCTTAGACACAAGTTTTAACTGAAAGAGACTGCAGGGTTGCTCAGTGCTCCCAGACATATGTTTAAAGTGCAACATTTAAAGTAAAAAATGGCCAGACCATGTCAGAACAAGAAGGGATAACTTCCGAATTTGAAATTTCAATATGTTAGTTAGATCTACTGAATGAAGAGCAAGCAAGGATGATATAAAAATGAGACAGAGTGAATCACGAGGAAAAACAGCCAAAGAAAGCATTGTTGAGTTCAAAGCACAAGGCTAAGTGCCTTAAAAAAAACAAAAACAACACAACAACAACTGCAAGTGTCTCAACGTAACTACATTAATTGAACTGTTATTAGTGTAAACTGTGTTATGGTTAAGGCTATGTTTTAGTCACGTATTTTTAGTAAAAGTCATAGACAGGTCACAGGCAATAAACAAAAATTCTTGGCCCGTGATGACCTGTCCATGACTTTTACTATATGTCTCTGACTAAAATGGGGGGTGCGGGCAGCTCAGGAGGGCGGCCCTGGGGGCCTGGCAGGTGCTGGGTGGGCATGATAGGGGGATGCAGCAGCTGCTGGGGGGCATGCCGGGTGCTCTTGGGGGGGAGGGTTATGGCCCAGGGGGTGCCCTCAGGTGCATGTGGGGGCAAAGGGTTGGTGGGGCTGGGGTAAGCTCCTTACCCAGCTCCTGGGAAGCAACCCCAGCTCCTAGCTCCATGTGCTGCCTCCGCTCCACACCAAGCCCCAGGTCTGCAGCTCCCATTGGCTGGGAACCATGGCCAATGGGAGCTCCAGGGGCAGTGCCTGCAGGCAGGGACAGCATACGGAGCTAGGAGCTGAGGGAGGGGAGTTCCTGTCACCCTTTTGGGGAGCCTCCCGAGGTAAGCACTGCCCCGCACCCCAACCCTGAGCCCCCCCACACCCAAACTCCTGCTGCTGGGGGGCAGAGGAGGGCCCAAGACTGCCCCAGCAGTGACCAGTGCGCCTGGCTTGGGGACTGTCCAAGCTGCTCAGGCGGCCCCCAGACCAGGCACATCCATGACTTCTGTGATCTCTATGACAAACACGGAGCCTTAGTTATAGTTCCTTAGTAACTGCCCAAGAAGGGCCAAAATGTGCTCTGATTCTGGATACCCAGAAAAGCTCACTCAGTCTTATGACCCAGATTCCTTCTATAATGTCTGTTTCATACAATAAAAAAAATAATAATAATTTGGCTACCTTACCCAGAAAGTCCCACAGAAATGGGTCTAGCCACAGGCCGATGAGATCTTAATGCAGACTGGGAAAGAATTCTCCTTTTAGCGCTCACAGGTGAAGCTGGGTTGGCTGGAATCTCTTCATTACTGCAGACACAAACAAACACAAAGAGAAACAGTCAACTTCAAAACCCTTGTTTAAACAATTATCTACTCTTGACATCACAGTAAAGGCTACTAGACCTGTAAGAATATAACCAAAATAAAGGGAAGAAACTTTTTTCCTAACTTTTGCATACAATAGTTCTTTATACTTGTTTGTATGGTGTCTCAAACTGCAACAGGAAAGATTTTTTTTTTTAAACATATAGGTAAACGTAACTATAAAAATTACAAAAGTTAGGGGGATATTCAAGGGAAAGTGTCTTATCTGAAACATATTTTAGAAAAAATTTAAAGACTATTAGACTTCAAATGGGCAGTATCCCTGTAATGACAGTGGTCAAATATGCTTTTCAATTTAAGATTATGCTTTAAAAAGGAGTTTCAGATTTCTTCATGAGATAAGTGACTCAGAAGTGGCATTTTGACATGATCTGGCGGGATTTCTTCTGATTCAAGGTTTAAAAATTGAAGGGAATGAGAGAGAAGAGACCCATATAACTCCACAGATTCATTGTACTTTTAGAGTTAAGGCACTGCATCATTATACCCCCCAAAATTTGCTAACTACTTCTTAATAAAGAATATCAGTCAGTCACTAGTTAGTTAACAAGAATCACATTCTAAAGACACTTAAGTAGCTTCACACACAAAATGACAAAAGCGACTAATGATTTCTGTATGCCCAACATTAAAACTTCTTAAAAAGGCCTAATTTTCAGAGGGTGGATATCCTCAGCAATTTCTGAAAATCAGGCCCCTCTAAAAGGTCTGAAATTGGGCACAACCACTAGTCATCTTTTGGTCTGCAGTTTTATATCACACCTCTACCCCGCTATAACGTGGTCGTAGGGAGTCAAAAATCCCTACCATGTTATAGCTGAAACCCCGATATATCAGAGTAGGGGTGGCAGGGCTCCAGCAGTGATTTAAAGAGCTCCAGCCTCCAGCTGCTGCAGGGAGGCCAGACTCTTTAAAGCGCCGTCCGAGCCCCACTGCCACAGCCCCGAGGTGGCAGCAGCAGGGCTCCGGCAGTGACTGAAGGCGTCCGGGGCTCCCTGCAGCAGCCAGAGCCCCACTGCTACCGCACTATATGCAAACCCGTGTTATATCGGGTCGCATTATAGCAGGGTAGAGGTGTACTGGTAAATATTATGACTAAGGCTAAGATTTTGTCACCATTATTTTTAAAAAGTCAGGGACAGGTCATGGACAACAAACAAAAATTCATGGAAGCCTGTGACCTATCCCTGACTTTTTACTAAAAATAACAGTGACAAAATAGTACTGAGAGGGTGATGCAACCCCAAGCCTGAGCCCTGCTGCAGTGGTGGGGGGTGATCCAGCACCTGCCCCCAACAGCAGCTCAGAGGTGTGGGAGGTCCCCTGCCACCTGACAGCTCCAGCTCCACTGCCCCAGGACTGAAGCAGAAAATGTCACAGAGATCTCTGGAATTCACGGAATCTGTGACTTCCATGACCTCTGTGACATAATCTTAGGCTTCATTCTGACCTCCCTCCAAAAACATATATATTTGAAATATTTAATTTTGAAAGCATCCAGATATTTAGTATTAAAATATTTTAACAGCATTAAAAAACATCTGATAAATTATCAGATCTGTGGTCTTGATCCCAAGATCTTACCTGTCATATGGGTCCAGTTCATAGGGATCTCCAAACACAGACAGAGAAGCTGCACCAATATCTGCTCTCATAAGGCCAAGTGAGGGTTCTATCGGTTTATATACAGAAGGGATTGAAGCTCCACGTACAGGTCTACCAAGGCCAAGGGTTCTTGCAATACGGGAGCGAGCAGTAACGTCATTTTTCACCTGGACAGGTGAAGAAAAAAAAGTTGACGACTACTATGCATTGTAAGACAGGCTTCTATCAACATCCAAATTAGCTACAAGTGCAAGGAGGGAAGAGGGGGTGATACCTGGCACTAAAAGCATGTGGCAGTTTACAAAAAGATATTTTACTTTGATTTGGGGTGAAGTTTGCAGAGCAAGCAAGTTAAGAATGAGCGAGGCCTGCAGGTGGTGGGCATGAGTGTGCTCTGTGTTAGAGGCCCTAACTTCTCTCACTAGTGTACATCTGATATGGGGAGGACTACATTGTTTACTATTTTTATTTAGTGTATTATAGACAGTATAATGGAACCTGCATAGGTTGATGAGGGTAATTTTACATATACACTCAGTAAGTTGCACATATTACATTAACTTGAGTGGTCATTTCCATTTCTGAAATACAATACCTTAACAGAAGAGTCTGTCATTCAAAAGGGATGCTATCAAACTCCCCATTATCTTAACTACTCTAGAGACTGTGGCAAGGGAAAGTTGTAACTGTAGGGAATCATCACCATTTAAAGCAGAGCATGACAAGCTGCAGCGCTGCAGTTGTGACACTGTACCACTTGCAGTGTAGACACACCCTTAAGTTTGATATTGATGCAAAAATTCCATAGCTTAATCAGTGGACTTAGAACAGAGGACGATGGAGACTCACATTTCAAGTGAGCATGGACTGGTGTCAAACAAGAGCGGCAGTTCATTGGCAAGACAGCAGTGCGAAATCTGCAGGGTTCAGTTTATACAGTGAACCGTATGTTTAATTCCAGGGTTTCCCAGCAAGCCACGCAAATATGCGTAGAAGTTAGTTCAAGAAGACTAACTTCCCATTCTCCCATACTGCAGAAGTGAAGAAACTCGTTTCCCAGGGATTTCAGTGGAAGAGTTAGGGGAAGAATGCTCAATCCCTAGCACTACTGGTCCAGATCAGAAACATGATGAAGCTCTTTTCATATAGTGCTACAGTAGGAACAGTAGCACTCTCAACATTAAGCGCTCATGGTATAAGAGGGAAGGTCCTCTCATGGACTGGTAACTGGTTAAAAGATAAGAAACAAAGGGTAGGAATAAGTTTTCAGAATGGGGAGAGGTAAATAGTGGTGTTCCCCAGGGGTCTGTACTGGGACCAGTCCTATTCAACATATTCATAAATGATCTGGAAAAACGGGTAAACAGTGAGGTGGCAAAATTTGCAGATGATATAAAACTACTCAAGATAGTTAAGTCCAAGGCAGATTGTGCCAGAGGATGTTGTGAAGGCCAAGACTATAACAGGATTCAAAAAAGAACTAGATAAATTAATGCAGGATACGCCCATCAATGGCGATTAGCCAGGATGGGCAGGAATGGTGTCTCTAGCCTCTGTTTGCCAGAAGCTGGGAATGGGCGACGGGGTGGATCATTTGATGATTACCTGTTCTGTTCATTCCCTCTGGCCATTGTCGGAAGACAAGCTATTGGGCTAGATGGACCTTTGGCCTGACCCAGTATGGCCACTCTTATGTTCTAAATTTACTGAAGACAGTATTGAGTAGTAAAAATAGATGAAAAAAAGCTCCTCTGTTAAGTATCATTCTCCTAGGACTATATTATATACATTGTACATAATTTGCCTGTATTCAAGTCATGCCTGCTGCCATTATGACAATGTATTTAGTGTGCGATGGCTTATAGCAGATTTACAGCGTTACACCAGAGAAATTAAAGTAATGGTAGAGATCTTTTATATCAGCATAAACTAACATCTGAACTTACTCGTATCTTCTTCCCCTTTCTCCTCTTTACTCGACGCTTACGTCTCTTGATCCGTGTCCCTGAACTCTTTTTTCCAACAGAAGACTTTGCCTGAGTTCTTTTTTTGCCTGCTTTCTTCTTTCTACCTGAAGAGTTAAGCATAGCAAAGTATTTGAATAAAGGACAGAACTGCGTAAAAAAAAAAAAAAAAATGGAGATATATCAATCTCCTAGAACTGGAAGGAACCTCGAAAGGTCATTGAGTACAGCCCCCTGCCTTCACTAGCAGGACCAATTTTTTTGCCCCAGATCCTTAAGTGGCCCCCTCAAGGATTGAACTCACAGCCCTGGGTTTAGCAGGCCAATGCTCAAACCACTGAGCTATCCTTCCCCCCACACGTGCACGCGCACACACACACACAAACCTGCAAAGTTCCCCTACAGACTACAAACAAGTTTACAAAAGAAAAAGTTGTGATGTGCTGCAAATAATTCTAAACTGGAATTAAATAGTGCAGTTGGAAGGGTAGGGATATAAAAGCTCGGCTTCAGTGCATCACTGTTTTTTAACTGAATAAAAGTTCTCTTTAAAAGCTTTAGAGTGATGTAATCATGCAGTATCATGGAGGCACGCAGACATATCTGCTGTACTGTTTTCAGTTTGTCTCATACTTTGTTCGCGCAAACCTTTTACTTTGTAGACAAGGAATCCTGGAAGGGTTCTGATCCCCTTACCTGTTTTCCTTTTCTGCCTGGTTGGAGCCCGTGGTGTCAGAGGTCGCTGGTATACTGCTGTGCTTAGCCCTGCTGCAACTGCCTCAATTGTTTCATCAAGAAGAGAAGACATCAGATACCTTGGCACACGCTGCATTTCAGAACAAGAAAACACGTAAGTTATACATACCATAAATGAGCAACAAAAGTTTGAGATAGTTTTGTTGCACTTGTTTAAAAAGGGATTTGTGATCCAGCACTGAGGTTCCCTTTTCCCCAACCATCATGAATCAGGCTCTCAACAAGAAATGGTTCACCTTTAAAATTAAGTCACCTGTGTCACCAGCACATGCTGCATCTCAAGTGAAAATTGCCATGGCTTTTTAAATCTACCTCAATGTTTGAAGCCAGGGACATTTGTACTCCAATGATTTATTCTAGTGGGAGAATATCACATCCATTGTCACTGCAAAACTTCCCCAAACCCACACAACTGTCCACTGGCTTCTCCCAAAGCAATACTAATCCATACTGACCGAAAATGAAAGCAAAGTCAAGGCAGCGTGGGGCCCAAGATCTTAGCTTCCTCATTTTTCAGGCTAAATTTTCCCCTTAAAACCCAACAGACGCATCAAAGGCAGCAAATCTCAATACCAACATCCTGGAGCTCAGTTTAAGGATAAGAGAGACTCCTCTTCAGTATCACTTCCTCACAATAAGCAGGAACTACTATTTCATGGCTCAAGTCCCTTTTCCCTTGCACAAGAGGTGTGCACCCAACTCCAAGATCCAGCTCCTGAAGATCCTGAGTTGAAGTGCGAAGCTCAGTACATGAAGGGTATGTCTACACAGCCTTTTTAAGCAAGCTCCCAACCAGGGCTGACAGATGCCAGCTAGTGGAGATTGCACAAGTGCTCTAAAAAACAGCTGTATAGACAACGCTCTGAAGCTGTGGCTCAGGCTGGAGCTCAGGCTCTGAAGCCCAGGAAGGGGAGTGGCTTGTGTAGACATACCCAAACTCTGATCATCCAGAGGAGAACAGAGAGCTCCCTTGATTGTCCAGTGGTAGCACAACTATCATTACCTTTTAGTAAAAAGGTAAACAACAACATACTCTAACCCAGTAGTTCTCAACCAGGGCCATTGGGGGTACTCAGATGTGTTCCAGGGGTACATCAACTCATCTAGATCAGTGTTTCTCAACACTGGAGTGGCGGAAGAGGTTCAGGGGAGTCGCAAGTGCAAGGCTGGCATTAGGGAGTGGCAATCAAGCCACAGAGAGCTTCATGAAGCTAAGTTACATGCTTCTTCCCCAAGCGGCGGGGTTTCAGCTTCAGAGGTACAGTAGCATGCAAAGGTTGAGAACTACTGCTCTAACCTAACCAGCTTGGTTAAGTGCTATGGTTTTGTGAAAGCCACCTCTACGCCACATATTACATTGGGGGGTCAAGGGGGAAAGCAATTTCAAACCACCATAAATGTGGTACAAGAGATATTATCGCACTTCTTTAGAGTAACTCATGCTGATACAATGCTTACAGTGTATCAGCCTATTACACTTTGTATATATTTACATAAAATATATAAACTTACGAAAAATGACTTACCTATAAACTACTATACATAGCATATACATTACAGAAAAACTGCTTTAGGAGTGTTTTATGGTTGTAAACAAACAAACAAAATGGGAAATTAATATAAACTATAGCTGACAGAAGAAATTTCATCTCAATGTAGTGTTAGCATTGAAGCCTACTGAACATCCTTTAAATGTCAAACACCCTACCAAACTTTTTCTTCAAAGGTATTCATTAGGGCAGAACTGCATTTTAAGCTCTGAGAGTGCCAACATGTGCCCCACACAAACATTTTCTGTTGGGGGGTGGGAGGGGAGCGGAGTAGGTGGTACCTGAACATTGCAGATTTTAACTATACCGGGTACATCTGGAATAATGCATGAATTACAGAGTGAAGTTTCTGCCTCTCCAAATACCAAAGGTATCTGAGAATCTGAAATCAACACCCTTCGGTATGTGACAAGGGGCACAGCAGAAGAGCTTCTCTTAGCTATTGGATTTTTACTTGTGCTCTTGAGTCAAATCTAAGTGTCAACTAGAGTAAGAGAGGTGTGCTTTTTTAAAAAAAAAAATGATGTGAGCAATAATACCTTTCTAGGGAAAGTTTGTAATCATCTCTGCAGATTGGAGAAGTGGAGCTCGGAATGGTTTCTTGAACAGGAAGTACTTGGCACCCAGTCTTGCACTACTATGCAACGATTAAGTCCCCGGGCACCACCTCTCTCATCTGCAGGGAGACAGCTACACACTGTATTTCTAAAACAACAGGTAGGGAGAGAGAGTAAAAGCACTAGCAGTCACCCTGTAAAACCTTTGATTTCAAGACACTTTTCTAGTGTAACTGTATTAAGCAGTTAGCATCTAGGGTGAGAAAGGGAACAACATCTACCAACTGCTTTCATCTATATTTTTCAAAAGTACATCCAGCAATGTGTGGGATTTTTACTGTGCTATTGATCCTTTTTAAATTTGGGGGGCTGAATATTGGGAGTTAGGAATTGGGTCAACATACCATCTGACGTGACATATCTCCAGAAAAGAGACAAATTTAAGGCTTATTAGGGCTCTTTGGGGAAGTCGTAAAATCACTTAACTTAAACCACGTTAAGAATGCATGCTGGAACGTTGTTTGCACTTTGTTTTGATGACTGGACTTGTTGCTATATTTCAGATTGCTTTGAGTTTGCTCAAGATCTGTTTTTAAATAGGATTGTTTGGAGTAGATGCACTACTGGAAAACTTTGAAAGGACAGTGATTAACAGTCTGATATACTTCTCAGACCACGGGAAACTGAGACAAAGTATCTTAGACTGAGTAACTTAGAAGGGAAAGTCTTGGTCTTTCATTCTGCTTTTGTCATTTTGTTGCTTCTTTATGTCTCTATTTCGTTTTTCTTTATTTTTTGTTCCTAATTATAGGTATCAAGGCTATTGAGCATCAGGCCATGGCTTTTCCTCAGGTTTCATCTAGATTTTGTTTTACCGACTTGTCTGATAGTCAGCTTTAACCACTGTGGGGATGGGAGGAAGGGAAGAGACGCATCATCCAACATGGACCTCACCTCTGATCCAGTTTTTTTCCAAACCAGACCTCAGGATGATTAGATACTTTGCGCATCACTTAAACTGACACCAACCTCAAACTGACAATCACCACCCACTCATCCACCACTGGACTATGAAAAGAAACCTATTCTTTTTTCCTCTCCCTTCTACTGTCTTCTCTCTTATCTATGTTTGACTGCCTCTGTAGAATTTGACTTGACAAAACTTGCAGCTCTGCAAGTATGTAGAGAACGTTTTGGCTGCAACTTCGATATTTTTAACAACTGAAACATAAAGGGTTTTGCAACTTGCCAGTTTTCCTGTACTTCCAGCAAACAAGAGAGAAGGGATAACCTCTACAGTGTTACTAAAAGATTAAGTGTCTGAAACCATTAAAAAGAACCCCAAGATATACCACCAATCACGGGTACAGAAATAACCTCTGAACAGTCTATAAGCCATGACAGGTTGGGGCATGAATTATGAGTTTTCAAGGTTTATGCAAGTGAAGCCCTAACAGCATTGGCTTAAAGCATATACAAGAGCTTCCTGAGTTTTCAATACACATCAGTAGTTCTCATCTGAAGGAACTTAATTATTCCAATCATGACCATGGAAGAAAAAACTAAGACTTTTGCACAACTGTGGGAGCACTTTGCACTGTGGACTAATATCCTCTGGGGATTCAGGATGGTAAATTCAATTCCATTTGTGACTCAAGTATTAAAATGCAGGTCTCCAGAGAGATATGCAAATTAGTGCACTTTTCAAATCAATTTTGCATCTATACAATTTGCTGACACATTGCACAACTGGTACTGTAATTAGTCTCAATTTACCAGAATGCAATCATTTAAATAAGGGAAATAAAAACAACCCAGGAAACTGCAGACCAGTTAGTTTAACTTCTGTGCCAGGGAAGATAATGGAGCAAGTAATTTAAGGAAATCATCTGCAAACACTTAGAAGGTGGTAAAGTGATAGGGAATAGCCAACATGGATTTGTAAAGGACAAATCGCATCAAACCAATCTGATAGCTTTCTTTGATAGGATAACGAGTCTTGTGGATAAGGAGGAAGCGGTGGATGTGGTATATCTAGACTTTAGTAAGGCATTTGATACGGTCTCGCATGATATTCTTACAGATAAAGTAGGCAAATACAATTTAGATGGGCCTACTATAAGGTGGGTGCGTAACTGGCTGGATAACCGTACTCAGAGAGTAGTTGTTAACGGTTCCCAATCCTGCTGGAAAGGTATAACAAATGAGGTTCTGCAGGGGTCTGTTTTGGGACCGGCTCTGTTCAATATCTTCATCAATGACTTAGATGTTGGCATAGAAAGTACGCTTATTAAGTTTGCAGATGATACCAAACTGGGAGGGACTGCAACTGCTCTGGAGGACAGGGTCATAATTCAAAATGATCTGGACAAATTGGAGAAACAGTCTGAGGTAAACCGGATGAAGTTTAATAAAAACAAATGCAAAGTGCTCCACTTAGGAAGGAACAATCAGTTTCACACATACAGAATGGGAAGAGACTGTCTAGGAAGGAGTACGGCAGAAAGAGATCTGGGGGTTATAGTGGACCACAAGCTTAATATGAGTTAACAGTGTGATGCTGTTGCAAAAAAAAGCAAACGTGATTCTGGGATGCATTAACACGTGTGTTGTTAGCAAGACACAAGCAGTCATTCTTCCGTTCTACTCTGCGCTGGTTAGGCCTCAACTGGAGTATTGTGTCGGGTTCTGGGCACTGCATTTCAAGAAAGATGTGGAGAAATTGGAGAGGGTTCAGAGAAGAGCAACAAGAATGATTAAAGGTCTTGAGAACAGGACCTATGAAGGAAGCCTGAAAAAATTGGGTGTGGTTAGTTTGGAAAAGAGAAGACAGAGGAGACATGATAGCAGTTTTCAGGTATCTAAAAGGGTGTCATCAGGAAGAGGGAGAAAACTCTCAACATTAGCCTTTAATGACAGAACAAGCAGCAATGGGCTTAAACAGCAGCAAGAGAGGTTCAGGTTGGACATTAGGAAAAAGTTCCTAACTGTCAGGGTGGTTAAATACTGGAATAAATTGCCTAGGGAGGTTGTGGAATCTCCATCTCGAGGTCCCTTCCAGTCCTAGAGTCTATGAATTTATGAATCCTGGAAGTCAGATTTCAATTGCTACCAAGCCTGCTGAGCTAGTAATGAGTGGACTTGTTTTAACTCTCTTACGAGAGTCTTTCAGAGACCTGATTACAAATTTTAAGTTCATATTTCTAAGTTAACTGGACACTTCTCAATACCTGAATTTGCTGTGCAGTTGTTATTCTGTTTCTGTTCACTGTTGCCCTAACTCGTTCACTTTGCCGAGTCCTGGCTATTGCTCGAGTTCGGACGTTAAGACGTAGCCTACTGGTGGTAGGGGTGACATCAGCTATGAGGGCAGCAACCTCTTCTTCGCTCACATGATCTGTCTCTGAAAAGGAAAAGCCCTCTGGGTCACTTATCAGTATACATTCCTTCAAGGAGTTGAAAGTTTTACTATAGAATCCGAAATCAAGATACTCATTCTGTTTTCTGAACCGGACATCGATCCATCCCATCTCCTCCCCCGCCCCCCCAACTACACACACACACACACACACACACACACCCTCCATCTCTGCAAACTGACCCTTTGGCAAAGAAGGCAGCACAAATATATCCAAAGCCAGATAACGTCACTCCTTCAGCCAGTTAGATAATTTGCTGGCCATTGAGAAGAGTTGCTTCTACCCTGTCATTCCCAGCCAGGCTAGGGCTAGTAATAGACCCACTTTCAAGACAACACAACGTAGCTTACAATCCCTGAATAAAATCTTAATATACAAACACTGTTTTCCCAGTCAATAAGCCCAAAAGAGGCTGCCCACCAAAACAACTAGGGGGGGAGGAGGTGTCAAATCTGGGGCCTAAACAACTGGACAGCATCTTCTTACAAAGATCAGCTGTCTTCCGTGATCTGAATCAGGGTAAAAAGTGTGATTTGATCAAAATACTTACCAGCAGCAGCAACAGCAGCATTAGCTGGTGCACATGCTGGACAAAACCATTCATCCACAGGTACCTCACTCAGAGGTGGATTAAGGCATTCCATGTGGTATCTAATACAAGAGCAACAGACAATGAGATTCTTATCAACACTGAAAGAAAAAAAGTTTCTTGTTTTTTTTTTTTAATTCCATCCAAGGGCTATATAAGGTCATCATCTCCTATGCAAACAGGCATCTAATAATTCTCTGAGAACCACTGCTGTAAACTGCAGTCCATGGAGTCTATGGAGCTGCTTCTATTAGTTTCCAAAGCAATAATGTTTCCTGATAGTTATACAAGTGTCATGGATTCTTCCAGGATTTCCAGAAGTTCCTTTAATCGCTTCAAGTTCTAAACCTAGAAAATTCTGCACCCTCAGTGGTTGCTTCGTGTTTTGTTAAGTGCTTGTTGTGACTGGAATCAAATTCACAGAAAGAGATAGCAAATACAGAGCAGGAAAAAAACTTCAAGGTGCTCTGGAGAAATTAAAAGCAGTGGAAAGGGTAAAACAGACATTAACTTGAAATAATGCTGGTTTCCAAGGATTAAAAAAAGTGGTATTGTTGAAATCTTTACTTTGCCATACATCACAGACTGGACCTGCCTCTTAGATTGTGTAGTTGTGAATACAAGACCCATACATCAAATATAATCCAGGCATCACTCAGAGATGACTAATGTCTGTTGAAGTTTTCCACAATACCATAACCTTGTATGACTACACAGGCTAGGAGCTTCACACGCTCTCAAGGGTTCACCCATATAAGGAGCTGTCTACACACCTGGGGCCCAAGTTTGCAGTCCTCCACATAACCTTATACAGAGGTGCATATGTCCAGTTCAATTTTTAAAGACAAAAAATGGGATAACGCTCATTCCATAATAAATACGTTAAAATGTTATTTGCCTAGTGATTTGGATTACTAGATCAAATTGTCTCACCAACTGTAGTCAACAGAAGCTGTACCATTAAGCTTTTTAAGATTATGCAATTCTGTTCCTTTATTATTGATTCTGTTCCATCTTCAACACAGTTAATACAAGACAGCATAGCATTAGCTAAAGTCAGGATTGTCAGTAAAGTGTTTAATGTTTTGAAGCAGCTTCTACTCAAACTACATGGCTACAAGACATAACCAGTGTTAAATGGATTTTTTTCCAGTGAATTACCCAACCTAAAAAGCTAAATGCTTGGACTGAGTTCCATGCCTGAGGTTAAACATTGTATTAGTGGCTCTCTCCAGCACAGATTTAAGCCAATATCAACTATCAGATTAGTATGTTTCTATAATTGATGCTTTTTGCCACAAAGGAAATCCCTCATGCAATTCCTGCACATAGAGAAAATCTGGACCTGTTTTCTTGGAGCACGTGACACTTTCTCCATTAAAAGAGAAGGATGCCCCTATATATGTGGTTACAAGCTATAAAAGGGTGAACAATGAACAAAAATGGGAAATATAATTATTGTTCCTGTTTCAGATCACTGAGACACTGGTAATCTTAGAAGTTAGGAGACTTAAAATTAGAAGAAAATAATCCTAAATTTCTTTAGGACTTATCCTAGCCACAGAGTCCTACAAGAGAGAGCCAGAAGAGATGAAAAGCACTTTCTGAGAAAAAAGCACTGAAAAAGTTGTAGTTCTGCAAAGAACAGATATTTCTAAGAGTAAAACTTATTTTGAGAAAAACAAAATTAGCTGAGACACAAGGTGGATGAGGTAATATCTTTTACTGGACCAGTTTCCATTGGCGAGTTGTCTCTCTAATACCCTGGGACCAATATGGCCACAACAACTCTGCATACAAAATTAGCTGAAACTGTCACTTAAAAAAAAAAAAGCAGCAAAGAGTCCTGCGGCACCTTATAGACTAACAGACAAGTCAAACAAAGGAAACAGTCTGTTAGTCTATAAGGTGCTGCAGGACTCTTCGCTGATTTTACAGATCCAGACTAACACGGCTACCCCTCTGATACTTAAAAAAAAAAAAAAAAAAATAATAATAATAATAATTAGAACACAAAACAAAGTGAGGACAGACTTGCACAAGTAAGGACTTGAGTTAAGAGTTCTACTTATCAAATCTTATTTTGTTAGGAGTTCTTTAATTATGAATATTTACTATATTTGTTCAGTGTTTCAGCAATATGCCTGACCTCATAGCTTCTACCTCTCAATCCCAACCATGAATGTTTAAATTCCCTGGGGACTATAGACTGTGAAGGCACAAACAAGGCTATACTTACTGAAATTTAACAAACTGAATGGATATCAATGGACAATTTTGCAAAGTTGATATAAATGGTATAACAGCTTTAAACCCTTGCACCAGAGTTTAGCCACAAGCTATATTTAAGTACCACGATGCATCTGTATTCCAATATTTAAAATAAGAGTTTAAATTGCCTTGAAGATACTACCTTTTGCTTATTCTAAATTAAGGAAAAACAAGGAGAGCGAGGAGAAAGGTAAATAGACCCTTTTCCTCTCCCACTATAATAATCACCTCGTTATGAATGGTAGCCCACAAAGAATCAGTGTGCTGAAAAACAGCTGTGAATTATAACCACTTCACTCCCTCAGAGGGTGCCCTTTGTTTGCGGTCACAAACTCAGGCCTTCAACCATTCTTACCCTGCATCACAGCCATCACACAGCAGCAGGCGGTCTTCTCTGTCACTTCTGCCACACACCTCACAAAAAGTTGGATCATCCTCCCCGCTATCACCATCCTGAGCTTTTGTATTCTCAACAGGAATCTAAACAAGAGAGTTTCATATTTTAAGTAGAAGCTTCTATTCTTTTTATCCACACTCTTACATCAGCAACAATAGTAGTTCATTGCTACAGTGACCGCCTGTTCTACCCTAACAGAACCTCCATTTTATTCAAAGTATCTAGAACATGATCATTTATGAGGTAAGTGCTACAACTTCCACCATCCATCTTCCTTATTTGTTGTGGGTTTGACTGGATATTGTCAGCAACAGAAAATTGCCATTTAAATCAATAAGTTAAGTCAAATTCTGAATAAGTCTGAGATGAGAAAAGCCCAAGAGGTGTATAACTAAGAAAATTTCAGGTTTAGATGCTTCTGAATTCCTTGACATTAGTGAGATGCCACAAAGAAATACCCCTGGTAGTTATGAAAGTAGCACTATGAGCTGATTATTTCAAATTAACTTCACAGAAACAAAATATGATTAAAATAAATAGGAGACACAGTAGAAATACATAAACTATCATAAGATGCCACCAGATCCCCAGAATTCTAAGAGAGGTTGTGTCTTCAAGACAGACAGTATGCTGACTGACACATTAAAGAAAAATGGACAATGCTAACTCCTCAAGACCACAAATTATTAGAAGTTATCAATACATTGAAGCTCTGGTGCTAGGAATTGAGACTCCAATATCTGATACGTGATCTCCTCTTGCACAACTATTTACCAATACAAAACAGTGCTAATGAGAAGAATCCATTGCCTTATCTCTCCACATACATTTAACCAGGGTTTATTCCTATTTATATTACAGCAGCATGCACACAGTTCTAGACACTTTCTACTTAGACAAAGATGGTCTCTGTCCAGAAGAGTTTACAATCTAATTCCTATTTTGAAAAAGAGGTAGTTATGAAAGTTAAACATAGCATATACCCATTCCTTCTGACTTAAATAAGGCACCACACTTTGTCATGTACCATCGAGTAGTATAAATAGAAGATTTTAAAAAGCTAAAAACAAACTTTCCCGAAAAAGTGATCAAATTAGGATGGAGGTAATCCATATAACAACTGAATATTAAATAAACTCTATGAGAGAAAAATCTCTGGATAACTATTTTCTGGTTACACTGACTTTAGTTTTTTGAAGGTTAGTAGACGGCCTACCTTTTTTAAGATATCACCACCAAATCGCACCCGAATGCAAATATATTTAAAGAGGATTCGATCAACTGGACAGGAATTGGCATTCTAGAAGGAAAAAAGAAAAAATTTAGTACCTGTCCCATCAGCATGGATCATAAGCAGTTCTCAACTCAAATCAGTTTTAAAAGGGCTGTTTTCAATTACCAAGAGTCTGTGGAGCAGAAGCGCTTTGTTATCTTGCATTCACTGCTCTCAATTAAATCTTAAGAAAATGGATTTGAATATTCCAGCTGCTTGCTGATATCCTTACCACAACTCAATAGATCTTTACCAAGATATTACTGCAGGCTGATCAGAAGACAGACAGGTGTGAAAGCTTAACACGTTATCTTGGATAAAAGAACAAGAATAGAGAAAAAGGACTTACTTTAGACCACTCCACAATACAGTCCAAGCAGAAGTAATGGGCACAGCTCTCAGGAGTTCCAACAGCCTGATTCCTAAAGGTGTTGAGGCAGATGGGGCAGTTTTCAGCATCATCATCAGAAGAAATGTCCCCTCCATTTGTCTGTGGCGTTGTTTTCAGAGAAACAGTTGCTTCCGCAACAGCAGTTTCCATTTCTTCCTCTTCAGCGTAGTCATCATCTTCCTCCTCATCTTCAGAATCTTAAGAAAAAAAAAAAAAAAAAAGCTTTAATGTACTGCAGGGTTCCAGCATGGGAAAATATTAAACCAGAAAGAATCCTGATCGAGGGGTTGCTTTTGAGAGGGAAGGGTAAACACAATCTTTTTATCACAAGCTAGATTGATTCTTCTCCCTATTTTTCCCTTCGACTTTATTAAAAACTAGATATTCCTTTTAAAAAAAGGATCTATTAAATATCTTGGTAATCAGAGTTGTGATTACGCTTGCAGAAGATTAAAAGGAGAGAGACAGCAAAATAAGAAGCCTCTCTCTGGTGGCGGTGAAATCGTATAAATCAAGTTGGTGATATTTCTGCATAATTTTCAAAACGAGTATTCATTCACTTTTTCATAGGAACTGTAAAGGGTATAGAGCACTGCTAGATGTTCCCAATCATTCCAGAATAGGGACAAGATTTCTCTGAAGCAACTAGTGATTTTGGGACATTAAAGTCTCGTTAAGGTGCAGAGTCATTCACCCTCCCTCCCAAAAAAAAAAAAAAAAAAAAAGGAAAAAAAGTAAAACACCACACACCAGGCCTACTACGGTGTCTTCAGTTGTGCACCCAAAATTTGAGATCCAAAAATCACTACTCACTCACTAGTATTAATAATCATTCTAGGCAAATACCATGGCATTGCTCAATTCATAATTTTGAGAAAAAGGCTTCGTGTCCAACACACACATAACATCTTCAGAAAGGCTGCTAATGCAGCTATCAGATAACACCAAAACACTGTGTAATACTTTCCTCACAAACCAAGAATAGCATGTATTGTATTGTATTGTATATTTCAGAGTCAAGGCTCAAGAATGACTACAATATTTTAGAGGACTGATTAATATATTTTTGGCACGTGCTCAAATCAAATCCATGCTCAATCTAATCAAAGTGACTTGGAAAACACTGGTGCACTCCCAGCAACCTGCAAGATGTGCTGAAGAAATAATTAAAATCCTAAAATATTTCTTTCTGGCAGTTGAACCTCAGTTTCAGTAGAGCACTAGTCTATACAAGCAGACAATAATCACATAATTATTGTGAAATTCTATTAATTTCTCTCTGCTTCAGTTTTTTGTTGTTGGGGGGGGGGCGTTAAGTGAACATTGTCAAGGTCAAACACCTTGAAAAACCTGAAAAAAGTCACAGCACTTTGTTTCCAAGGGTTATGCTCACAATTTTAGCTTTGTAACCTCATACTTACGAGAAACACTTGCTTTTTGTAATAAGCTGTAGTATGAATTACTGGCAATCTTACAGCAATTTAATATGCAACCTGGGACACAAGTACACCTCTGCTACTTTGTTACAGTGCCACTTGGGCAAGCAGGTACTATTGCAATATACAAGATTCTGGTTCTTTAACATACCCAGGAAATACTGTTTTTGTCAATTTTAACATATTGCTTGGGCACAAGATTGGCCTAGCAGCAGCAGAGAACTCAGTACATTCCACAACAGCTGCAAGCTTTTTATTTTTTAAAACCACATGGCATTGTTTCTTTTAATTTTTTTTTTAATGCCTATTTAGAGTGCGGTTGCACCCAAAACATATTATTCATTTCCTAGACACAAAGGAAAACAATCTCTGCCCTAGAGAATACAAGCTATAAGGAGACAGACAGGTGAGGAAAAGGTATAGAACATACAACTAAAGAAATTAGGATGATATCAAAACTAATTAAATATGTGCACAACAAGTATAATAGTTGTTAACTGCATTTCTTTAACAAATTTCCCTAAAAAGCACTTAGCACAGACTCAGCACTTTCAGGACTTCAGTTAGATTAGCCTGAGGACAGTCCATTTCACCATTACTTTCAGAGTGACAGACAAAAATATAACCAGTCACGTAATATCTGTATAGGCAGATGAGTAATAAATGCAAAACCAAACAGACATACACCCCATTTTACCACTGCATGTAAAAGAAACAGAAGTTACAAAATCCTACTTTAGTTTGAGTGTACCATTTCCACTGTGAAACTTTGAGAGACTCCTCTGCACCACTTATCACCTAAAATTGTTAGATTATTTTCCCTGGGTAAGTTAGCGGCATGCTTCTGTTTGTCTGCTGTTTATAAGTGTGGGGTCTTCACCCTCCATAACATCATTTTGCCAACAAGGATGTTACATTTGAATAGAAATTAAAAATGAATTGGGAAAAAACACAACACTTTTGAATAATTAGCAGGTGTAATACTACAGTATTACTAATATACGATGGTGACAGATGTCATAGAACATTTAATAAATAAAAAACATCCATTTATATGGCATGTGTAAGAGTGTCTCCAGTCCATTTCTTACCAAGAGGCAGTTGAAGGAAGGGAAACAGTCACTAAATTCTACTTTATTATCTTAAATATGAGCATTTTAGCCAAACAAGAGCCAAAAATGCTTAGATTCCTCTTTTAAAGAATCACGAAAATACTCACAAACATCGGATTTACATTTTGTTGCTACTTTTTGGAAGGAAAGCCATAACCCCAGTTTCTCTCTTCCAGCCATCAAAAATATTTGAAGCAAACAAACATACACAAGCAAGTTTAACAGACTCACCTTCTAAATCTTCATCTTCACCTTCTTCCTCCTCCTCACCCTCATCTTCATCAGTGCCATCTTCTTCCTCACTTCCTGTATCGTCTTCTGAATCCCCACTATTTCCATCATTGCTTTCTTTTAAAAATGACAAAAGAGAAAACACTAATTGCATCTACTTTGCACATGACCCCTCACTAAGAATATACTGCAAATAAGAAGTATGTGGGATAGCCAAATATATATCAGAAATCCTGCTGCGGGCAAATCCATACAGAAGCTGAAACAACAGATTTCCAAGGTGCTTTTTGCAGCACTTTTTTGAGTATCATTTATTATCAAGCTGTGACAGCACTGTTCAGCATTTAATTGGCTAGTAGTGTAAAGAAGCCAATAGCTGGAGGCACATAACCTACGAGATGGCCCAAAGATTTAAGTTTTTTCTCCCTCAGAACAGATATTTATCTACAACTACTATTTATTTGGATAGGCAAACACTGTTTAAAACCTAAAACAGGAAGTATACAAGTACAGAGCATGGTTTGAGATACCTGCTTCACTTAGGAGCACTAAATTTGATCTTTTGCCTTTGCCTAGTGCAGCATTCTTGTTTATCAGTTCATCCTGACTGTCATCATCCATTGCAGGGCATTGGGAATCAGTTCCCTGAAAAAAAAGAAGACTCAAGTAAAACACAAAGTTCCAAACAGTTTGACAGCTCACTGTTTGAATAAGCATAATATTTTTTTTTGCTCAGCACACGATGAGAAACAGTGAATCTAGAGAGGTATATGCACATCGGTAAAATGCATACCATGCTTTAAGTGAAAAAGCCAAAATGCAAATCCCTCAAATGTGTAACTTTTTCCAATTATCAGAGATACACATTATGGATCAGAAGAATGTAAAATTTGTTCCCAAATTTGTAGTTAAATTTTTCAGTCCTGCACCTGACATCCCTCTTGCTGAAAAGTGGCATTTCTAACAGCACCATAGGATCCCAATATAAGACTACTAATATTAAAGCAAAATATTAAACACTTCAATTGTTACTCCTTAAAAACAGTTTTTCTTTGATTACTTATCACTTATGTAAGCTGGAAACTGGCTTTACACTGCGCTCCCAAACTAGTAACTTACTGAAAGTGGCCACGCCCACTAGATTCAAGGATACAAAATGTAATTAGAAACTGTTTTCCAATTCATTTCACAGAGGATCCCCAGAGAACCATATTTTGTCAAGTAAAAGTTTTAGAATGTCGTGATGAGCTAAATAGATGCAGCTTTTTCCTCAAGTTTGGTTTACACTTACAGTTCAACAAAGAATTCTGTGGCACCTTATAGACTAACAGATGTATTGGAGCATAAGTGGGTGAATACCCACTTCATCCGATGTCTGATCTGATGAAGTGGGTATTCACTCACGAAAGCTCATGCTCCAATCCATCTGTTAGTCTGTAAGGTGCCACAGGACTCTTTGTTGCATTTTACAGATCCAGACTAACAGGACTATCCCTCTGAAACTTACAATTCAAAATTTCTTCATTTGGACCAGCGAGAACAAAAACAGTGAAAAGAGTATCCCATGTTATATCCAAGAGTCACATCTGTAAGGGTTTTTTTTGCTTCCTTGGTTGTTAGAAGTTCAGAGTGGCAAGAAGTCAATTTGCAAATGTCAAGGACACTGAGGGTATGGCTACACTTGCACCTGAAGTTTCGAGTGTGGTCGCAGCGCCAGCGCTGGGAGAGAGCTCTCCCAGCGCTGCACGTACTCCACATCCTCTACGGGTGTAGCTTGCAGCGCTGGGAGCCGCGCTCCCAGCGCTGCGGCACTATTTACATTGAGGCTTTACAGCACTGTATCTTGCAGCGCTCAGGGGGGTGTTTTTTTCACACCCCTGAGCGCGAAAGTTGCAGCGCTGTAAAGCGCCAGTGTAGCCATGGCCTGAGTGGACCATTTAGAGGAAGTTACAGATATCAATGTCTACAGTATATGAGTACATAAATTCCAATTCCCAGCAGCATTCAAGGACTAACTGAAAAGAAACTATTAAAGTACCAAAGCACAATCTCAATATTTTTTCCAAGTCAAAAAACCAGGCAAAAGAACATCGTGTTTCAGACAGTCTAAATAAGTCTTTTCCCTGCACAGCTCCATAATGAGGTGTAACAAAAAAACACCACAGATCCCATGACCAATCTTTCAAAGAAACAAGGAGACATGGTTTAGTGCACATTAATGCAACTAAAATTAATTGTTGTGGGTAGAGGCTGGTAATAAACTGAAACACTGAGAGATGTGCCATGATCCAAATCCATAATTAATGACAATCAAGCCATTGCTTTTCCTCCACATGCTACAAATACAAACTAAGAAACAAAGATTACTGTGCAATTAAATATATTAATCTCTGGCTTGGTTACAGAAATCTTGTTTAAAAAGACGTGCGTTATGTCAGGATTCCTAGAGGCTCTCTTCAAAAAAGGGATATAGACATTCTCTTATGAATGTGATAATGAGGTTCTAACTAGTTGCCTCATTCTCCCTCCCTCCCAACTTCACACTGCATATAATAGATACTAAAATAAGCTCTGAAACATCATAGCACTGTATGTTTTATGCAGATGTTCATGATGTGCCCTGAATTAAACATCTTCACTCAGTCATTTCCTTTTGAAGCCATGTAGCATAACCCTGCACTAAATTAACTGCCTTAAAAATGCAGGTTTCACTAACCCATAGGACTAAACTGTAAAAGCACTCTTTAATGTTAAGTGAAAAAAGCAAAAAGTGTATCCTTAGTCAAAAGTTCCATTGGCTTCTAGCTGATTTAGTAACAGGAGTGATTAAAAAACATATACATTTGATGAAGACCAAATCACTTTCAGTTAAAGGCAATCACAATGTGATGTAACTGAAAGGATAAGAAGCACTTTAAATCTGCTAGTTTCCATTATCAGTTTTTAAAGTTTCAGCAGTGCATATTTAGGTATTTAAAATTAGTCTCAACTTCATTATATAAAATATAATTAAATGGTACACTAGTTGCATTAATTATACAACCACAATATTGTGGTAAAGTTGGGAAATTCCAACGCTAAGATTCCCAGAGCAACTTTAGTCAAGCTACATTGCTGAGATGGTTAGGTTTTTTAGAAATGCTTGTTAAATTTATAGAGTACAACTTGATATTTTAGTTAATATTTCTATTATTGTTAAATGAATCATCACAAAGTACACAGGACGAGCAATGTGACCCAGTTCACATCACTATAAGAACCTTAATATTTGTACTTCCTGACCTTTATTTTAATTTTTCATCTTAATGTTCCATCAATATAGCTCGGGTGTATTTCCTCTTTATCTTTTGACTGTTATCATCCACACTCACCCTTTTACACAATTTCCAAACTATCAGAGGTCCAAAATTTTAAAGAAAAAGTGAAAGTTATGGAATCCATAGCTAAAATTCAGCTTTATCATGAAGTTCACCTTCTCTCCTTTCCCCACTCTCTTTATAGCATGAGTTTCCATCTTTTCTCTCTGTCCCATGGCTTACAAATGAACTTGAATAACCCTATGAAGCTTATTACAAAAATAAATATATCAGACAAGAAGTGAACTGGAAGAGTAAGAATCAGACTTTTAGTGATAGTTCTAAGGAATGGTCAAGTAGATGTCTTCATGATTGCAAATGTACATATATTCATTCATTCTGTTGCTTTGGAATGACATAGCCACTAATACTATCTAATTTGTACAATATTTCTGCTCTTCTCCAATGAAAAGTATCCATGAAATACAAATAGAGCACAAATTAGCCACTGTTACTCCAAAAACCTAGCTGATATAACTGATGGCAGTTATGACCAAGGCCACATGCTGCATTTGCAACATACAGTACTCAGAACACTCAATTAAGTTAATGGGAACTTTGCATTCATAAAGGACACAGAATCAAGCCCCAAAAAAGAAAACTTCACATAGGCATTTGTTCCATGAGAAATTTGGGATAGAGAAGGGGAAAGACACAGCCTTTGCAAATATAAGGTGACAAACTGAAGCTAAAACAGATTCTAGTTTCTAAAGAGAGCAAAAAATGGAGTTCACAAAAAACAAAATCATACTCGACAGTTGCCCTTTAAAAGAAAAACTGATGACAATTCAATGCATTTAAGAAGCAGTATATTCTCAATGGCTCAGGTCCATTGTTTCTGGAATTCAACTCCACTGAGCCTAAGCCTAGCCACTTTTAGAGCAAGATGATCTTTTTTTTTTAAGTCACCAGCTCTGGAGTATATCATTTGTACATTTACATATGTTAGCCTTTCACAACTGGAAATGTGGGTGCAAATTTGGTTTGGGCCACCAGTGAAGACTAATTAAACACTGTCCAGACCCTCAAAATTAAACATGCTGTCAGAAATAATAGTCTCTTTTTTGGAAAGCAGAAGTACTGGAATACCACACTCGCAGGTCATGAAGGAGAGGCACCAGCAGACTTTGTAGAGTAAGTCTGAAGCTGGGGAAGCTTACACAGTACTATCACTGTATCAGTATTACCATCAGTATCCATCCACCACCACACCAAACCCAAAGAGACCTTCACAGCCTCCTGCTATTCACTTAACTCTAAAAAAAACTTGCACTCCGGATGTTTTCTGCTTGAGTGTGTCTTGCCACTAGGTGCTGGTCCACTTGCATCCTGTCCACCTCCTCAGTTATTCAATCTCACTACACCTGTTCATTGTGCCCTATCATTCTCTCCTTCTCCCCCTATGAATTCCCTCCCTCTTTCCATATTCCCCTTCACACTCTCCCAACCCCTTCCCACCATTCTTCCTCCTTATCTTCAATCCCAACAAATGTCTCACACACAAAAATAAAGCTAAGAGGGAGAAGGGTGTTACTATTTACTTCAAATTCATAAAAAATGCTGTGCATATAGTTTATGCACTATTCACAGAACTTGTACACATCTTATGTACAGCAATTTAAATAAGCCCTGGAAATAATCTCACCCCCCGCAAAAAAAACCATTCAAATATCTGTAAAAAAATAAATAAAAAAGATGAACTCTGCAACATCTTAATAAAACATTTATATACAAAACAATAAGTAAATGTCAGTTGCCCAGATCACTGCTTGTATGTTGATCCTTTCCCTCACTCTTCTACTGTCTTCATGTTTATAAACTGTGAACTTAGCGCAGAGACTGTCTTCTGTGGGTGTGTGTGTGCGCACAGCACACTGTGAGGTCGACCATAATATATACAATAACACCATAATTTACTGTGAAAGTTATTTATTAGTCTCAACATGGAAAGTTTTAAATCATTTACATTTAATTATCAAATAGTTAAAAAGTGATTTTCAGACTTGTACTTGCAAGAGGTTCTCTGAACAAACAAAAAAATCAAATGTTGAATGAACTTGTTTTGTGGGGAAAGGAGTACAATAGGTAATTTTAAAAAAATTACTCAAGAGCCTGACATTTTTGTAAATCAACATTTTAATCCAACAGCACTGTCACTTCTTATTTTGGGTACTTTGAGCAGTCTTTAGGTGTAGCATTCATTTAAAAAAATGAAAATATTTATTTTAGTTTACTTCAGAAGCATTCTGGATTACGGAGACTCTCAAGACAAGAAAGCAGAAGTCAGTTAGATTTTCTCATATCTTTGAGGTTTTCATTATTTTGATCATTTGTTTTGTTTTGTTGACAGTAATTGGGAAGATATACACCAGAGAACACCTACAACTAAACTTAAATTTCCTAAAGACTCATTATGTAACTTCCAGACTTCACTAACCAGGAAATGTCTATTTTATTTGGGTTTCATACTACTGAAATTGTGCAGTTCCCACTTAATGTCTGACATCAGAAAATTACTGGATGTGATTCAGGTTTCAGAATCTGCAGTAACTGAAACACACACAAAAGTTATAAAGATCAAAGACTCATGAGGTTGAGAAAAAGGCTGGAGATACAGAGGTTAACAACCACCATGATATCCTGAATGTAAAGCAACAAGAACTTAAATTGACTCAAAAAAAGAATAGACTTAGACACACTAGATGAATTATTGTGTTATTGCTAACCCAAAGTTTATCTACAGTTTACTCCTATACAATTTCACATACATTATATGTAATGTTGGAACTTGCAACAGAACTTTAGAACTAGTACAATAAGTCTAAATCGTTATTCCAGGCAGCCTACATACTAGGAATTTGAACCACCCAACCAAAGCCTATATTTTAAATAACTGTAAAGAATGATGCAGAACAACATAATCAATTTCCTAGAGTCCCAGAACCCATAACTGCAAAATATGTGACACCTCTTCCCTCAAAATGAGGAATCAGACTATTTCAGATCTCTCCATAAGCATCTGACTTGGGTTTTAATATCTGGCCTAAAGAGGCTTCCAGTGACAGAAGCCATCTGACAAGCTTTTAGCATGAGAAAAGGCAATCAGTGCATGTATCACAAGACTTGAATCTTGACTAAAGATTGCAGTCTCAGTATTGTTTAGTGTGAGATCTCTAAGGGCTCCCATTCTTCTGAGGAGTATTAGGTGCTCTAATACAGTGGTCCCCAACCTTTTCCATCTGGTGGGCGCCAGACAACGAGCCACCGAGGACAATGGCCGGTGGAAGAGCATCCACTGAAATGCCGCCGAGAAGCAGTAACGTCAATAGGCGTCACCGCCGAAATGCCGCCGACAAGCAGCAGCATTTCATCAGCGACACCTCCGAATGACGCTGCTTCTCAGTGGCATTTCGGCTGATGCTCGTCCACCGGACAGTATGTGGGTGCACACAGATGCCCTGGCGGGCGCCATGACACTCACAGGCACCATATTGGGGACCATTGCTCTAATAAATAGGCCAAAGCAGCTAAATCAGAGTAGTAAGAATAAATGGATCTCAAAATATTACAGGAACTCAGAGAATCAGAAAGCCAGAGTTTAACTTAACTTGCATGGGGTTAGATAGCATGAGGGGCAGGAGTGGAGGTCTGCAACTTACTAATTAACTACTCGCTGGCCTACAGTGGCTTTCACTAGATAACCCACTGACACTTCCGAGGTGAAAGACCAGCATGTTACAGCCCTGGCTGAGTGTTCCCTTGTAAGCCATCATCAGGCTGCTGTACTGGACCCAATCCTTTGATCCCATGTACTTTTAAACATACTGGATCCAAGCTGTGTCCAAACAGCTGTCCCTCTTAGACTGGCCCTTTCAGGCCCAATGTCAGGGTACAGACTCCACTCCTTCTTGGATGTGGGACCCCACAGTCCAGCTACCCTGAGCCCCAAAGCTAGTGCTAGCGCCTCAAGTCTGCCCAGTATCTTATGCATGTCCCCCCCTCAAGCTCCACCATGGGCTCTCTGGGTTACTGTTTAGCCTTTCAGGGACCTCATGAGAATTGAAGCAAGTAACATAGACTTTACAAAACATCTTTAAACCTTACACACTTCACTCAGAGAAAGCAAAAGAGAGATACAGATATATGGAAAAATACCCACCTGCAAAGCAAGACCCTTCCCCAGTTTCCTCAACCTCCTGAGAGATGTGTGTCCTTCAGAGAGTCCCGCATCCTTTTGCTTGCTTGCGTGCGCATATACACACACACACTCACTCCTCTTTTGGTTCTGAACTCTCTCTCTTTTTTTTTTTTTTTTTTTTTTTTTTTAAGGGGGACAGCACATGATTTATTAGAACTCTTCAATCACAGGTTGACAGGGCAGCAAGCAGCCCCCTCCACACCACGCTTTGCTATAGAGTCTCCTTTTACCAACAGCTTCTCCACTGTCATTCCCCTGAGGCTTTTCCATTCTCCCACCTTCTATGGATAGGGACAAAAACAGATCAGTTGTGTCCCCCTTGGACGGGGACACCAACAACAAAACAATACAGGGGTCAAGACCTGGTAAGTATCACTTATTGGGTTATCCACAGCCATTGTCTGGCTTCCTGTAGATGTGTGAAAACATCCAGAACTACCTTAATACTTTGCATCCATGTAGCAAACATCATACTATAATACTCATAACAATTATCATTATGTACCAGTATTTGATTATTATCTCTCATATCAGTAGATCAGAGATTGCATTTAGCAACTTAAGTTGCAAGAATCACACTCCAGTCAAATAACGAAAGGCACTGAATGCCAGGCACCAGTGCTAGCTGAACAATGTTAAAATGAAATTAGATAACACAAGGTAATCCATCTTTGAGAAGAATACACCGATGCAAAAATTTGACCCTGTGGTGCTAATACTAATAGTCTCCTTCCAAATCTAGACACAATTTAAATGTTGTGAAAAGTTTATATTCATAGGCAAACAGGTTCCATACAAGCCTTACCTATGCAGTTAGCTGAGATGCCATCTTGTGGACTAATTCTAAATATTACAAAATAGTTTAAAACATGCAAAAAACTGAAGCTTTTTCCCACTGGCTGTTGATATCACACACACATACATATACATATACAGATACACTATATCCAATAATGATATGTAATCATATCAACCAAACTAGCTAGTTTTCTTATCTTTCTGTATGTTTCATATGATCAGTAAGAGGCACTGCAAACAGGGCAATTACTACACCCAACACCCCTGGGGCAAGCTATACTCACCTCAATAAGTCTTTCAGCAATAAAACTGGATGTAAATTATAAAACTGTACTTCAGAGGACATTCAAAACACTGAGATCAAGCCACACAACAGGGCTTGGAGCGGAGCCCAGAGCTGGAGAGCGGAGAAGTGGAGCTGCAGAGTTTTTTTGCCTGGAGTGGAGCCGGAGCACAGCTCCAAAGCCCTGCCACACAGGGCCCATACCAATGAAGTAAGCAGTTTTGTGATGGTCCACACTTTGTGACAGTTACTTACGTTACTATTCTCTGCCTAAGGGCTCGATACTGCATTTACTACAATAAGATAGTTTTTCTAATAATATTTTAAAGGTTTATTAAGAGACACCCAGAAGTTACAGCTCTGAGCTTTTAAAACCCTAGCCCACCTTGCTGGATGGGATTGGCAGCAACCAGATCGCCAGCCTTTGATTTGACAGAACTGCATTCCCGCCCCTAAGTCACATTGAGAAAACGGCCCCTGCCACACATTCGCTTAGTAGAAAAACAGCGTTACGGAAATGTAACCTCCAGCACCTCCAAGGCCTGTTGCTACCGATTATACAAGCGGAGCTGGCGAGAGCTGGGACTCCGCCACCCTGAGCTAGAGAGACAGCGGAGCATACGCCGCGGAGCTGCCTGGTGGTGGAGTCGCCCGCCCGCACGGAGGCCCGCTGGTGGGTGCGGGGAAGCGATGTTGTCCGCGGCCAAGTAAGATGAGTAGCCAGGACAAGCCCCGCACCAAACACGCCAAACTCCCAACCCATCCCCGCCCGCCGCCAGGCACCGGAGCCCGAGCGCGGCTAGCAGACTCCCCCGCCTCGCGCGCGATTCTTAGGGCGGGCTGCCCACCCGCGGGCCGCCCGGGTGGGGGAGGGAGCGCTCCGCTCCCGGCCTCAGCGACTCACCCCCGGAGAAGAGCCAGCGCCGCCGTCGCGGCCTCACTCAGCGAACGCGCCGCCGCTGCGCTGACCGGCTGACAAGGAACCGGGAGACGCGGGGGGAGGGGAGAGTAGGCCGGGACACTGAGGGGGGAGCAATGCCGCTGGGATCCCCACCGGAACCAGGCTCGCAGCACTTCCGGGTCACGCAGCGAGCTCCGCTCCCCCAAAGGGAGGGGACACAAGCTGGTGGGTCGAACCATTGAGTCTACGACGGGGGTGAGGGGATGGGGAGTGCAAAGCAGCGGATCGAACCATTGGGGTGGAGGAGCCAGTGCAGGCTGTCGGGCTGAACCACTGAGTGACTGTAAGGGGGGGAGCGTGTATCTTTGCCCTGCCTGGGCCGTGCACACGGGAGCTAGGTTGCATTTTGCATGTACAAATTCAGGGCGGCTCAGTAACTGCTGCTAAGGAGCATTCCCCCTAGCTAGAAGCAAGAGGAAGACCAAGGACAGGGTAGGCCCACTGCTCAGTAAGGAGGGGGAAACAGTAACAGGAGACTTGGAAATGGCAGAGATGCTTAATGACTTCTTTGTTTCGGTCTTCACTGAGAAGTCTGAAGGAATGTCTAATATAGTGAATGCTTACGGGAAGAGGGTAGGTTTAGAAGATAAAATAAAAAAAGAGCAAGTAAAAAATCACTTAGAAAAGTTAGATGCCTGCAAGTCACCAGGGCCTGATGAAATGCATCCTAGAATACTCAAGGAGTTAATAGAGGAGGTATCTGAGCCTCTAGCTATTATCTTTGGGAAATCATGGGAGACGGGGGAGATTCCAGAAGACTGGAAGGGGGCAAATATAGTGCCCATCTATAAAAAGGGAAATAAAAACAACCCAGGCAACTACAGACCAGTTAGTTTAACTTCTGTGCCAGGGAAGATAATGGAGCAGGTAATTAAAGAAATCATCTGCAAACACTTGGAAGGTGGTAAGGTGATAGGGAATAGCCAGCATGGATTTGTAAAGAACAAATCGTGTCAAACTAATCTGATAGCGTTCTTTGATAGGATAACGAGCCTTGTGGATAAGGGAGAAGCGGTGGATGTGATATACCTAGACTTTAGTGAGGCATTTGATACGGTCTCGCATGATATTCTTATAGATAAACTAGGAAAGTACAATTTAGACGGGGCTACTATAAGGTGGGTGCATAACTGGCTGGATAACCGTACTCAGAGAGTAGTTGTTAATGGCTCCCAATCCTGCTGGAAAGGTATAACAAGTGGGGTTCCGCAGGGGTCTGTTTTGGGACCGGTTCTGTTCAATATCTTCATCAACGATTTAGATGTTGGCATAGAAAGTACGCTTATTAAGTTTGCAGACGATACCAAACTGGGAGGGATTGCAACTGCTTGGAAGAAAGGGTCAAAATTCAAAACGATCTGGACAAATTGGAGAAATGGTCTGAGGTAAACAGGATGAAGTTCAATAAAGATAAATGCAAAGTGCTCCACTTAGGAAGGAACAATCAGTTTCACACATACAGAATGGGAAGAGACTGTCTAGGAAGGAGTATGGCAGAAAGAGATCTAGAGGTCATAGTAGACCACAAGCTTAATATGAATCAACAGTGTGATACTGTTGCAAAAAAGCAAACGTGATTCTGGGATGCATTAACAGGTGTGTTGTAAACAAGACACGAGAAGTCATTCTTCGGCTTTACTCTGCGCTGGTCAGGCCTCAGCTGGAGTATTGTGTCCAGTTCTGGGCACCGCATTTCAAGAAAGATGTGGAGAAACTGGAGAGGGTCCAGAGAAGAGCAACAAGAATGATTAAAGGTCTTGAGAACATGACCTATGAAGGAAGGCTGAAGGAATTGGGTTTGTTTAGTTTGGAAAAGAGAAGACTGAGAGGGGACATGATAGCAGTTTTCAGGTATCTAAAAGGGTGTCATCAGGAGGAGGGAGAAAACTTGTTCACCTTAGCCTCCAATGATAGAACAAGAAGCAATGGGCTTAAACTGCAGCAAGGGAGATTTAGGTTGGACATTAGGAAAAAGTTCCTAACTGTCAGAGTAGTTAAACACTGGAATAGATTGCCTAGGGAAGTTGTGGAATCTCTATCTCTGGAGATATTTAAGAGTAGATTAGATAAATGTCTATTAGGGATGGTCTAGACAATATTTGGTCCTGCCATGAGGGCAAGGGACTGGACTCGATGACCTCTCGAGGTCCCTTCCAGTCCTGGAGTCTATGAGTCTATGAGTCTATGGTTTCCCCCGTAGCGCTGGCTGCTATGTGGGGGGGCACACACCAATCATCCCACCCTGGCACTGGCCCCAGCAAATACTGGTGGGCAGGGGAGCCGCTCACACAGGTTTTGTTGTCCCAGTAGGAACCAGACACCAACACCTCACCAGCGCTGCCCCATCCTCAGTACACAGCCCACAGAAACTGGGCGGGGCAAGCTATGTGCCTTGCTGCTAGCATGTGAGTGGTGCCTGCCAGGCAGGGATCTGCCATGGCCACAGGCCACATGACCTGCAGCCTAGGACATGCTGGGCCCATTGCCCATGCCGTCATGGGTTCCAAGGTCAAATGGGACCATTATGTCCTCATCTATGCTACAAAATTAAGTCAGTCTAAGTGAGGTCAAAATACAGCCACTGGAGCAAATATTGCAGCTTTTCATGTCCACACTACTCTCCTCCCAGGAGAACTTGCACTGATGTGTGGAGGGCTCACAGCTGGAGCCCCTCTCTCCACCTGCACAGGGCTGACAACTTGGCCTACCAGCCCTGAGGCAGATGGGCTCCAGCTGTGAGCCCGCGCAGGGCTGACAGCCAGCCGGTGAAGTAAGTAACAGTGTCTACATGAACACTGTGTCACCCTAACTACATCGACCTAAGCAGTATGCCTCTCACGGAGGTGGAGTAGGTTGGTGCAGTGGGTGACTTATATCAGTGGTAGCAATGTTGTAGTGTAGATGCTTACAGTTAGGTTGGTGTAAGCTGCCTTACATTGACCTAACTGTAGTGTAGTAGCCCAGACCTGTGATCATCTAGTCTGACCTGTGTAACACAGGCCATAGCACTTCCACAGCATTATTCTGAGAGCAGCTCTTTTAGAAAAACATCCATTTTAAAATGTTCAGTGATGGAGAATCCAGCACAACCTTCGGTAAATTGTTCCAATGGTTAATTAGAAATTTAAAATTTACACCTAATATCCATTCTGAATTTGTCTAGCTTGAACTTCCAGCCATTGGATCATGTTATACCTTTCTCTGCTAGACTGAAGAGCCCATTATTAAATATTTGTTCCCCATGTAGATACTTACAAATATTTTGCTTTCCCCTGCTCTAGGATGCTTCATTCTAGTTGAATATCTCCCCCGTTTACCTTTTCTTTCTTTACTCAAGGATATAGGCTACAGGCCTAGGACACCAGCAAATAAAGGGCAACATCCACCAAAAAAAAGGGATTTGCCCATATCATTAAAAAAAATCATCTTAACTTGACTTCTGAATAACTATTGTTCATAGATTTTAAGACCAGGGGACCATTAAATCTAGGCTGATGTCCTGTATTACACAGGTTATAGAATTTCACCAAGCTACCCCTGTTTTGAGCCCAGTTACTTGTGTTTGATTAAAGCATATTTTCCAGAAGGGTATTCAGTCTTTATCCAAGGATGAAGAATCCATCATCTCCTTGGTAGTTTGTTCCAATGGCTAATCACTTTCACTTAGGAAAAAATGTGCCTTATTTTTCATTTGAATTTATCTGGCTTCAGCTGCCAGCCACTGGTTCTTGTTATGCCTTTTTTTTGGGCAGTGGGGCAGGATGCTAGATTAAAGAGTCATTTTTTTGTACTCCCTGTGAAGGTACTTATGCTTGTACACTCAAATCACCTATCGATCTTCTTTTCAATAACAGACTAAGCTCTTTAAGCCTCTTGCTATGTCATTTTCTCCAGTCTGCAATCATTTTTGTAGCTCTCTTCTGAATCCTCTACAATTTTTCAACATCTTTTTTAAAATAGGGACACTAAAACTGTATGCCACATACTATTTACAAAGATAAAATCACCTCTCTGCTCTTACTCACCCATTTATATATGCAAGGATCACATTAGACCTTTTTGCCACAGCGTCAAGCTGGGAGCTCACATTAAGTTGTTTGTCCATTGTGACCCATAAAACCTTTTCAGAGTTACTGCTTTCCAGGATACAGTCCTCATTCTGTAGGTATGGCTTGCTTTCCTTGTTCCTAGACTATGACCTTTTATTTGACTGTATTAAAACACATTTTGTTTGAATGGGCCCAGGTTACCCAGTGATCCAAATCACTCCGTACGACTGCTGTGTCCTCATCACTATTTACCAGTCTGCCAAGCACTGTGTCAACCGCACATTTTTTTAGAAGTGATTTTATATTTATTTCCAGATTGTTGATAAAAATATTGAGCAGCATCAGGCCTAGAACCAAAGCCTGAAATCCCTAGTCAAGTTAAAGAGTCTGAGGCAGCCTTAGGTGACCTTGACCTCCTATCTCAGTTGAAACCTACAGATTGCCCTATCACTAGGATTTTGCTTCTAGCTACATAACTCAGGATAAGAGCAAACCTTTTTTCCTGGTGAAGACAAGCCACAGAGGTTGGTGGAGTTCAGACACTTGAGTTATTGGAGATAAGAAAAAACTTACATATTTTAGCTATTTATCTATTTATTCATTGTCCAGTAATTCAGATAGGTCAAGAGATTTTCCTCCACCTGTCAAAACATCGTCATCAACTCCAGGCTACGCCAAGCATGGAAAGTTTCAACGCCAACATGTTTCAGAATGTTACGAGCACGTGAAAATGGGAGGAAGGTTTTAAAATGAACATCCTGACATAACTACAGAGATTGCAAACTAGGAAGCATCGAAGATGAAATTCTGGTTCTGTTGGAGTCAATAGCAAAACTTGCATGACCTTCTTACTACTAGGATTTCAGCCCCTGGAATTTTTTTACCTGAGGAAGAGGATTGTAGCGTTGCCAACTTTTGTGATTTAATCACAATTCTTCTGATACTTGTTATTTTTCTAAAAGCCCAACTGCTGGAATCTATCGAGCATGAGAAAATCTTGAGAGGTTAATCGAATGCACTCTAAAAGCTCAGAAACCAGAATGCAAAAAAACCCCAAACCCTGCTCAAAATGTACAATTTTGGGGGGGAAAAAAAAACCTCTTGTGATTTTCTAGCCAATCTCATGATTTTTGTGAGTGTGACTAATGACTTTTGAATGCCTGGGACTGGCAATACTGGAAATGACAGTGGGAGTATGGTGAAGAAGCAAGCTAGAATGGTGAAAAGAACAAGAACGAGAAGCAGATTGCTGCTTATAAATGTTTAGGGCCTGGTTTTATAGGGATACTACTGATCTACTGAAGTCAACTGCAGGTGTAAGGACTCAGCACTTCTGAAGTTTTCCAAAGGGCTCAGTAGACAGCTGCTCCCATAGTGACGTTATGGCCAGATTTTCAAAACAGGGGATCATCTGACGTCCTGAGCTTATGAAATTCTAGCTGCGATTGTGAGTGCTGAGATCTTTTGAAAACTCTGGCCTTCGCATGTTCTCAAATACACGTTTGAGGGTGTGATAAAGGAGACAATACACTAGCTCCACCACTAGAGGTCTCTCCTATACTCATTAAGAACACTGCACCCTCCTATCTGACTAGCCCAGGGACAATGTATGTTATCTGCAGTGTAGGGATAGCTGTGGCCGTCCCAGGATATTAGAGACAAGCTGAGTGAGGTAATATCTTTTATTGGACCAAAGTCTGCTGGTGCAGGGCTGGCGCTTCCATTTAGGTGGCCTAGGCAATCGCCTAGGGCGCCAGGATTATTGGTGGGCGGCATTTTGTTCCATGGGCCGCAGGTATAAGATCAGGGAAGGCTTAGCCGCCAGACACTTGGGCCACAGTGGTCCCGCCCCTTCCTCGAGGCCCCCACCACCTGCTGCTGCTGCCTGCCTGCCATGTCTCCTCCAGTCCCCATCACATCCCGGAGGTCCCCGCTGCTTGCCACATCCCTCCTCCTCAGGGACAGGGGAGTGAGGAGGGACGTGGAGAGCTAGCGGCGGGCGGGGGGAGTGAGGAGGCTCGGCTGGGCACGGGCCAGTGGTTCGGACAAGGGGCGAGGGACCTTCAAGGGCGACTGGACCCAGGCACTTGGGGGGCTGGCCTGGTGCTCGGGGGGGCAGTAGCTCAGCTAGGGAAGGACCTTCAGGGATGGGGGCGGTGGCTCGGTCTGGTGCTGCAGCCAGCTTGGTGCCCAGGGGGCTGGTGGCTTGGCCTGGTGCTGGCAGATGGGGCTGGTGTCGACTGGGGAGGCCATCAGGAGTGGGGGAGCCGGCGGCATTGGCTCTGGCCCGGCACTCGGGGGCAGTGGGGCAGTGGCGCAGCCCGGAATGGCTGGGGCGGACCAGGCCTCCTCCAGTCCCAGGAAGGCCCCTCAGGGCTTCTCCTGTTACGGGAGGATGGAGGGGAAAGACAGGGCCAGCAGGCTAGCCTCCCCAAAGAAGGGGTTGACCTGCCACCCATGTTTTGTTCCACCTTGCCTTTTGCTGCGACACCGCGAGTACCTTTCCCAGACCTGAAGAAGAGCTCTGTGTGGCTCGAAAGCTTGTATCTGTCACCAGCAGAAGTTGGTCCAATAAAAGATATTACCTCACCCACCTTGTTTCTCGTATCACCGTTTATAGAAGGGAGAAGCCTACTGCTATTAATGCTCAGAGCCGGAGGAGAGAACACAGCTGTCTCCATGCAGCCAGAGACTAGAAACTAGGCAGGATGAAAAGAACTGCTGATAACCACTCATCTACTGGCTGCATGCATGTCTGAGAGCACCTAAGCGGTAGTCAGCTGACCTCTACTCCACTGCACTTATGTGTCGCTGAGACCTTCAACTCCAGAGCAGCAATGAAGGACATAAAGGGATGCTGCAAACATATGGTTTTAACAACACACTGGAAACATGTGACCAATACATAGATTGGGAGTTCATCCTCACCTGATGGGAGTTCACCTGAATAACAAAAAAGAGCAAAACTCGAAAGCTGATAAGCAGTCTGTCTGCTGACACAGATACCTCAAGGTGCTCACTTTAATGGAGGTTGCTACACAAGTCCTGATCCTGCTTTATCAGTGTTTCCCCCCACCCTGCAAATTGCGGAATGGGGGCACAGATAAAGATAACACAACAAGGCAACCTCACATTCCTCCCATCCCCAGTTACTGCCAGCCTGATCGCTTCTTCGTAGTATCCCAACACCCAGCTATCATGCCACTAATGGTACATTCTCCGGGGTCCCCACTGTATTAACTGGGGGAGGGAAGAACTCTACTGGGATTTATGGAAGGATAGCTTCCCTCCTGAACTGGGCCATTCCCATCCCTTGGAGGAAGGGTGAACAGGAAATAGGTAGTTCAGCTACAAACAAGAGCAATCCTCTTCCCCCTCTAAAAAAACATGGGAGGGAATGAAAAGAAAATAGAGTTATAACAGAGACTAAATAGTAATATCATAGGTGCTGACTCCATGGGTGCTCCCAGTGCCTCCCACCTGGCGGCGGCCCCACTGATCAGCACCTCCCCCCAGCACCTCCCCCGGATCAGCTGTTTAGCAGCGTGCAGGAGGTGCTGGGGGGAAGGAGGAAGAGCAAGTTGCACTCAGGGGAGAGGGCAGAATGCGGCAGGAAGAGGCAGGGCAGGGGCTTGGGGGAAGGAGTGGAGTGGAGGCAGGGCCTGGGGCGGAGCAGGGGTCAAGCACTCCTCGGGAAAAGACAAAATCTGCACCAGTGAGTAATATACTTCTTGCCTCATCCAGGCCCAGATTCAATGCAGGCAGTGACTTGGGGAAAGGCTGGTGACCCTTTACCATGACATCTTCATTGATGGTGTGAGTGTATGGCCTCTGCCTCACATGACGCATAGTTCAGAATCCCATGTAGGACAGAACATTTCAAAGCAGTTATTGGAGCAACTAAACAAATATATAACAGATGCAAACATACATTTGATACCTAATCATAAACATTAGGCATTGTGGGATAAGAGCTAAAGTTGCACAGTGTGATTCTCTAGTGTAGATGGGGCTTGCATGGGGCTGCAGTCCCTTTGCCTAGGGCCCACATTCACAAAGGTATTAGGCTCTTAACTTGCATTGAAATCAATGGAAGTTAGGAGCCTGTATACCTCTGTGGAGCTGGGCCCAAGCTCCCAAGATGGCTGTTGCACTGTCAATATACTAACAGTTGGCTATAGAAGGGAGAAGGGTTGGTGACAGGATATAGAGCTTCTAGCAGGGCCAGATTAGGTTTTTGTGGACCCGGTGCCAAACATATTTGTGGGCCCCTATTGGGGAAATAGGGCATGTGATGGGGGGGGGCGGTCCGCAGAGCGAGGGGCTGGTTGGGGGCAATGAGGCACAGTGCAGCAGGAGTGGCCCCACTCAGCCCAGCACAAGGGCACTGTTTACAAACCCACAACTGCTAGGGCTGCCCAGAGTGCCCCTTCCACACTGCCCCCTGCTCTTATGTCTAGCACCCCCTCACCCAGAGACTTCCCCCCACAGAGCCCTATGCCCAGCGCCCCCTCGCCCAGAGCCCTCCCCCACAGAGCCCTATGCCCAGCACCCCCTGCCCAGAGACCCCTCAGGCTGACCTACACCACAACTGCACAGCACCCTGCACACCATACTGCCTGCCCAGCTCTCCCACCCAGTGATCCCGTACTGTCCAGCACCCCCTTCACAGTCCCGCTACCACAGCTGTACAGCACTCCATATTCCTGAGGGAATTCTGCATCAAATTCTGTGCATAATATTTTAAAATTCTTCACTTTTATTTATTGTAAAAAAAAAAAAAAGTGGAAGCTCCACCATGGCAGTGGGGAGTACAGGCCACTGACTGCACAGAGGTGGGAGAATACCGGGACAGGGACTTGGCAGTGAGGCTGACCTGACCCTGACACAGCACAAGGGCCATGCCTGCCACAAAAACATCCTGGGACCCGGCCCCTTTTGCTCCAGGCGCAACAAATGTGGGCAGGGAGGCTCAGCCTGACAGCAGAATCCAAGTGCAGAGGGACTTAGTGTGGGGGTATTCAGATGGGGGTAAGAGGGTTCTGTGGGGGGCAGTCTAGGTGCAGGCAGCTCAGCGGGGGATCTGGATACACAGGGAAGTTCCAAGTGCAGGGGCAATGGGAATCTCCGGGGAGACCAAGTGAAAGTGGTTGGAGCTCAGCAGAGGGGTGTCTGGATGCAGGAGAGGTAGGGTTCATTTGAGTGGGGGTCCAGGTGAAGATGGTTGGGGCTCAGTGGGGAGGGTGTCGGGTGGGGGCTCATCAGAGTGGTACAGATGCAGGGGAAGTGAGGCTTGTCAGGGTGAGGGTTTGATGGCCCTGCTTAACGGGGAGCCCCAGCTGCTGCCAAGGGGATCCACACGCTGGGCCCCTGCTTCCCCTGCCACCTTCTCTTTCCCATCCCATGCCCCTTCCCTACCACTCCATCTCCTCCCCATCCCACCCCCTTCCTTCTCCTCACTGCTCCATCTCCATCCCAGGCTTGAAGAGCAGGGCGGAACCGCCCCCACCACAAGCCAGCAGAGCAGGTTGGGGTCGGGTCGCTCCACTTTCTGCCACCCGACCCCGCACTCACGGGGCAGCAGGAAGTGGAGCGACCTGGCCCCAGCCCACTCTGCTCCCCTGGCTCCCAGCCTTGGGACTAGGGAGTATGGGGGGAACCATCCCCCAGCACTCACCGGCAGCGTAGCTGGAAGCCAGGACAGCAGACCGGGCTGGGGCCGGATCGCTCCACTTCCCGCCACCCAGTGAGTGCAGGGCAGGCCCAACCCCTGCTGCAGTCCCCCGGGATGTTGCCAGGCGAAGGGGTGGGAAGAGGCAGGGTGGGGGCGGAGCAGGGATCAGAAGATGTGGGGTAGGGGCGGGAGAGCTTTCCTGGCTGGCTCAGCTGGCCTGGGGATCAGGCTGGCCAGGGCCCCAGGCCTCTGTGTGAGGAGGGAGGCTGGCTTGGGGAGACAGGGGGGAACAACCCCCCAGCACTCACTGGGGCCGGGCTGCTGCACTTCCCGCCATCGGTGTGTGCAGACCCAGCCCTGCTCCACTCCTCAGAGGCGTGGGGGCAGGACTGGGGAGAAGCAGCGGTGGGAAGAGGCGGGGCTGGGGTGGGGAAAGGGCAGGACAGGGGCAGGAAGAGGTGGAGTGGGCGGTGCAGAGGCTTTCCAGAAGGTGTGGAGTGGGGGTGGGCTGAGGTGGAGCAGGGGTGGGAAAAGGCAGGGCAAACTTCCTGGTGCCCTACGCAGCTGCATACTTTGCATATGGGTAAGGATGGCCCTGCGTGTTCCTGTCATCTAATAAACGTACTGTTTTACTGACTGGCTTAGAGTCATGTCTGACTGTGGAGTTGGGGTGCAGGGCCCTCTGGCTTCCCCAGGAGCCCCGCCTGTGCAGACTCACTGAAGGCAGGGCTGGCCTTATCATGAGGCAAACTGAGGCAGTCACCACAGGTGCCAGACTGTGGGCGGGTGGCGGGGGGGGGCGGGGGGGCATCACTAGAACCCAGAGTGTAGAAGATTGTGTCTGCAGCTGGTGCATATGTATTCTCTCTGCTCTAGATGCAAAGAGATGTTGGAGTGCTGTACTGGAGGAAGGAGGGCACAAGATACATAACAGGCAGGCAGGAGAAAAGGTGAGAGGGAATAACAGAAAGCAGCAGGAGCTGCAGGGAGAGAGAGAAGGAGGAGCCTCTTATGTGCCTCCCTAGCACCCCCAGGAGCCTGGACTGATTAACACCAGCTTCTCAAGGAGCTTCCAGTTTCCTGCTGCTTCCCTGAACCCACTTGAGGAGAACAGGCAGTCAACTGAAGTAGTAGGAGCCAGTTAGGCCCTTAAGACACTGATATCTTCCCTCACTCAGGCCCTGCTACCAGCCTGCTTATTTGTCCCCTTCAGTTGAGTGTTGAGAGCCACTATAGCTGGCACAGAACAGCAGTCGTGAGTGAAAGAAGAAAATGCCCCTCTGGGGCAGCATTCAGAAAAAGAAAGAAAGCAAAGGAAGCTGTTCTATCTAAGCAGGAAGGAGCTCTCCTGAGATACATAGACCCAAATGTTCACGGTGAGCTTTCCGGCCCCAGTGAGGATGTGAGTGGAGAGGAGATGCCTGATCTTCCAATTAGTCAGAGTGCAGGTGACCTGGCAGCTACTGCAGCATCCATATCTGCATCTCAAATGGATGTAACCATGCACATTCCTGAAGAAAAGTGTAGATCAGAGAAGATTATGGTGGCGGCCCAAGAAACTGCTGCTGCTGAGTTTAGTTCCTTAAAGCTAGATGATCCAGGACTGTGGACCCACTTGAGTAGTAGCCTAAGGGAGTTCCTTTTACTGCATGGGCCACAGCAAGTGAAAAAATTCATGTTCCCCAAAGACAATGAAAACAGAAGTTTCCATCCAACACATTACTGGCGTGAAATCCCCAATGGCAACAAAGTGGAAAGGCCAGGGCTTATGTACTCAAAAACCCAGAATGCTGCATACTGTTTTTGTTGCAAACTTTTCCAGTCTAATGTTCCAGCCACATTGGGTTCTACAGGAACAAAGGTGTGACGATGCGGTTCTGGCGGGACCCAACTGAGAGTGCCAATTCAGGACCAATTGCTCAAACAGGGCAGTTACAGCCCTAGGCTGGGGTTTTTCCACCTCTAAGGCAAACCAAACCAGCCAGACAAAAATGACTTCGGTTTCACCCCACTGGCTAACCACAAGTACCCCAAGCAATTTCCTTAGACACTCCAGTCTCCTAGTATCACCACCAGTGCCACCCGTCCTGGGGATGAATGGTTATGAAAACCAACACCCCAGTGAAAGAAAAAGGTTCTCTCGATCCCAAAGGACCAAGCCCCAGATCCAGGTCAATATACACATCAGATCTTACCCACAAAGCACGCTGTTGCCAATCCTTTAGAATCTAAAATCTAAAGGTTTATTTATAAAAGGAAAAAGATAGAGATGAGAGCTAGAATTGGTTAAATGGAATCAATTACATACAGTAATGGCAAAGTTCTTAGTTCAGGCTTGTAGCAGTGATGGAGTAAACTGCAGGTTCAAATCAAGTCTCTGGAGAACATCCCCAGTTGGGATGGGTCATTCAGTCCTTTGTGCAGAGCTTCTCTTTGTAGCAAAGTCCCTCCAGAGGTAAGAAGCAGGATTGAAGACCAAATGGAGATGAGGCCTCCACCTTATATAGGCTTTTCCAAGTGTAAGAACACTCCTTTGTTCCTGCTGTGGAAAGTTACAGCAAAATGGAGTTTGCAGTCACATGGGCCAGTTTCTGCACACCCTGCTGAGTCACAGGGTGTAACTGCCTTCTCTCGATGGGACAATTGTGTAGGTGATGGTCCTTAATGGGCCATCAAGCAGGCTAAACAGAGCTGACACCAACTTGTCTCGGATCTTTCCCAGTAACACAGCACAAGTTTGAAATATAGACAGTATAGAGCCAATACTTATAACTTCAACTACAAAATGATACAGACATACAGACAGCATAATCATAACCAGTAACTCATAACTTGGTCTTAGACACCTTATATGACCCCCTTTACATAAGACTTGGTGCCACTACAGGACCTTGGTTGCAAACCATGTTCTGTATGGTTCCAGTTTATATCGATAACGTCACAAAAGGACTGGAAAAAATCTGGCTAGAAAACTAGCAGGCCATGAGAAGGCAGCAAATCACCAGAGAGCATTCCATAGGTGGAAAGATCTTGAGATGAGACTAAGATTAAAGGCCACCATAGGTGATCAGCATCAAGAGAAGATTGCATCAGAGTCTCTTTACTAACTTTAATGTTTTGAAAAGGCTCATTGCCATTGTGAGAATGCTTGCTACCCAAAACCTAGCACTGTGTGGCACTTCAGATCAGCTGTATGTAACAAACAATGGAAACTTCCTTCAAATTGTGGATCTGATGGCTGAGTTTGATGCTGTACTCCAGGAGCATCTAAGAAGAGTCACCACCCAAGAAATGTACAAACACCACTACCTTGGGAAAAAATTCAAAATGAGATCATACAGTTATTGGCAACAAAAGTCAAACAGAAGAGTGTGGCAGATCTGAAGTCAGCAAGACATTACTCTGTTATTCTGGACTGCACACCTGACGTCAGCCATACGGAACAAATGACTTTAATGGTGTGTTTTGTAACAACAACAGAACTTAGTGAAAATATCCCTGCAATGGTGACTGTCAGAGAGCATTTTCTAGAATTTATTGACATTGATGATACTACAGGAGGTGGTATGACAAATGTGCTTCTTAAAAAGCTGGAACATATGGGAATTGCGATATCTGATATGAGAGGTCAGGGCTTCGATAATGGTGCCAACATGAGAGGAAAGAACAGAGGAATGTAGACATGGGGATCCGAGAGTTCAACCCTCGTGCAGTTCTCATTCATTGAACTTGGTGGTCAGTGATGCAGCAACAGCTTCTAGTGAGGCTGCTGAATTTTTTTAATGTAATTCAAAGCATCTATGTATTTTTCTCTGCATCAACTCATCGGTGGCAAATTTTGAAGCAACATCTGGGAACTTCCTCTCTGACACTAAAACCACTGAGAGCTACATGATGGGAAAGTTGACTGGAGGCGATAAAGTCTATCAAACAGCAAATTGGGAAGATAGATGATGCCATAGTTGCCATTATGGAGGATAATGCTATGAAAAGAACTGTTCGTGGGAGAACAGTGGCAGAGGGAAATGGAATCACCAGAAACACACATAACTTCAAATTAGTGTTGTGGCATGACATACTGCTTGAAATAAATGTTGTAAGCAAGAGACTCCAAGGTGTTGACCTTGATATATCTGGGGCAATGGAACAACTGGACAAAGCAAAGTCATACTCGTTGTAGGAGCAGCAGTGATCTGTATGCTCTGTATAACTATGCTATGTATAACCTGTATATTCAAAAGGTCTGTTATACTTCCCCCACCCCTTTTGTCTCCTCTCCCTCTCTGAATACCTGTGAAGTGGTTTTCCCTCTCCACCCCCCCTCCTGGAATGCTTGTGGGATGAATGGGCTGCTTGAACAGCTGGAAGATCAGAAGAGCTTCCAGGTAGACAAGGTGTCTGGGACTCTAATTAGGCTGCGATCACACACCCAGTGCATGGACACTGCCCGAGGTGGAGTGTGACCAACCAGATGCGGCCAAATCATCTCTAGTCGCAGGCCATGAGGAGCGGGTCCTTAAAAGGGGAAGGGGCCATGTGTTCAGGAATGCATTCACAAGTGTGTACCTCCCATAAAGGCCCTTCGCCTGGACCGCTTGGCCAGTGGTTCGCTGCGTTGCATTTCATCGTGCCTCGGGAAGACTTACCTTCATTACACCATCCATCACTGCGCTGTGGGACACTTACCTTCAAGGATCCTAACATCTCCAGTGCTGTGCCTGTCCTGGGAAGTATAATAAACGTGCTGCTTTCTGCCAAACTCTGGTGGGTCATTAGTCCTCCCTAAGCTTACTAGCTGGCCCAATTTTGAGTAACTATATCTACAATCTTACCGGTCAGATGAGGGATTTCAAAACGTTTTGAAGAGTGCACAGAAGTTGGCAGAGGAACTTCATACTGAAGCTATTTTCCCACCCATTCAAGAATACAAGAGTCACCAAAGAAAAAGACATTTTGATTACAAGGCATGCGATAATCCCATAAGAGACCCCAAACAACAATTCAAAGTTGAATTCTTTAACCAGGTGATAGATTGTGCAATACAGTCAGTTGAAGAACGTTTCATGCAGCTCAAGGACCCAGCAGTATATTTGGGATGTTGTATGATATTCCAAAACTCCTCACTATACCCGAAGAAGACCTACACCAGCAATGTAGGGCACTAGAAACAGTGTTGACACATGATTTCATGCGCAATATTGATGCGAGTGATTTAGGTGATGAAGTGAAAGCTCTTTCAAGATACATTTCAGCAGGATCAACTCCAAAGGCTGTCCTGGAATATATGTGCACCAATAAGATGACCACCCTCTTTCCAAATGCTTTTGTTGCTCTGTGCATACTTCTAACACTTCCTGTAACAGTTGCCAGTGGAGAACGCAGCTTCTCCAAGCTGAAGTTAATAAAAACACATCTACGTTCCACAATGACACGGGAGAGGCTAGTCGGCCTTGCAACCATCTCCGTAGAGCATGAGCTGGCCCAGACTGTGGACCTTCAGGAAGCAGTTCAAATCTTTGCAACCAAGAAGGCAGGGAAAGCACCACTTTGATTATTCAAACAGATAAAAATGCCAGTGTTTACTATGCAGACAAAAAAAGTTACATTTGCTGTTCAGGCATTTGAAAGTTAAGTGTTACTTAAAATTTTTGAACAAGGCATTTTAAGTTGTTAGTGCTCCTTTATTGGGGTAGGTAACAGAGCTGTATCATGAGAGGAGTAGAACAGGAAGAAGGCAGAATTGAGACCTTTCAAAGTTTTGACCCAAGCGTGGGGGCATGAGGGCATCATTTGAGCTTCCCGCCTCAGGTGCCAAAATGTTGTGGGACAGCCCTGGCTGCAGGAAGCCCACTGTGTGGAAGGGGATGCTGAATTCTCCAAGGTCAGACCCAGGAAGGTCAAAGCTGTGTTAGCTTCTTGCCCTGGAACAGTATACGCTCAGAGAGAGGAGGCTCCCCAGAGTCCTGACTGGCTTTGTATGGAGTAGTTCCAGAGCATCGCCCCACTGACTCCGTGACACTAGGTCACCAGCTTAACTCCAGGCTGGAAGTTTTTACCATCTGAAGGTTGATGTCCAATGTGAAAGGAGTTTGGCTTTGGAGAATTTTAGATCAGGCCCCCAACTGTTTCATCAGGCCCGCAAGGTGTTAATACTGCAAAATCCTCCTTTGTTTAGAGCCAGCATTTTCAGCAGTCGCACCAGGAAGACGAAACAGAATTTCCCTCTGATTCCCTAGAAGTGATCCTCTCCCACCTCAAACAAGGTTCAGGCACAAGGAAAGGCTGTGTCAGGAAAACTTGGACTCTCATGGTTTGTTCAGTGGATAAGCAGAGGACTTCATTCGGGCGTCTTTCTCTAACTCCATAAAGATATGTAAGCTCCATCATGCATGAAAAAAAACCCAGACTATGGTTTGGGGAATCTCATTTTGAAAAGAAAATGCTGGTATTTCTACGTATAGATGAAAGGGTTGGAAGGAATCCCTTGTGCCATCTAGTCAGACCCCTGGCAACAAGGAGTTCACCATCAGCCTATCAGCTCTCACTCAGAACACCTCTGAATTTGCTGGACTGTAACTCCCTTGTCAGACATCCTGTTTCTCTCTCTGCTTGGGATTTGAGCTGACCCTCCCTCCCCCACATTATCTCTCATTTACTAATGAAAGTGGCCAGTAGCAGCATTCCTATTTTCTAGCAGATGCACAAAGACACAGAACCAGCAGGATAGCAGCTTTGCTTAATTTGTGTTTATACTGTAGGCTGTGTTATCAGATGCCATGTTAACCAGCAGGCTCTTTCTTTATTTACAGGATTGACGCCCACTACCTACGGAACTAAGTAAATGAAACAAGAGTGAATCACATCACAGGGGTGTGGATCTATATTGGTTTCTTTATAGTTTTATCATTTTACCTATACCCAACCCTCTTTCTCATTCTCCCTTGATTTTCCTGGCCCAGGAGCTGAGGTGTTTGAGGTAATTGCTAACCATGCCCCTTCCACCATCAGATTGTTTTGCTAGAGAGGTTTTTTTAACCTAGTTAGCTCGCATGGGCCGGTGAGGATTATTCCCTGTGACATGTCAGCCTGAGACATTTGCTGAGATTATCCTGATTAAAAATTGTACAAAAGGTCACAGGAATTGGGGGGTCTGGCTTCATTGTAATGGGTCCCCCGAGACATGTTACAGAAGTGAAAGCTGAAATTAACATAAAATAACTCACTGGAAATAAAATTAATACACAATATAACATATTAGAATATTTAAAGATTTTTATATATCTTTTTTAAGCAACCAAGTTAGAATCATAGAATATCAGGGTTGGAAGGGACCTCAGGAGGTCATCTAATCCAACCCCCTGCTCAAAACAAGACCAATATCTAGACAGATTTTTACCTCAGTTCCCTTAATGGCCCACTTAAGGGCTGACCTCACAACCCTAGATTTAGCAGGCCAATGCTCAAACCACTGAACTATTCCTCACTCCCAGGTTAGTTCCTGGTTGAAAATTTGAGATTTCCCTCTCAAATCTGTACAGCTGAGCTCAACTCAAACATTTGGCTCACCTGCTGGGGAAATCACACAAGTAGGGAGAAAATAATTCTTTCTGTATTATTTCATCCTCTACAGTCTTCTATTGGTCTTTAAAACTTGACAGTCCATTGGAAAGGGGAACTGAACCCACATTACCTATGAGTCAGTCAAGAAAACTGCCCTATTTATGAAAAAAGGAAGCAAAATAAAGCACAGGATCTGTGAAATCTGTAGAGCAATTACATACAGGTGCACACATACAACCAAGAAACAGGCATGTTCCAGGGTCAGCACTGGACTGGCACCTTGTCAGAAGCTGATGAAAGAGAGAAACAGAATTCCCTTCCCCGATGATACAAATGTAGCTAAGTGAATGTGCCAGTGTATTCTATTATTTTCTCACCGATCTGAGAGAGAGATGAAGTAAGAGAAGGTAGAAGGCTGCCTTAAAGCAACAGCTACTAACCACTGTACACTTTAAAAGAAAAATAAGCCCTTCATTATGAAAATATTAATTAGATATTGTTAGGAATTTGGAATTGCACGGTTTTGATACAAAACAGCATTTGTGGCCCACTGAGAGAATCATTCTTATTACAGGGAGCAGGAAAAGTCCCATCCTGGTCTCTTTTTACTAACAGAACAAACAAAATAATTTTGTTCCTCTTTGTTTATGCCAGTTCTGATATCAGGTTCAGCTTGGCAATGATCCTAGCAAGGAGAGAGGCCATGCTGATTCCTATCCTAGACTATACCAGAGCAGGACACCTTCCATCATCCCAAAAAATGATGGTCTTTAAAAATAAATTTAATCTTTTGCGAATTCTTGGTTTCAATGTGATTTGAAACTGAGCTGGAGACAAAGGGCCAAATTCTCCATTTGGGTTAGCAAGTCCTACTCCTTTGAAGTACATTGAGGTATTCCCACGAATGTCCCAGAGACTAAAAGCTGGATCCATCCTCCTTTGAAGTCAGTGGAGGGTCTTTCAGCTTACATCAGTGGATACAGAACTGGACCTTAAAATCACACCTCTTCCATTTTCCAGTATAGCAAATAGAGCTGCTTCTTTCCATATTGCTGTGTTGTCTTGGTTTCAGCCCCTGCTTTACACTATATGTTTTCAATATGAGGCACAGAGATTTAGTCGTGTGCAACACTTACTGTATTAACAGTGGGAATCATGCAGCTAAGCCACCCAGAGCTGCTTTGAAAACACACTCCAGATCTCCTTTGCTTTTCACCTAAGGCTTGCATGCAGATTTATAGTGTCTAGCACAAGGGGGCCTCCATCCCTGATGTGGGCCCGGGGGCACTGCTGCAATATAAAGTAATAAATAAATAAATAACAACAGTTTGTAAGGATCACATTTTACATGAGAAAACTTTAGATCTGTCATAGCACAAAGGGGATGAAGTGTGTCTTGGAAGTTAAACTAACATCAGCATCACAGAAATCTACTGGTCCATCTCGACTCACAGGAAAGGTTGAAGCACTTGTGAAATATAGCCAGTGGCAGAAGAGTTTTGCAGAAAGAGGGATGGCTCTAGTAACTCCAACGCCGAGGTTGTTAACCATAGTCAGAACTTAAGTTGTGAGTAGGGAACACAGCAGAGGAATTAATCAAGTTGGCTTTCACATGATTCTCCTCAGTTCCTCTTCTACTGTGTTTACAAGATCAACCAGGCCAGATTCAGGCAGAAAAGCAAAGAGACAAATCATTGCTTTAGCCTTCATTTCTGAATGCATATATGTATCAGGATCAGATTCTCCGGTCTGCTTCATAGCAGCACAAAGTGGCCTTAAAGCCTCTTTGAGAGAGAGCCAGTGGAGAATTGGCCCTGCCCAAGGAAGCTCTGCCCGTGGAAAGCTGTAGGACTGTCCCTGGTTCAAAGTGTGAGGCACAGAGAGGGTAGTGGGAAGGGCTCTTACACTGGGGCTGCACATCTGTGGATCAGGAAACAGCAGCCAGCTTTCTAGGTTCCCTTTCCACTGTGCTCAAGCAGAACTCAGGCAGGATGGAGAAATAAACCACTCAGTGTACAAAAACAGGGCCAAAGGTAACCCTGGTGCAAGCAAGTGGCACTCCCATTGACTTCTAAGGAGATTGCACCAGATTACGTAAGTGGTTGAATTTAGCCCCCTTTGTTAAACATCCAAAAGGAATTTTAGGTCAATCAGTTACCATGGAATCATGTGATGCAACTGCCAAAATGAAGCCAAAAGCAAATGGCCGGAAAGAGCCAGGTTTGTGTCCTGCAAAGTAACTGCACAGAGAAGCATATCAATCCCTGCTTTTTGGGTCCACTCTATGGCTTCCCAAGTCAGGGACGGCACACCAAAGGCCACCAGTGAGCACAGGCTCTTCAGCCATCTCTGTTCCTATAAAGTGCTATTAATCCTGCAGATTCCCTTACAGTGATGTGCACTCTGTCGCATTCATCCCCATGGTCAGGCATAGGCCAGGTTCATAGTATCAGCTGTGTTTCCAGCATGCTGCTGCAGAGAGCAGGACAAATGGCCAGGTGCCAGTCCCCCATAAGATGCTGCTAAATGAAGCTGAGGAGGGAAATTGAGTTCTCCAATGACCCCCCAGGGTCTTCTTTTTGGCTGTCAAAGCCCTCCTGATCCTCCCCATGACGAGTGCCTTCCTTGACCCCAGTATTCCATATTTGACTCTGACTAGAATCGTAGACTGATGTATTTGTAAGATGGGCAGAGACTCAGGCAGACTCCTCAGATCCATACATCTGATTGTTCCCAAGGCCCTGAATAATCTCTGGCTGACCCTCGGAAATACCAGAGATTGCCATTATCTGCGTTATCACACAGAAGTACACATGCCTCATTCTACTCCCCCAAACTGGCCACACATCGGAGAGTCATGGCATAGAAGATGTCACTGCTGTTAATAACATCACTAGAACCAACAGAGGTAGTGTGATGATGCTTACTCTGCAATATGGTAATACTCTGTCAAATAGAAAGCTCTGATGACAGTATTTCTGTATAATGTCTCTGTAAACAAAAGCTAAGTATTGTACTCATTTGTTAGTCTCTAAGGTGCCACAAGTACTCTTATTCTTTTTGCGGATACAGACTAACACGGCTGCTACTCTGAAACCTATTGTACTCATTGTTTCATTTCTGATGTTTGCATGGCAAGGATTTGTAAACTTGTTAAAGCATCCCAAATAAATAAATAATTTAAAAAAAATGAAAATGTCATTGCTGTTTGGAGTGGTGGATGGGCACCACCTCTTTCAGAGGCACATGTACTGGCTAGCACCAGTTCTCTATATTACAGCATGTAATATCTTTAGTGTTACACAGTGAGGAAGTGTACTTTGGCTTCTGAGTAAAAACCACCTATTGTCTTCACACTGTGGATTTGAACCTACTCCAAGCTTTGCTCTCCACTGTGTGTCACGCACAGCTAGGCACTGTGATAATTAGAACAGCAGCTACGTTCCCCTCAGAAACCCTATTCTGGTGAGTTCACATCATGGCTGTAACATTTATCTCTGGGGCAAAGATTAGCAAAGACAACCTAATTGGGATGGTCTAGTCAGTTAAATGTCAAGTTTGAAATCCTGAGAGCCCCAGATTCAACTCTCAGCAGTGTTGTCTCAGCCCTTCGTCTTTCCAGTGAAAATAAACTTGGATCTGTGCAGTTTACTGTGCAAAAGCCTTTATCCTGCAACCTAACCAGATGCCTGTCTATAAAGATCCATGGCATTCTTCATAAGAAAAGGGACTTGACCGAGGACATTTGAACCACATCTCTTTTCCCCTTACTGTTGTGTTGTGTGCTGATTAGTGGAGGATCATTTGGTCATAATGTCTGAATTGGCTGTGAATGTTCCTGACACACTCTGGCAACCTGTGTGCCTTGATCCCCTGTAGTGATTGATTTACTAGATGACAGCAGCTTGCTACCAGCTAATGAAGTTCCTCAAGAGGTAGAAGATGCTGAAGCTTTTTTTTCCCCAAATCTTGTTGATGACCTCTGCAGGGGGATCTTTACATTTTGTGCAAAATTCCCAGTGAAGTCAATGGACCTGATTCTGATCTCACAGTGCTTTTACACCCATATAACTCTGTTGGCTTACATGGCATTACTCTGGATATACAACAGTGTAAATGAGAGCTGAATCAGGGCCCAAGGGAATTTTGCTTGAGTAAGGAATGCTGAATAGGACACTACATATAAAATAAAATGAAGAGTCCTTGTGGCACCTATAAGCTTATGCCCAAGTAAATGTGTTAGCCTCTAAGGCGTCACAAGGATGCCTCATTTTTTTTGCTGATACAGACTAACACGGCTACCACTGAAACCTACATATAAAATATAATCATGGACATTTAAAAAAAATGCTATAGCTGATTCTAAGCCAGGCAAGGGTGATAATGTATATAGAATTTATGAGACTTCATCATGTTTTTATCATTCAAAAACTTCTCTGAAGTTTGGGTGGGTGGCCATTTTCCTACATTTAATTAATTTTTCACCAGCTTCAGCCGGGATTGCCCAAACTTTGCCCAGCTGAGGGCAGCACTGGCAACTTTACAAGACTCTAATGGTCAAACCAAATTTGCATAAAATGGAACAGAGCTTCCCTCATTAGTACTTACAGAAACGTGGTCTGCAGAATACAAGGCCCAGCATACAATGCTTCATCTTGATCCTGAAGACCACCTCTTAGCTTTGCCAGCTGTCCCAAAAACTGCAAATTCAAGTTGGTTGTTGTGATTGCACTTCTGCAGGACACTCAGAGGGTAGTGAGATGAGCAAAGAAGTGTTGCAGCGTATCAGTTTCTAATTTGTGCAGTGTAATAAACTTTAGGGAAAGTGTGTGGTTTCAGGGTCAGAGCGGCAGGGGTGGATGGGAGTGAGAATTCTGAAGCTGCATGCCAGAGTCTACCACTGACTCATTGTGTAACCTCAACTAAGGTACTCTTTGGGGCTTAGTTCATCTATACGTAAAAATAAACCTGGTCTAGTACAATTTACTTCACAAGGGTGTTGTTAGGCTTACTTAACTCTTGTTTTAGCACTCTTGAGATTCTCAAGTGAAAGATACCATGTAAGTGGAAAGTGCTACAATTGTTGAGAGGACAGCATCAAACCCCCAAAGGTTAAAGAGAATATATCTGACCCTTCAAAGGATTGTCTTATAATTTGCCCATTATATTTTTTGGGAAAATGCTAACTTATTTGGTCACACTAAAACCTTCAAAATATAACCACCCCCCGCCATCGCAGTGTCATTTGTGCTCTCCAATAGAATCATACAGTTCACAATTATAGGTACTGTACAATTTCCCTATCATACTTTGTTGAGCACCACTAACATGCTTAGTGGTGGGAGCAGAGATACTGCAAACACCAGCCATGCATGCTCCAAGGATTTTTACAATCCAGTGGACAGTCCATATAGCATAGTCACAAAAATACATCAGATGATGAGGGACTTGAAACTCTCCTCATCAAGTGCCGTTTTAGCATTACTTTGGAGGATTGTATTATTGCATATTATCAGTGCTGTACAAATACTTCATGCCCTCTTCAAATATTATCTGCACCAGTTTCCCACTCTCCACCTCCCCCCACATCTGCACTAGTTCTGCAAAGCACATTGCACTGGACTATTAATACAATGCATAGGAGCTCTGGAGCGCAGTGCAAATAATCGACACCGTCTCGGTTCTCCGTGCAGATTACTATGCATTGCACTTTAAACAAGATTCCTTACGATGTGCTTTGGGAGGGACTGGTAATATGCAAATCAGATGCACTATCTTGCACTGTAAAATCTCTCCCTTTCCCGCCTCCTCTCCAGAGGTCAGGTGGCGGAGGTGACTGCACTTTACTTTTAATCATTAGCGCTCAATAGCCCCGAGTCACACAGGCAGACGTGCGCCCTGCCCAGAGACGAGCAGAAGGCTACAGCCCCGCAATGGGATGCGCAGCTCAGGGCGACAGCTTCGCCTAGGGATGCTGCAGCCAGCAGGCAAACCTGCACGCACAGCTGCAGGAGTGACCCCTAGTGGCGCGCGGCAGGGCAGCCCCAGCCAGCACCTCGCGCCACTAGGGTCTTGTCCTGCTACTGCTGCTGCAGCGCTTGCTACGTGCACATTGACACTGTCCTCATGGCAAAGCCCAAATGGGCCGTACCACTGCGCACTCCCTGCGAAGGGGGGGAATGTAGGGATGGGAGCAACCACCACATCAATGGGTGCAGTCCTTCCCCCCTACTGGGCGCTTTCCTGAGAACCAGCTCCTGGCTGGAGCCGTCCATTGCTCGGAGCTGGACTCTGATGGGGGCGGGGGCGCGAGAGACGGATCAACAGGTACAAATGGTTCCGCCCTAAAATAAGGACGTGCAGAACCGAACGCGCCCTCACCCCGCGCTGTAACTGGCAGGGGAGGGGAAAGGAGGACCGGCCGAGCCGGCTGTGCAGCGGGAACGCCCGCTGATTGGAGGGCGCGGCAGGGGGCGGGGCCCCAAGGCTTCCAGGCGCACTCCCCATTGGCAGGCTGCGGCAGCGCGTCACAATGTGTGATTTGCATGAAGCGGGATGGGGGAGAGGGAGGGGGAGAGGGTGGGCTGCACGGCAGCGGCATGGGCAGGGCGAGAAGTTGCTGGCGGCTGCTGCCGGGGCAGGACGCAGGGTGCCCGAGCCCCGGGGAGACAGAGACAGGAGCTGCCAGCGCCTCCGAAGTTGAGGTGAGCGAGGAGCTGGGCTGGGAAGCGGGGCACGGCCGGGGCGCGCGGTTATCTGGGGGTGCAGCCCCCTCCAAGAGGGGTAACCAGAGGCGGTGAGTGCTGGCTGCTGGAGAAGGGAGCAAAGAGCTAGACATCGGGGCTTCCCTGCCAGAGGGATGCACTGGCAAACCCAGCCCTCTCCGCGTCCCTGGCCGGGCAGGGGCTCTTCCCCAGGGCCAGCTCTCCCCTTCCTCCGCCCGGGCAGCGGACATGATTCTCACCATGGCTTTGCAATGCCTCCCCCCATGCTCCAAACCATGGACCGTGTGTGCAAAGTACGCCCGCCCCCCGTGTTGTGTCCTCTCCAAACTCCCCGAGCAGAGTCAGATGCGCTTTCAGTTTTGCAATGGGAATGTTAGGGGTGAAGCTCTTCGAAACCTAATGTCAAGTGTCGAACTGCCAGTGTCAGTGCGGCTGAAGCAAGCGGCACCTTGCCCTCTTCTCTCCCCCCAAAAAAATGACAATCATCGATTTAAAAAATATGCCAAGCTTGCCTTTCAAAAAGAAAAAAGTTGATAATCTAGTGAAACCTGACAAATAATCAGCAAAAGCCCATCTGAGCAGTTGGTGTTTTTAAAAGGTTTTTAAAAAATGCATAGGAAACCTTGGAGATTAAAGTGTTGCATTTAGACAAGGGGGTGCTTAAAGTGGATTTTGCTGTGATAAGTGCTGACAGCATTGTGTCATCCTCTGAAGACTTGTACTGTCCCCTGTTGACAACAGGATACTGGTCTGGATGGACCGTGGACCTAATGCAGTAGAGGATTTTCCATCATTTAAAAGTTTTTATTGGATTGTAAACTCTCTGGGGCAAGGACCACAGCTTGGTATGTGTCATTCAATGGGGGTCCTGACTGTTACTGACACCCTCAAAAGGAAATTAATCAAACAAACCACCAGCCCCGTTGCAAGTTGTGACTGACCCAAGCACTGCATGAAAGTTTTCTAAGGACTGACTAGATGACATGTTTTATGCCTAGGCGGGGGAAGGTCATAAATATAGTACTCATGTCTCAATGCATAATGGTAGCTTGTCTCTTCCTGGTTGTGGATCTGATTTGTTTCTTCTGTGTTTCAGATCAGTGTGCTGGGGTGGGAGGTTGTTGCTGGCTTCCTGGAAGCATGCATCTGTCTGCATTGGGTTAATCCTCCAGAAGCTGGTGAGCCACTGACTAACGCACATTGTGCTGTTAAAGACTCCACTGTGCGTGTGACAGCGGCTAACCTGCTTTTCGGACATCACTGTATATACTTCATCACCCTGCCCCATGAAGAGGCAATACTGGATCCTGGGGACTGTACCTAGCTTCCATCAACATGTAGGAGAGCTGTTCGCATCCTATCAGCAGCCCCTGACACATTCACCAACCTGAACTATTGTGAAATCTTCAGAAAAGTTTGCTTGCAATTTGTTTTTCCCTTAAAACTCAAGCTGAGAGGGAGCGCAGTACCTTTTCTTAAAATAAGTTCATTTATTGTACTATGTTCAATGAGTTTCCTTTGATACCTGTGCCTTTCAGATGCTCTGTGTATTTACTACTACTTTTTTTTTTTTTTTTTTTAATTAGTAACCTCTCAGTGGCAGAGCATTGAAAGACTTAATGCTTCTGGGCCATTCTGCAACAAAAGTACCAGTGAACTGTATATATTATGACATGAGCTAGGGCTGCTGTGACAGGAAGCAGTTATAAAGTCTTCCTGGGAAGACTGCAAATGCAGTAGCACATCTTTGAAAATGAGACCTCGCTTCCCTCCACCTCACCCAGTCCCTCCAAAAAGCTAGTGATTTGGGGTTTTGTTTAAATCATGTTAGCTGGAGAAACTCTTCAGCCAGCCAGTGACATCTTGGTACCCAGTCAATGACTAATTGAACTCCTGCAGGCCAAGGGTGTGTTAACAGAATAAACTATGCCTGGTATTGCCCTGGTGAGTCACTTTAAAGACTCTTAATCTGTGTTTAAAGGTAAAGCATAAACCAGTTTCACCTTCCAGTTTTTTTTCTTACCACCTTTGCAGTTTCTTGTAGCTGGCTGTGTCTTAAATGAGGGCTCTGCTCTTTTCCAAGCCAGTTTTCTCTCCTGGCTTGATCCTGCGGTGAAGACTTACTGATAAACACAAGTGACTCTGTTCATTTCTCTAGCAACAGAATGTGATGTCACAAATGCAGAATCAGCATTTCATTGCTTGCATCACATGGAAAGCAAAGCTGGGATGAGAGGGAAGTTTCAGATCTTTGTGGTTGTATTAAATAGCAACAGTGAAGAGGCTAGAGGAAGTGACCAAGCGAATTGCATTTGGTATAAAGTTCTTTCAGTTTTGCTCCATTATGGAAACTCACTAGCTACAGAGTTTTCTCTTGGGGTGTGGTGTGGGGCTGTTTTACCTCTAGATAACTTCATGAATCCAAGCCAGGTTAGTAGAGACCACTTATTGTTTTCTGATGGCTGTTTAGTGGCCTCTGTGAAATGATTTGGTGCTTTCCATCTCATTCCAACCAGACCCTGGGTGAAACTGAGCATTTCATCCTGGGAAAGAAAAAGATGTTCTTTTAGCAGCCAAAAAGGCTCAGGTTTGTTTGTACATGTTTAATAACACAAAGCTTGAAGTCAGGTCTTTCTTCTACAGCTACAAATCAGGTAAAGCAAGAAGGTGTAAGTCTGTACCTTCCTGATCAGCTATTCTTGCTAAGCAGTTTCCCTTCACATCCTGAAGTCGGCATGTTTGCTCTCCTGAGAGGAAGTCAACTCTTCTGTCCTCTGATCAGGGTAACTAAGTCCAGCTGGCTGGGTCAGAAACACAGCTGTGTCCTCTTAGCCCAAATACCCTGGAAGGGAGGAGAGCAGCTTTGGCAGCTGCTGGTGGCTGCATCTACACAATAGCTGCCTGGCTCTCTTGTAATCCTAAAAATAGGACCAGGGTGTTCCCCCGACCCCCAAATATACCATCAAGAATATGCAAACACTCAAACCTCCCTCTCCAAAGTTGGCTTGCTCAGTAGAGAGACTGAGAACTGCTTTCTCCTAGGGCAGTTAAGAGGCTGGTCAGTGGAAGAGTAGAGCAGGGGACTCCTGTACTGTAGATAGCTGTGGCACAACAATTCTGCGGACAAACAGAGGATGTCAGTTTCTGAGGCCATCTATTCTGATCAGTATTTATATTTCCCACAACTAGTCAGTGGCTTAGCTACACAAATGTTTCTGCCCACAGAGCTGCGCTGGTGGGGAAACTTGAAAAAACACTAGTGTGTATAGATGAGGCCTGGTGCTTTTGCACCTTTCACTGTGACTGTCAGTTCAAACTATGACAAAACTTAGCTGTAGTATGGAAGCCTCCACTTAAGTCTGCAGCTGAAACTTACACCTATACAATGGGACAGTTCCTTATTTCATGTGTGTACATAGTCAATAACACCCTGAAAAGGAGACCCTTGGACTGGTCATGAGGAGGCTTTATAGTGTCAAAGTGTGGACTCTCTAGGCTGGTACTTGCTGGATGTGATTATCATCTTTGCAGACATGTTGATTTCAATTTCCTCTTAGTTGGTAGCTGCATTTCTACCTATGATACCGAAGTGAAAATACCATATTTGAGAATCATATTTCCCCCCAAATTTACAAGGTTCTTGTACTTGTATATCCTGTGCAGCTCCAGTAAGATAAGTGGGGAGCTTGAAGCAACAAACTCCCTACCCCCACCCCCTTTGTATATCCCCATGGAGAATTGTGTGTTGCTGGTTTAAGAAATAATGCTTCTATGGTAAGAGTCTAGTGACCTGATCAGACTAGCCTGTTGTCACCAATAGTCCTCAATAAATACTACAATATCACTGTGTATATATTCATGACCCTGGGATGGTGAAAGCTTAAGCAGATCCAGCTGTGAGGCATGATAGGCTGGCCCAAACAACTGAAAATGTAAATCACTTCCTTTCACTATCTCTGCTACATAATATTAAAGCCTCTGGGGTTTTTGCCTCTGTTTTCACTGCCTCAGCAGCACTGGACTGTCTGTTGGCTTGAGTAGGAAAGTGGAGTGGACTAGCTGCACTGAAGGTGTGGTGTTGGGAGGTGTCTCTCCATACTAGAACAAGCTGAAATGTTGTTCACCTTACTGTCCTCTTTCCAATAGTTCTGAGAAGACCCTCTCAGCTTTGAAGCATAAAAACCGTTGATGTAGGTGGGTTATAGTCACTCTGAAAGACACGTCTGCTGAGAAAATACATCCCCAGTTAAACAGTGTGTGTGTGTGTGTGTGTGTGTGTGTCAGTTGCATGGGGGGGCAGGGGTTTGTATAATATAAAAAATTAAGAATTGTTAAGAAACATACTGTCTTATGGAATTCACACTTACAGCAGGAATGTTCAGGGCTAAATTAAAGCAAGGTCTTAAAAACCGTGGGTGAAAAATGGTGCAACGTGTTGTACAGTCAAAGTGAGTGTCTTGTAGTAGCAGAGGATGCTGAAGTGAAGCCTGTTAAGCAGAAAGATCCTTCAGATATTTTAAATATATTTATTTTGGTTTGACTGCAAAGCCTTGCAAAGAAGGCTGGGAGACTTGTCGTTCACCTATTAGTGCTAGGAAATGGAAGCACCCTTTTGTGTTTGTAATGCACATGCCACTTGCAAATCCCATGGTGTATATTAGGTGTGTTTAGATCTGAATATCAATGAAGAGAAAAGCTAGTATGTTAGGAATAACCAGTAGTTAAAAGGGAGTCTGTTACTTTTACGTAAGTGCAAGTATGAGTTTATATAATACTTTAAAAAAAAAAAAATCTGCTGGCAGGAGATTCCATTGGGAGAGAAACTTGCTCATCCATAAACCACTAAGCAAATCTCCCAGACTCCTCCAGGACAGAGCAAGAACCACTGAAAGAAATCATAAAGCAAGGTAGAATCTATTTTGTCTCTGTTTACCATGGTAGGGGATTATCTGCTTTCATCAGAGAGGAAAATTATGAGTATGTGCTTTACTTCCCTTTGCTCTGTTCTTTGTTAATCAAGTGATCTTCATTCTATGGCTCAAACAAATCACCCCTTCTATGGTTTGTACACCCAGGTGCAATAAATGGAGCACTTGTCTCTCACTTGGGAGAGGCTGTGGGGCCAGCAGGTGCATGTTCTGCTAGTTTCCTACACCTTGCACTGTATCCTGAAGAAATGCACTCTGTAGAAGCTATTTGCAAGAATTAAGAACATAAGAATGGCCACAGTGGGTCAGACCAGGGGCTGGGAGCACTAAACTGCAACTTCATAACTGCAGTTTGCATGAAACAAACGTGTTTTGTGGCTGTTTGTTTCACCTAATAGAAACCAGAAAGCCTAGAGTAATTGCTTATAAGCTCATTAACAATCTGTTAAGTGCTTTAGGGTAACAAGCAGAATGCCTGGCATAAGAACTGGGAATAAGATAGGCAGATGACTTTACAAGTGTTTGGTGCATGTGTTTTTGGTAACTTGTGCTATGTTGAAGGTTGGGTCGGCATGTAAGACAAGATACTACAAATTTCTGATCTTAATTTAATTGTGGGAAGAGTGGACAGATGCCCATATATGACTGGCTATTACAGTAAAAAGACAGAACCCACTGTACGCTAGGGTGGAGAGAGGAGTAAAGGGATGTAACGACTACTCTCTGTAGCCTCTTTCAGTGTCCTTTGCATCCTGTCTTACATCCATGTTCTCTCTTCCCAGTCACCTCTCTTCCTCCTCTTATGATGTACAATTTTAAACCTGTTTCCCTTTTCTAGATGCCACTAGTGTGTGGAGAGTTGCCAAGTACAGCTCTGCATCTAGTCATGGTGGCACTTATTTCCAGTGTAGTGCATGGCATGCAGACTCACTGACCTTTGAAGTAAAATCATGTACTTGACACAAGATGACTAAAATTCTGCCCGTGGCTCTGATTACTTCCACCTAGGAGATTTCCATACTGATGTAGGCTGTAGGTGCATTATGGGAATCTTACTCATTCTGGAGATGCTGGATTAGGTGGACCCTGGGCCAGTTAGGATATACCTATTTATATGGTTTTATTTTATCTGGTTAAAAAGATCAAATGCCTCCACTGTGGTGAACAGAGTAAATCCAATACAGTATATCACTCATGGCCAACTAGGCTTGGAAAAAGTCAGTGTAGTCCTGGACTGATGTGCTGGGCAGGGCCCTTTCTGACAGAGTCTGCTTGTCTGAATATGGCACCTGCTCTATCAGGCTGTCCCTGGAAGTCTGTGGATTTAGTTCTATTGCAGGGGGAGCTGAAAGCATTTGTAATAGACTTTAGTATAGCTTGGAGTCAGACTGAAACCATCCATTAGCATAATGGCTGATACTGGTACGATCTACATCAGCAGATGGGGGTCATTTTGGCTTTTAGAGAGTGACTGACTGCTCTGCCTATACAGTATCTGTATTTCAAATACAAATATGTAGCTGTTAAGTTTGTTTTTAAATGCAAGGTACAGGCTGGGATGCATGGCAGTACTCGCCAGAGGGGACAGCACACAGACTCTTGGTGCCCCACGCCCGCAGCCTGCTCCATCCCCAGTTCAGGAAGGGAGTGATTAGACTCTGCCAGAGGGAGGCACTGTTGAGTGATCAATCAGCAGCTATGCCAGGAATTCCCATCCATTTCTCTCTGGCCAGGAAGATTAGTGGCTGCAACATGGGGTCTTGGTGCAGTGGTTACATGGGCAGAAAAGAAGCAGGGACTTGAAGTTCTGTTAGGGAGGCAGAGTCCTTCCTCCTGGTGGGACGTTGGAAATAGCAAAGCCCTGAGTTACACAACGGGAGGAAGCAGCTGAGGGATCTGACATTTTAAAATGCAGATAGGAGTATGCGGTTGTGGGCTCCAGGGAGTTACCTCTATTAATGACATGGCAGGAAGTTGCAAAAGCAACCTAGATTATAAAATAACTAAAGCAACCAGGAGTTCTTGCTGGACTCATCATTTTCTGCCCCCTCATAACACATTGAAAGATGCCTATTGCCTGTGTTTGCGGCCATGTACTAGGATGCTTTAGTCAAACTTGCTCTGTAGGATGTACTGGGCAGCAGTTTTATATTCTGTGGGAGCTGGAGCGGGAGCAATCTTGGCTGTAGCTTGCTGACTGTCCAGAGTAAGCATGGGGATGCAATGCACACCAGGTCCAGGTGTGGGTAAAAGTTGCTTGCTATTCAAATGGATCCAGCCAACCAGTTCCAAATCACTCTGGCATCTCCCATAAGGCCCCCCAGGTTGTCCAGAAGGAACACATTGTGAATGTTCCAGATGAACTGGCTTTGGGTGGGACAGCTGTCAAGGGACACCAGATAGGGTGAAGGGGAGGAGAGGAAAACAGTTGCCATGCAGCGTAGTTCCCCCTTATGGGGTAATTCTCAGAACATATTAGAGCTTGGTCCACATATTTATTAGTCGATTACTTTTTTAGCTTCCTAGAATAGCGTGATACCAGGGATATACTGTATTTATAACTGGCATGGCCTGACTCCTAGGGATGGAGGGGAGAGAGCTTTTGTCAATACAAGGACATAAGAGAGCCCACATCAGTGGTAAGTTCACCTTGGATGAGGACATGAGAGGTTGCAGAAGTTGTTACCTTTCTTCCCACTTGTGAGACAAGGAAACTGGTGGTGTTGTAGTTGGGTGTCCATTTCTTCTTCACCTTTATGCAGCCCAGGGAACATCAGACTAATTTCAGAATTGTTGCCACTTCTAATTTAGCTGAGCGTGCTCACCACCGTCCTGAGGCCATTGGTGATGAGGCTTATGGCTGAGCTGCACATTCCAGTGGTGTAGTGCAGGATATATGAGCATGGTAAGTATGAGCATTACTGCCTTAGCACACCAGCATTGAGAGACCTTGGGTGCTCTGGCCTCCCTTAGACAGTTAAGATGTGACTGATGCTGTCACTGGTAAATGATCGGGGGCGAAGGGGGGGGGGGGAGAAATCAATGCTTCTGTCCTCACAAACAGCATTCAAGCCAGGGTTGGGCCTGCACAATAATACAGTCATCACCATCACCCGAGACAGGTGCTTACCTGCATTTTAAATACAAGGGATTTTTCTCTCTATTCCTTACTACCTTTTAGACTCCCAGTTTCACTAAAGTCACCCATCAGCCACCCTGAAAAAATTACTCTAACAGCTAGTCACTCTCTCTTTTCCTTACAGACATCTTGTTTTTATTTGTCCAGGGCAAGAGGGAATTTTTTCTTTTAGCTGACATTTGTGTGCTCTTTTCCTGTTACATTTGAAGGAGAATTCAGGTCTTTCCTCATGTTGGGAGGAAGAGGGATTGCAGCTGCATAGAGGGTTACATTCCCTGATGCATTCAAGTGCTGCTCTGAGCCACCTGCTGCTACTGCACAGCTGTTCTAGAAGCTGTACTCTTCCTGACTGTGCCAACCAGCTGCACTAGCCCCAGAGCTTGCAGGAACTGGTGGGAAAATGGCCATGCTGCCATCAGCTTTCCTGAATGAATGAGGGAGGGGAGAGGGTGGATTTTTCCTAACTGAAGGACAGATAGCACTGACTTTACCTTGGCAGACAGGGGGCAAGATTTACTCCTTCCACCACCCCCTTAAACAGCACTAGGCATCTCTTGCTTGTCTTACTACTGATCAGCAAGAGCCTTCCCATGCAGAGACTGGCAAACTCACTTCACTTGTAACTGGCAGACTTGATCAGTGATGACATGCTAGTGTCCTAACCCAGAGGTGTCTGGCTCTTGAGGTTTTTAAAAATCTCTCCCTCTGCTTTACAAATACAGCTGCTGTCATCAGTTTATTTCCCTTACTATTTATATCAGGGATTGGCAACCTTTGGCACAGGGCCTGTGAGGGTAGGCCCCCCCAGTAGGGCGGGCCAGGCCGGCTTATTTACCTGCTGCATCTGCAGGTTTGGCCAATCGCAGCTTCCACTGGCCTCGGTTTGCCGCTCCAGGCCAATGGGGGCTGCAGGCCAAGGGATGTGCTGTCTGCTGCTTCCTGCAGCCCTCATTGGCCTGGAGTGGTGAACTGTGGCCAGTGGGAGCTGTGATTGGCCAAACCTGCAGATACAGCAGGTAAATAAACCAGCCTGGCCTGCCAGGGGGTTTACCCTGGCAGGCCACATGCCAAAAGTTGCCAATCCCTGATTTACATGTTACTAAAGAAGTGGTCCTTGGGGCTCATCCCTGGCCTGTTAAGAGACATCTTGCCTTTTGCCAAAGAGATTAATTCTAACACAAAAAACAGCAGGTGTGAGAGAAGCTGATTTGACAGAGCAGCATGGAGACTCCATCAGAAAGTTTTCTTTTGTTTAAATGGTATAGGTCACTAATTGCACTTACAAGCTTTTCAATGGAGTTTTAACAACAACATACCTGAATGCATCCCCACTAGAAATCCATTAACACTTCCTCCCCCTGCTTTGGGAGGAAAGAAGTCATTTCCCCCGCTGGAGAAACAGAGGCACACCCATCTAATTGCCTATGGTCATAGTACATCTGACAGAGCAGGGAACAGAAGCCAGCTCTGCACATACACCCAGAACACCACCTTAACCACACGAGCAGCCTTCTTCCCTCCCCAGTACACTTTATTTTTCAGCCTTGCAACACAGGATAATTCGTTGCTGCTGCTCTGTCATGGCCTAGAAAAGGACAGCATCATCTACACTGTAGCACAAAGGGTTTTCCCAGGGCATGCAATTTTAATTAGGAACAATCAGGCTGCCTTCAAATGGGAATGGCAAGCAGCAAAAGTCAAATCATCAATAAAATATTCAATGGCAAAATGTATTATTGATACAGCCTTAGAGCATGTAAGAGCCAAAAGGCAGAGAGCTGTGGCTAGTTAGCCTAAGAGTTCTGGGCGCTGTTCAGTCTTGTTAGGTTAAATGCATAAGGCATTAACTAGAAGCAAACGCTCACCACAGGGAACACTGCCGTGGATCTGGGTTGTGTAGCAGCACTACTGCTCCAGCTATTACAGCAGAGGGGATGGTGGGCAGTGAAGTCCAGCTACTGCGAACTGCAGAGATGACATTTTAGGAGGAATTCTGGCACTTCAGCTCACTTATTGGAATGGAATGGGGGATGTGCGCAGGATCGTGGAGACTCTGCCTGGAGTACTCCTTCAGTACAAGCCTCTGAGCTTTACAGCACAAAGGCACCAAGGTTAAACAAGTTAGTCAGCCCGAGACAAGACCAGAGAATTTAGTTTGATAAGAACAAAGCTCAGAAAACCTTTGCCCTTTTCCCAAACAGGTGCCAGATCTGAGTAATGTATCCCCAGGGGAGTATTTCAGCAGTACTAGCTACAAAAGGGTCAGATAGTGTGAATTTGTGACCAGAGGTCTTCACCAGAGAACTGCTAATGAGATTGGTTCTGTCTACATCAAATCAGAGTGTTTAGATCCCTGTTACACATCTCGGTCACAGCTGATGTTCAGACAGGGGCTCGAGAAAGCCCTAAATGTGGTAGAGAAAATGCTGTAACCAGCTCCCCCTAAAACATAGAAGTGTCATGACACGATTAATATAGATTATCAGAGCTCCCTTGTACCAGCCAATCCATCTTAGTTGTACTACAGCCTGGGGTGGACTCCAAGGCACTGCACTAATATATGATTCAGTCCCTCTGTTACGTTCACTCCAGGTGCTAATTGTGTCAGGGCCCTGCTGTGATAATTGTCTCCCCCTTGCCAAACTGTGTTTTCTGTACCGTAGCTGGTGAAGGTATAACTCACACTACTCCCCAGTGAACTCATTTCAAAGTGCTTTGGGAGATGAATTTAATGGACATGGTTGCAATCAACACAACATTTGTAAAGGAAGGAGGGGGCACAATCTAATCTAAAAATCTTTGAGTTGCAAAAGTGGCAGAGGAGAGTCTGTCCATGTCTCTTTCCTGTTGTCCAAACAGTGGGAACTGTAATACTGAAATCTATATACATTTGTCTAACTGTGGAGATGCTATTCAAGAATCAAGGTGCACACTACCACCATCAGTAGACTCCTCCAGGGATGTTAACACACACTCAGGGAGGGGAAGTTGGTGGGCATGTTTTCTGTTCCACTTGGCCTTATTCCTCTCTTTGTAATGGCAGATGACATTGTAAGACACAAGGAGGGTCATTTATCAAAGGCATTTGTTACCTTGTTAAACTCAACTGCCTTTGCAGGTGCTGGTCCACGATTTATACGAGACCCACAGATCCCACTAGCAGCATCGCAGGAATCCAACACCATGTAGCTGGTCACTTTAGCCTTCAAACTGCCTCTCCCCCCATCTCCTCTCCATACCTATGCTGACTCTGAGATGACAAGAGCAAGCATCTCACTTATGGGAGTAAGCAAAAGAGCACCTGATCAAGTGTTCCTATCAGCCAAACTTGCAGCCATCTTGCCCATAAATGAAATCATCAGGCCCTTGAGAGCCACATGCCATTGCAAGAGCTAAACACAGGAGCTGGGCACTTCGACCAGCAATGTCGTGATTAATAATGCTTAAGAGACGACTCCACTGGGAGAGTTAGAAATGCTCTGATTCAGGGCAATGCAGCAGACTCTAGAGTCTTGGAGAAGGCTGAGTTTCCATGCCAGTGGAGTTTTCTTAAAACCATCCCTATAAGTGACACAGAGTTCCTCTTGCACATGAGCTAATCTGAATTGAAATATACTTGCCCCCTTTATCCAGCCCATGCATGGCATAGGCAAGCAGGAGCCTTCGGTGAGAACACTACAAGTGAGCTGATGAGTGGAGGGTGAGAAAGAGGACTGGTTTTTGCATATTGCAAAAATGACTATGCAGCTGGGTCACTCACATTCAAGCAGGAATCACAAGGGCTCTTACTTTCTTGAGGACAAAAGGCACGTACCTGAGAAATAGCTCATTTGTAAAAGAAAAGACTTGTTTGAAGCAGGGGGTTGGGAAAACAGAGTGTAAGGCAGCACCTTGCAGCCCATTTTTATTCTAGAAGAAAGCTCAATCTTTAGCCAAGCCCGCCCCTTTTGGAGGGGATTTCCCTCCCATACAGAACAGGTGTAGCCCATTGCTCAGATCAGCCCTGCACATGAGGCTCAACACCCTCCCCTCCTTTATGAATGGGAAGAGTTCAGCTTCTGCCATGCAAAGCAATGTGCTGGGCTGAGAACTTAAACCCAGCTTGGATTTTATTTACACTGCAGGCCCCGGGCATCTGTCCCCGTGTTTCATGAACTATCTCCCTGCTTGCCCCTCCTTCTGTGGCACATACTGCAGATCTGAGGCTGTGCTCCAGCTGTTTGCTTTCCAGCAGCATCTGTCTCCTTGGCTGATGACTCGGTGGTGAGGTTCAGCTCTGTCCCACTTTATGCCTGCTGCATCCCTTTCCACAAGTCGCAATCATTATTCCTTGGCTTACACAGCCATCCAATCCCTGACCTATGCCACCCTACCTATTCATTCATAGGGATTTTATTCAAGTGACCTGGAGCAACTACTCAATCTGAAAATGGTACTGTCCCGAGAGGAACCTGGCCACAAGCAGCACTTTACTAGGAGAAAGCCAGCCTATTTGCCATGGTAATCTGCCTTTGGAAGGAAAGGGCCAAATTCCACCCTTAGAGATAGCACACATGCAAAACCTTCCCCCCAAGTCAATGAGAGTTATGTGTGCATAGCAGAGGGCATGCTCCAGCAGCCACATGTGCAGAAACTCAGCATCTAAATACACAAACCCCTTGAGTCTCTGGTGTGCAATAAACAGTTTCTTTCCAATGCAGCCTGAGTGCTTCAGACACTGAATCTGCCTTAGCAGTTTCAGAGCATGTTGAACCTAAACTGAAGGGGTGGTCAGAAAAGTGCATGGGTAAAAATGACAGCTCTCTACTCAATAGATCTGTTCCCTGTGTGGAGTCAGTCACATCTGCTCAACTGACTATGTGATTTTGCTACTTATTACCATCAGCCCTGCAGAGTCACTACAGCTTCGGAGAGCTCATGCCTCAAAGGGAGATATCCATTCATTTCAACTGCAGGCCTTGAAATCTGCCCCCCTTCTAGGCCTGTGCAGCGACATGGAAGAGGAGCATAGAAACACACAAAGACAAGATGAGCAGTTTGACCACCAGCATGGTACATGGTAAAGCAACATACATTAAAGAGGGGCAGGGGATTTGCTGGAAGTTTAACACTAGATATGTAACTAGTGGATCAGATACAGAAACAACCAGCGGGAATGGGAGGGTCTGATGCTTTGCAATAAGCTGCAAGTGTTGTAATGAACATCCAGTTGAGTTAATGGGATTTGGTAGTTAGAGCACAGGATGGAAATTCAGACCACCTGGGTTCTAACTCCACAGGCACATCCCTAACCAGCTGTACCTCAGGATTCCCACCTGCAACACTAACTTCTAAATTAAGCACATCCATAGACTTGAGAGGGGGACCAGCTAAAGGGCTAAATGTTCTCATCAAATTTGTATGAGGCTAGGTTCAGCTAAAAGCAAGTGAGGGGCTGTACCTGAACCCAAGAGCAATTTTCAAATGTGCCTAAGGGATTTAGGAGCACAGACCCCATTGACAGTCCCAGGGAATTGTGCTATGGAAGATTCCCCTCCACTTTCCCAGGTCAGAGATGTGAAAGCTGCAGCTCCACAGCTGTAAGGCAGCATACCAGAAGAATTTCCCTCCCACATCCATTGCAATCATCAGGCTAAAGGGAGTTTGTTTACTACAGTACAGCAGAGGCCTGTATAGAATGGCAGCTGGAGCCCAGGGTTTATTAGCTAAACCTGACCACAGTTAGTCAGCCTGCCTTGGAGGAGGATGTGAAGAGTGGTTACAAGCAGCAAATTGCTCAGGACCCAGCCTGAACCATGGCTCCTTTTCCCCTTGGGGGCTCCATAGAATGCTGCTTTTGTACCTGCCTGGCTGCTGGCCCCAGGTGTTCAGTCACTAACTGATCACATCTGGATCTGAGCTGCTGCAGTCTGAAGCCACCCTCTAATTGGAGCCCTGCTATGCTGCTACTTTGCCAGCACTGCCTGGAAGGATGGTGGGTATTTTGATACTAGCAGGACTCCCTCTGTTGGGAGCAGAGAGCATGGCAGGGTACTTAGCTATCAGACACCTGATGCAAGAGGAAAGGGAGTCAGTGGGGAAAAAAAGCAGCATGACATAATTTAGTATGTTCCAATTAGAAATTCCAGTGAGGGAAAGGGTGCAGTGTTCTTGCACGTAAGCCAACATTAGTCCAAGTCATGACACTACCACTAAACCCTTCCCCTTCCCAAATATCCAATTCCTTATATGACCTCTTCCTTCAGGATTTCTCCACAAATGGTTTATCACCAGTGCAGCTCCACCAGTAGGAGCGCTGGTGTACACCAGGCGCAAGTATTTCCATTGCATTGGCTAGACCCAACACCACAAACACCTGCCCCTGGCCTATAGTAATGCTCTTACTCAGCACTAGCTCTACTGCTAGCCCAGCCATGGCAGAAGATCTGAAAATGGTTGGTGCAGATGCAGCCCTGGAGGAGTTGCTCCAGTTGGTGCTAGCCCGGCATGCAGCTTTTCTACCACCTTGAGCCATTGGCACAACCCATGCTGGAGGAGGTCAGACCAGTGATCACAATGGTCTCTGCTGGCCTCAAATTCTATCAGTCTATGAAAAGGGGTTTAAAAAGTCAGAGGAAAAGACACCTATAGCAAGCAGCCAACCCTAACTCCTTGCACTGAGTTATATACAGAAGGAAATGCAGGAAGCTACAAGGTTGTGTTGTTACTAGAAAGTTTTTCTGCTGTTACTACTTCCAGAAATCGTCCCTGCTGAGCACGAGGCGAGGAGATCATTTCCTGTGAAACAGGATGTTTTCCAGGTGACAGCAGCGTGCTCCCAACACAACAGTGAAGAGGTCACAGCTCTTGAGGAAGGGAAACAAAAAGTTCAAGTGACCCCAAACTAGGCAGGCAGCCCGAAAAATCCATTATACTTTTTTTTTTAAATTTCCAGGAAAAACTGTGAAAAAAGTTACAGAAAGCAATGGCAAAAGTTTCCACAATTTTTTCACCTGTTCTAGATGATAAATGACCTGTATTCATTTCTCTGCTTGTGTCTATTTTGTAAAAGATGTGGTAAGATACCAAATATTTTTAAAATGCGCTATTTTTATTTTTTTTTTAAATCTCACAGTAATCAGTTCCAGACCATGTTAAAGGTGATGATGAGACTTCACCCTAAAACTCTGAAAACATACGGATTTTTTTTGGGGGGAGGGGGACTTAAAGATGAGATTTAAAAGTTTTTCTACCAGCATCATGTCTGCAACCATGTATACAAAGAAGTTTCCCAGTCACTATAACAAACTCCATCCACCTCCAGAGTCAAGACCAGAACTGATTCCGGAACTCCTATACTCATCCCCCTCCATAGGCCCCTCCTCCGCATTCTCACTGAAGTGTGGCACAGAACTCCCATTGAAATCACCTAGTCATGATTAAGCCCAAAGCTCTCACCAGAAGTTAACAGCATTGCTTAATTACAAATTTATTTATTTATTTTACATAGCCAGTGGGTGGATGAGTTGTTGGAGACATGCAGTTCAAAGGAATGTTTGAGGGGGTTAAATAACATGCAGGTGTCGAACTAAAGGAAGGAAACATTACACTTAAGTCAACATTTCAAATCAGTGAAGTTTTTTTAAATAGCCTGCAACTCGAACAGGTCTGACTCTTCTTCAAACTTCGGGGAAATGTTCTTTCTCCTCTGCCTCCAAATAAAAGTTCCAGGGCAAACAGGTTTTTCTGAACCAGAGATTAAAAGTGCTAAAATAGGGCTTTATTATAGAAGTCTGTCTGCAACATGCACCATAGTCTGTCTCTTTCTCTGCTTTTCTCCCTGCTGCTGCTTGAACTGGGATTTAATAGCAGATGGGAACCTAACTAGGTTTGGTTCCCTGGAAAAATCCAGACTTTGACCTGCAGGTACCCATTTCAGTAGCCGATTACATAGCAGTCAGTAATATAGTAAGTAATCAAGGTGTCCGCTGTGTTTTCTTTTGCTACACAACAGTGTTTATTCTTCTAGTATATTAATTTTGTCTGCAATTACTCAGTTACTGCAAATTTACTCTTCAGTTCCTTTAAAGTATAAACACACCTATTTCTCTCCTACCTTGTGAAACAGGATGGCAGATGCATCTAACTGAGGTGCTCAAGCGAACAGCCTCCAGCTTCAAACAAGCAGGATCTGATGACAGGGCATCTGCAGTGAAAAGATCCTTTATTACAGACCTCACACTTCACCTTGGCCCGAGAGAAACCAGATCTGCTGTTAATTCTTGCCGCAAGGCTTTTGTTCTCAGGCTTTCTGGATGGAGGATGAGTAGGCTCAGATCAGATATTAGTGGTGGGTCATTTTGTGGATATTTAATGTGAGCACGTGTGTTTGTGTATGATTTATTTTTTTTAAAGAATCAAACCTAGGGAAGCCAATTAAATGTTTCCACTTCGCCTGATCACATGCCTAGTCCACCCTGCATTTGTCATCTAATACAGTGCTCTTCAGTTCCTGTCCTAAAGTGTTGTGCAATATTAAAAAGCTGCCATGTTTCATCCCAGAGATGGCTGCTTTTTCAGTGATGATTATCTTAGTCTGTTGTTTGTAAAGCACTGTAGGGTTTTAAAAAACAGCATCAAATAATTTTTACACTCATGATCATCAAATAGGTAAAGCTCTAATTCACTGCACATGTGAATGGCAAGAAGGGGATTATAAGAACTGCTTACTTACCATGAAGATATCACTCCATTCTACATATACTGTCTTAAGGTTACAATTCTGGGCCTTGGCACTTCCAGTCACATGGGAATTTGTCCCTTCATGGGCAGGGGAAGATAAAGAACTCCCTGCCACTCCCATTTCTTCCTTCTACACAAGGCCTTACCTGGTGCCCTGGTCAGCTCCATTATATGACATGCTCAGTGAGTCTGCCAGCTGCCTCACTAGGAGGTCCGATGCATTGAGGCTGATGGGAAGAGTTGAGAGAGAACCACGGGGGTTGGGGAGGGGGAAGAACGCAGCACTCCTCCAGGTTAGGGTAATCTCACTGGAGATGCAGAGCACACCTGAAACCAGAGACTAAAGGGCAGGGCAGGTCTGCAGCTCAGCTTCCCTCAACAGCTGACAACTAGGTGCATGCAAAGGCCAGAGTTTCAGATGAGTAGAGCCCCATAATAGAATTCAATAATGTAAATCAAACAGGGGGGTTGGTATACAGAGTAGCTGATATTCTCCAGCTCAACAAGAGGAACAGAAGGGTCCTACTGGAGTACATGTGCATTAATATCAAATACAGCTACCCTAAACCTTCCTATGCCCCAATTGCTGCCAGCCAGCCATTGGGTGTTCAGGAGATCGAGAAATGTTATAGTGGGTGTGTATTTATTCATACACAGAGGGATAAAGGATTGGACTGGGACTTAAGACACCTGAGTTCAGTTCCCAGCAGCGCCACAGACTCTGAGACCTTGGGCAAGTCACTTAATCTCCGAGCCTCAGTTCCCTATCTGTAAAATGGGGGTATTCTTCCTGCCTTGTTTGTTTTGGGTGGGATTTTCAGAAGCTCCTGACTTAGAAGCACAAGCCCCACTGGAGGTCAGTGAGATTTATGCTCCTGCCTCTGAAGTGCTTTTGAAAATCCCACCCTTAGAATGTAAAACTTTTCAGGGGAGGGCTGGTCTCCCACTAAGGGTATGTTCAATACCTAGCAATGTGGGGCCTAGACCTTGGTTGCAGATGCTAGGAACTCGTAACAGATATAGTGTGTGTATGTATTGGGGGGGGGGGGTGTGAGAGAGAAGGCTTCCGAATTCTCCAGTATGCTGCTTCTGCAGGGAAGATGGAAAGCAAATGGGATAATTTTGTGAAGGGGGATAGGCTTCTTGTTCAGAAACTTTTGAAAGAAACATACATTTGGGGGAGAGCAAGAGAGGCCCCCACTACGTGTCCGAAGTCACACACATTAAGGAAATCACTTGACACAAATCCTTTCTATACGTTTATTTAAACCAAACAATGTTTGAGAACACAGGATACATTCATACATAGAAAGTGTTTTTACAAAGAACACAGCATCCAAGTCACATTTTTGTATACAGTAATAGGACATTTATAAAACAAAAATCAGGACTTTGGGGCCATCTAGGTACCATCCAGTCCAAATCCCTAGACTTGCCCATTTCCAATTCACAATTAAAATATGGAAAAACGTTGAAATAGAGGTGGGGTTTTTTGTTTTTTGTTTTTAAGTAATTTTTTACTGGCCATCAAGTAAGAACATTCAGCATGAAATGTTAGACAGACAGTGTGTCCATCATTCCTCATATCACACAGCCCAATAACGTGCACTTGTTAAAGAGCTTGTTCTGATGGAGGTTTTGATAACACTTTAAAAAATAGGATTATGGTGAGAAAAGCAACTTCCAAGATGTGCTCACCTGTTCCCAATCTCTTGCAGTTCAAGCCTGTTTTGTTTAGACAAACGTCAAGTTTTTGCCTGTCAACCCTATCCAATTTGTACACTGAGTAAGATTTGAGAACTCAGCTTGATTTTTAGAATTGGGTGGAACACTCAACGAATCTCAAAATGAATATTAATTCCAATGTCCTGTTTACAGTCTCTTTTCTGACCATACCTGCTCCCCTCTCCCCTCCACTGGAGAGTTTCAAGTTGAATGGTATCCATTCATACCTAGTCAAATGGGTCAGAAATCTGCAAGAAAAGCTAAGCATTCAGCCCTGGAAAGCAGAGGTTTCTAAAAACTGATGAATGAGCACTACAGAATGTTTGGAGTCAACTCCTCTCTCTGCTTCTAAAAGTCTCAGACCAGCAACACAGCCGGTTGCTCACCCTGAGAGGAGAAACAGAACACAATGGTCATCTTTGGTTTGGGACACATCTATATTAGAAATGTTACTAATGCAGCATGCATTAGAATGTATTTATTTATTTACTTTTAAAGGAGGAAGGAATATTTGGATTCTATCCTTTGGAATCTTAAAGAGAACTCACAATGAAAGACCAGGCAGCAAGCTTCTAGGGGTAGGAACTGTGTCATACAGCTGCTGCAGCACCTACCACAACGGGACCCTGATCTCAACTGGGGCCTATAGGTGCTACCATAATAAGCACAGAATAGCAGCAAGAGGCTGTTTCCCCTTCTACTTCTCCCCTTTTAGCTCATGTATATTGTATGACATGAACAGCAGCCTGGTTCTGAACCAGAGCATTTTCAAGAAGAAGCATTCGGATTCTCCGCTGTGTATTTTAGGGCAATTAGGGCAGTGACAGCAACAGCAGAAAACCAATGGGTTGCTCAGGTTACAGTAAGCCACCATCCGAATAAACTTGTTTGCCAACGTAAGCAGTGAGCAGGCACAAGAGAGCTGTCTTGACAAATGAGAGCGGCAAATACTCGACCAATGAACCACTCTTTTCAGTACTTTCATTAGGAAAAGGGTGAATGGCTGGAAATACCGGTTAATGGCAATAATACATATCGCATTTTAGTATTAGGGGACAACGGCCAAGACACTTCCCACAGAGCACGTGTTCAGCTTTCCTTTTCCCTGACCCACAGATCTCTCCAATCCTGGCTCAGTTCGATGTACATCTGGGCTTCTGCAATATGGAACCAGGTGCAGACAGAGCTTTTGCAGAGTTCCATGGTAGGCAGACATGCAACCTATTGAACTTGCCTTAAGACAGAGAGGCAGACATCTCTGGAGGGGTTATATGGGTGGAGGTTGAAGGACAATGAATCTCAGGTCAGGGTGAAGCTACCTGTAGCAAAAAGACAGCCCTACTGGAAGCTTTATGCATATGCCAGTTTGCCATTCAATCATCAACATTTTTACCTCCATTTTTTCAATTACCTGAATGTGTTTTAGAAAGCAGGAGGGGTCCAGTATGTAAATACAAATATCAAGACTCACAGGATGAGAGTTGCGGTTCATCAGGAACTAGACGTCACTCCAGCTATTCCATCTCAAGTCCTCTCTACTTTGCAAATGATGCTTTTGGAAGATAATGCACTTGGCACAAGACATCACCAGCCGCCCCTCAATCCCATTATACCGCATCTGGAAAGTCTTTGCTGATTCTGTTCAGCATCAGGCAGATGCTCCTAGTCATGATGCTGCCTGGTCCAAAGAGCAACAGCTTGTACAAGTTCTCCCCCAGATCGTACAAACTTGGCTTCCGCAAGACTACGAATAGAGTTCCCCGTCTCCCAAGCAGTTCATTACGTTTCCCGATAAACATCCATTTTCCTCACATGTTGGGTATTAACACAAGCAACCACGGGAGAGTCACAGTGCGTTATATGGGACACAATCCTGGCGTCCATGGGTCCTTCATTGTACAGCAGTAGCACATAGTATCCCCTGGGAAGTGAACATCAGAGCATGGCACAGAAGACCCACTATGTGCTTAGCCTTTGTTTAGCCCAGAAAAGTCTTGTACCTCTCATCAAAGGCAGTCCTTTGCTTTATCGACAAGGGTCTTTCGTCGTTTGATGCATCTTATGAGGGCTACTTGGATTCCCAGAAATATCAGCATCTTCATTTTTTTTAAAATAGATAAAGCATTTCAAAAAAACCACAACAGGTTTTTTTTCATCCAAATGGGATGGAATTGTTCTTGTTGTTATTTAAAACACATCAGTCTGTAAAAACACTTCATATGGCCATCAACATCCATTCATGATACAAAGGAGTAAAAAAAATATGATATATCTATATGGAACATGGTTTTACTTATATACAGTTACACTTGCAAGGCAAATCACTCCTCCAGTGGCTGGGCCTTTCTACCTCCAGATGCTCTGCCTTGTTGATACGACTGCAAGACATACAAAAATAAACTAAGTGACCCCATCTTGGTGGGTTAGTGTTTTTAAGAAGAAAAGGAAACAAGGAAGATGTATGCTGCAACCATACATCTGCAATATAAAAGTATATCCTTCAATCTAAAGGCAGTGGAGATGAACCTACAGACACCATGATGATTCCCTCTAGTGAAACGAGCTGATACAATATTCCGGGTCTGGTGTTTATACTCTTAAAATGCTACAAGGGAGAATTACAGGCGGATCTTTCCTGTACTACGTGGAGAAATGCTCGTGTTATGCAGCATCTGTAAGTACTCAAGACAGCGTATGCTGCTGTGTGTTCTGATATTGACCCAATGTTATGGTCACCGTCTCTTAGGATATAAAAAGGGCAAATGTTTAGCAGAGGGGGAAAGGGCCGAAGAAAAGATCAGCACAATTCACTTGCTTCTGCTAAAGAGAGCAGGCACCAAGAAGAAGGGTGCAGGTTAAATTAGCGTAATTAACTGGACAGTTCCCAAGCTGGTTCTGGGGGAGGGCCGAGATGCCAAGGCCTGGTATAGAAAAACACTGTTATGAAGAAGATCTGTGCAAAGTCATTCTTCCCCCACTCACTCCAGTGCCTTAGGCTGGGTGGGAAGGGTTTGGTATGCCCTGTGCAGCTCTTTGAAGGTGCTCCAGGGTTTCCTGGAATTAACCAGGTGGGGCTCGATGCCAAGTTCCAAAGGGGGCTGCTAGGAAGAGCATGAAGCTCTCCCTCCTCCTCAAAGGCACATTTCTGCCTCCCAATAACTAGCTGGGCAATGCCTCGCCCCCTGCCCCCCCATGAACGAGGAAGAAACACCATCCAGTGAAAATTCAGGCAACAGACACATTCCTATAGGGTTTGATCCCAAGCCCGCTGAGGTCAATAGAAAGCCTCCCATTGACTTAGATGGGCTTTGGTCCAGGACGTAAATCCTCTCCTTTGCAGACCCCCATTCCCCTCCACCAGGACCAGCAGAAGGATGAAAAAATCACAATCAGTTGTGAAGAAAGGAGGGAGACTCGGAAGCGACCGCTTGGTCTGCGAAGGAAGGTGCTTTATTTGCAATGGATGGCACGGGGCAGTGGCACGCCTACCCCCTTGGCTAAGTGCCCTGAAAAGGTCTCAGATGGATGGGTGGAGTTCATAGCAGTCCGTTCGCCTGGGAGAGGGGACTGCACATTATGGGGAGGTGGAGGCAGCTGGGCTCTTTCCCTGTTGGTCAGGTTAGAATGCTGCAGTCTCAGCCACTGGACCCCAGCATCCTTCAAGATAAAAGATTTAATGTCTCTGATAAAAATCCCTGTTTGGCTCCTTCCCCCTCCAGGGTAAGACCCATCTCCCCACCCCCTCCCCATTTAATTCCCTAACCACCAATTTATTTACAGTTTTTAAAAGCTTGTTGTGAAAATCAGAACTAAAAAGAGTTAAAATGGTACCAAGACTCTGCAGTAAAATATAGTCTGCATATCCCTATGCGGAAGGATTGGGTGTCTCTGCATTTCTCAGGGGGATCTGAATTGCAACTAATGGAGTGTTGGTATTTCTACTGCAACTGCAAGGGTGTTGGAATTTCTAACCAGTGCAAGGAGGTCTGCATGCCAGAGATGCAATAATGATTGCACATGGGAATTCCCATCTTGCTCCACAGCTTTTTAGCTTCTGATCCATCTCACTGGCCCCCCAATTCGTATGTGTAGGAGGGCAGAGGATGTGCGTGCTGGTGCAGCAAACATGCAGACAGGCACCCAGCATCTTAGCTAGGAGCAAGTAGGTGTCATGGTTGAGTTTTGAAGTGTGGAGTCTCTTACAGGCCTAAAGGTCTGGGGTCCTTTGGCTCTTTTGCATATAGCTGCTGAGGTTTGTTCATGCTAATCTGGAGGAGGCTGTGGGGATGGGGAAAAGTGCAGGCACACTTTCTGGGGGGTGCATCAGGCCAACTCACAGCAATAACTTGATTCTCTGCAGAGAATCATAAAAAAAAAAACACAAGTGAGTCCTTTTGGCAGTGCAATGCATCATGGGAGTGGGGGGGCGCAGGCAAATGCGTGGCTGCGCATGCAGAGCAACGCCTGGCCCTTGCTGGGGAGGAAGCTCCTAGTACTCAGCACACAGCATCCCAACCCAATGAGTTTTTAACAGGCTTGAACTAGCAGAGATGATCCTTTAAACTGAACAGCAAAGACACTGGCTTTGGGAGCAAAGTCAACTGCAGCGCTTGTCTGGCAGCGAGCTTCTCCCTAGTGGTGGGAGACAGAGAAAGGGATGCTGCCAGGTATAAGCATCACGGTCACGTTGGCACCTATTCATAGCACAGACATCACACAGCAGGATGCTTTTAATGCATTATTGCACTACATGGCACCATGGCCCCACAGCGCATTATTTCAAGTAATACGGCTGCCAGACCCCATCCCATCCCTCATGCTCTGGTTGCCACTTGCTAACTAATATTTAAGGGACCTAACGCACAAGGATTTATGGTAGGCACTGCAGGACAACTAAGCCTTTGCTGTTTTAGAGAAGCTATTCATTTTGCAATCAAATACCAGAGAAAGGAGGGGAGAGCAGGAGAGAAACACCGAGCGGTCTGAGAGTTGGGTCACAGCCTCCTCCGCGCAGGCGATAGCTGCCACCGTCGCAAGGAGACCAGACTTTTTGCAGGGCTGCTTGGCAAGATTGGGCATTAGGAGCACAACAGGGCTTAGGCCAGTTCAAACATACACACCCTCGGGGTTCAGGCTGGACACCAGTGGGTTCTGAAGGTTCCGTGGATGGCCGAGGAACTGCTTGGCGCTTGGTCGAGGAGGAGAGTCTGTGCTGGGATGGAGAAGGCCTAGAGAGGAGAAACAAGTTCATGGTTCAGTGTCAAGCTGGATTTGTTTTGCTAGCACCCTTGGAACAGGTCAGTCCAGAGCTCCCCAGCAGGGACGTTCATGCAAAACGTGTCTGGGGGCTGCACCTGGACTCTTCTCAGTAATAAAGGCGGAATCAGAAGGGGCTTCCCCTCTTCTAGACTGCTGTGGAGAAAAGCCTACCCTGACTTCAGTCTTGGGGGTCCTCTTTCTAAATCACTCCTCCATTTCATATGGTTCAGAGAAGCCTTTAAGGCTACACTAAAGCAGCTTCTTTATGGCACAGCAAGTAGTAGTGCTATTGGAAGAAGTGACGAAACCTTTGTTTCATGTCCCTCCTCCACCATTATCAACTCAGATCCCTGTGAATAATCCCTGTCTCAAACATTTCTCTGTAGCCTTCCACACCCCACACACCAAGTTTTCTTTATAGTGGTGTGCCCGCTGCACAGGTTAACATCCTTCATACTGTGGGAGCTCTCTGCTCTGTGCTGCAGTCAAGGCAGGTTTTCCAGTCTAGATCTGAATCATCAGTACACACAAATCTCATGTACGCCAGCATCCACAGCGACAGCGGCGAGTGAACGCCTCCTCAGCTAAGATTTGGCAAGTTATAGTGGAAGTTGCACGAATATCATAAATGTCTTTACTCGCAATGGACAGACGATATACCACCTCTTCCTGTACTAACCATCATCTAATCCCCAGGGGGCTGTGTTTCTCCCTTTGTTACAAACCACAGGTAACACTTTGAAAGCTAGTCAGCATTAACGCTTCCTTCCCCATCAGCAAAAGAGCTTTTCACGCCGTCCACTCATGTCTCTGCACTCGGCCTCGGAATCAAGAGCTCTTCTGATGTTATCCTCCTGTGTAAAGAGGCTGAACTGCCTTTAGGGATGAATGCAGCCACAACTCAGCCAAGATCACTGAGGAAAAGGACTCCCCTCCCCACTTCCAAAGTTGCATGTGGCTGTGTGAAGAACCCATCTTTGCCTTGCAGTCCCAGCTCAACCAGAACAGAGACAAGTTCAGTCTCTGCACATTAGGAGACACCAGTCTGGTCTCTGGAACCGCAGGATGTTGAAAAGATACAGGGCCAGACTCTCAACTAGTGCAACAGGCACAACTCTACTGCTGTCAGTGGAGCTGCACGGATTGACACCAGGGGAGGATCAGGCCCACAGTACGTAAAGCGCCGTAACTGAACGGAAGCAGATTCCCAGTTAATTGCCACTGCTCTGTGTTCCTTTCCCCCTCCTGCCACCTACCATGGTATTTGGAATTATGGGTAGGTTCAGTTTCTCAGCCACCTGCTTCTCCACCCACGCACGTACACTTAGTGATGTCACACTCAGCGGTCCAGAGGCTGGAACACAGAGTGGCCAATTCAGACACTTGGGCTACTGACCCAGAGCAAAGCTGCCAATGGCAACAGAGAAGCATGAGGCCACGGCCTCTCCCCACTTCAGCTCTTTCTTGCCTCCTGGCTGGGCGGAAACAGCCTCTGCAGCACCACAGCGAAGAGAGGGCTCAAGCATACCACATGCCTCTCCAGGGCTGGCCACTTCTGCCAAAAGGGGGTGGGAAGCCCTGGGACAATCACCTCAGGAGATGGGAACACCCTCCTCCCCAGACTCACGGGACTGTGGAACAGTCTCCTCTAGTCTCTGCTGCTAGAAGCCAGGAATTGGGTCTCTCTCACTCACCCTACCCACCACACACATAATGGTGGATGCAGTGGGGGAGGCCCAGCCGCAGTCTTATTACCCTCATTTGCTGACAACTCCCACCAAGCCACTACTGATAACATTTTCAATGCCAGTACCCACAGCCATACTTAGGCCCCTAAGTAGAAGCAACCTGTCTTTCAGGGGGCAAAATAACTCCAGTGCCCACTGAAGCCACTTCTGTTTTAATGCACCACGGTTTGAGAGCCTTGGCCTACGGACTGTCCCACAATTGCACCCTCTAGGAAAGGAGTAGAAGGGGTGGGTACGCTGGTAGGCAGCCAACCCCCCAAATCCAGCATCTAACACCGCCCAAGGTAGTGAGTTACAGCAGCACAGATCTGTCAGATCAGACCAGACCTATGGTCCTCTAGGCCCGAGATCCTGCTGCTAGCAGAGCCTTATGCCCTCTGCTCTAAAGAAAGATGAAAAACCCCACAATGCGCTCAGCCACAGTGAGGACAATCTGTTCCCAGCCCACATGGCAGATAGGATGACACTGAAGCAGGAGCCCTGGTGACCCTAATCTCAATGCATGTAACTACAGAAGTATTTTGGTCAAGTCCATCCAGCTTCGATATTTGAACTACATCCAAGCGGTGAAGGAACCAGACAGGAGGCAGTGGCGGGTAACAGAAGGAGAAAGCTAGAGATATCTTGACAAAGAAATCTCAGGGAGATGACAAGAGTTAGAATGGAGTTAGGAGGTTTTAAAAGCAGCATTTCAGCCCAGCATGGTGGCAGGTCTTAAAGCAAGCGCCCCTCTCATTAAATAAATGGGTCTCCAAACTGCGTTCTGACCTCCGTTTCTCTGGCAGGCTGGCAGTTCGTGGTTAGTTTGATCCAGCTGGGGTTCATCCTCAGGTCTGGACTGCAAAACAGTCACTGTGGCTCCCGTCTGCTGAATAAATTGCTGCAAATTACATTGCCTCAGCTCCTTATTTAACTCCTCCAGCTCTTGATTCTGGGCCTGCAAAATACAGGGTGAACAGGATAAGCTCCACAGCTGTGCCTCATCTGCCAAGCAGAAAGGGTATCAATACAATGGGACCTCCAGAGATAAAGCTGCCTGCAGGGCTCCTGATCCCCCTCCCCTTGCTCACCCTTCATCCTACTACCTCCTCCGAGTCCCTAAATCAGGAGACAGCAGGGCCACCAAGAGGGCAAATAACATCACTCCTCTCAATACCAAACACACGCCAGCTTGTGCAGACATGCTGACCACTCAGCACTTCACACACCCTCTTTTGGGCTGCACTAGCATGATGCTTCCAAAGCCAACAACAGAACCTGCCATCCTCCACCTATGAGGCCAGATCTGACTATGACACAGAGAACCAGCATTGCCAAAGGTGATTAAGCCCCTTGTAGGCCAGTTCTCGGAAGGCCACATTGCTGACTTTCCCTGCTGTTCATTTTTAAATGTAAATTAAAATGCAGACAGGGCACCCGGGCCAGAGACGACCAGCGAGTGCTACAGGGACCAACACATCAACCTGACACTTCTCCTATGGGGGCTCTTATCCAGCCATGAGAAAAGAGAGTCTATTCTGAGTCACCTGATCACACTCACTGGAATGGGCCTTCTGCTACTTCCACTACCTGGCAGACCTTCTAATTCCAGCAGCGTCCTTCCCACAAAGTCATTTGAGCCTCTTGCCACAATACCCCACGGCACTCAATCTCAACTAGGCACCTTGTCTCACTCGCCCTCCTTTCTCTCGCATAGGGCAGAACCAGATAAAGACAGAGCATGCTTCCCAGCCAGCCAAGCACAGGCAGGCAGGGTTCTTGCTCAAGGCTTCCTTGCAGGGTTCTGGTGGAGAAGCCTGTCTGCAAAGAGATACCACGCATGCTTTGAATTCACTGGGTGCTGCATATTTGGAGCTCTGACTACACCCACCTCCACCTCCACCTTCTCCTTCCAACTCATCTTTGCAAAACCAAGGAAGTATAGCAAGGCAGGTGTCCTTGAGAGACCTCAAGTTTGGCTACACCATAGTATCCAGATTACACCTAGGTGCTATTCCAGAGAAGACAATGGAGCAGAGCTGGACCAACAGAGGCTGGATTTCAACCTCAGGGCAGAAGGGGCCACGGGAAACCAAGCTGGGTCCTGTCTATATTTGGGTTTGAAGAGCTTTGGTTACAAACCATGCTATGCACTACCAGAGCATAGTCTATAGCACTATCCTCGTTAATACACAGCTCTTATATAGCACTTTTCCTCGGTCAATCTCAAAGCGCTTTACAAAGGAGGTCAGTATCCTTGTATAGCGAGCAGCCTGTGCACCAAGAATAGGGAAACCTGGCTACAGGATCTTCAGCACGGACTTGCAGCTGGCACAGCGTCAGCTGTAATGCGAACAAGGTTTCAAGAGGCATCGGAATGGAATACAGGTCATCTCGGGACAAGACTGGCACATTCAAGCCTATTGACTCCATCTGCAGCCTGGGATTAGTATTTCCCTCTGTCCCTGCACCATGGTTGGTGAACAGACTGACAGCCCGAATCAGTCACTCCACTTTCACGCAGTCTGGTGGGAGAACAGAGTCGCAGGGAAGTAGTCTTAGGGTTTCCTCTGAGATGAGGCAGCGTGGAAGGAAGAGGAAGGAGAATCTAACAGGATCCTCTCTTCGGCTACCCCACCTGCTGCTGGGCTGGACTGCAAAACTGGACTGCAAAACTACTTTAGTCATGGATGGTCAGTCACACACAATCACAATACTTCATGACAATAATAACGTCGTTCAAAGTCAGTATTTAATCAGCGGGAATGCCAAGACAACATTCCCGTCGGAGATGGACTGGGGCTATGTCTACACTAGGAGCGCTTTACTGGTATCCCGCACTGGCAAAGTGCTCTGACATGTGGATGCAGCTATACCAGCAAAGCTGCACTTTGCACTGGGATAATCAAACCAATCATAACAGGAATTTTAAGACCGGTCAGTTCTCCATATGTCCACAAGAGGGCACCAGTGTCTACTAAACAGAAAAGGAAGAAAAACTAAAGCCATGTGCTTAGCGTTTCTATTTAAGCAAACTATAAGCACAAATACAAAACAGGGTTTGCAGCTACCAGCTTGGAGCCACCCACGAACATGCAAGATGCTCGGATGGCTGCAAATGTAAGCGTCCCTAGCAAGGGGCAACTAATGCTGCTCTGTCCTGGGGGAGGAGAAGTGTTTACATTAAATCAGGCAGGGGTTAGGTGAACACAAGAGACTGGGAGGTGGTGGGGGGACACGTCATCTGTAACAGGCATCACATTAGAGCTGCCCTGCTTTCCTAGGGGGTTCAGGAGGGATGAGAGCCTTTTTACACCAACAGGAACAAAACTGTCTGGGAGGGTTTTTCCAAAGACATCATCCCCCCATCTCACCTATTCGCTCAGGCCCCAGAATCCACCCAGCTGAGCGCCCTTGTGCCACCAGCACGCCAGGGAGGCTGCTGACTTGTTCTAAGCCAAGCATACGCCCAGCTCCCATGCTGCTCTCCTAGCCCAGCATCAGCATTCACACCCTGCTCCCTCCCTCCCTGCCACATGGAGTGGCTGCTGCCCTGCTCCCAGGTTTGGGCCAGAAGGAGTTTGTTAAGGCACTGCATTCCCAATGAGAAATATGAGCTGGCTGCCATCTAGATCTCCCACTGGAGGTAACATGGCCCAGACCACAGGAGTCCAGACTGAGACTCAGGAGGGCTGGACTCTGCCACTGACCTTGGGTAAGTTGCTTCCCCTCTCTGCGCCTGGTTCCTGTTCCACCCCGTGTCTTTTCCCTTGAGATTGTCATCTTAGAAGTGGGGATTGTCTCCCTCTCTCTGTGCATAGCGCCTGGTCCCTGCTCTGAGCTGGGGCCTCCAGGGGTGTCTACACTGCAGTAAGACTCCCAAGGCTGGCTCGTGTCAGATGACTTGGGCTTACAGGGCTATAAAATTGCAGTGTAACTTTTGGGCTCAGGCTGGAGCCCACCCATCTATCCTGCGGCCTGAGCCCCAGCCAGCAGACCGGGGCCAGGCACATGCGTTTTACTGCAGTGTAGACATAGCCGAAGTGGTACCATCCTACAGTGTGGAGAGTGGCTGGGCAGGGGCTTGGGAAGTTCCAGATGGAGCCTCCTCTGGTCAGTGTGCACAGTTCCACCCCCAGCACCTTATGCCACAAGCAGAGCTCAAGAGCAGCACCAGTCAGAAGAGAGTTCCTGGGGAGGCTGGATGCCAGCAGCACCTGCTACTTTGGCTTATTCCTTCATAAAGCCAGAAGAGCAGAAGCCTTTACACCACTGGGTGGCTGTGAGGAGAGGCCGGGTGCATTGCTGTTCGTGAGGCAGCGCATTTGGCTTCAGTCTGTCTCTTTTCACTGGCAACAAAGACAAAACAGCGCAAGAGCTGGTCTGCACGGGGATCTCCCCTCATCAGCAATTTAAATAGCACGAGGAAGCCAGATCAAGAGTTCGTCTACACTACAGCGCCACGGCCGAGCTGCTGTAGCACTGGCCGGCAGGTGCCGCCTACATCAGTGGACGTGGTTTTTCCGTCAATGTAGATCATTCAGGTGGCAGCTAGGTCAATGGGAGAATCTTTCCGTCAACCTAAACATCACGTGTCATGCACCTGTTTTCACAGCCTGGAGCGACACAGCTAGGTCGCCCTCATTTTTAGGTGGAGACCAGGCCCTTCACCCTAAGCGGCTCCCTTCGGTTGTGAAAAAAACTGTCCACAAACACTAGACCCAAGAGCACACCCACGACAACTGCCTGGGCAGCTTTCAGTCAGTCCCACTGGTTTTCCAGACACACGAGGGGAATGATGCAAATTCTTGTACCTGCTATTTTACAAGATGCTGGTGGGCAAGGCAATTCTCTGACCTCGGCTTTTCTGGATTTTCTCCCTCCCACCCCAATAGTCCTTTTTACACAGTCAGCTAATTAACCTGCAGCTCTAGCTCACTGTAGCAACTGCTGTCAATACATGACGCAGGTGTAGTGAGTTTTCCTCTCTACTTGTGATCCTCACTTGGAGTGGTGGCAGGGAGAACAGGCTGAAGAGAAGGAAAAAAGGACCCCCTGCTTTGCCCTGAGCTTCTTAAAATCTTCCTGGGTTTAAAGTCTTTAAGAGGAATGATGTTTCCCTCCCGTCTTCCCTGTTGCATTGCTATAGCTATTGAAAAGGCTGCAGCACCCCAGGACCTGCTGCATAAGTGCTCCCTGGAGGGATATCCTGGATACCACAGTGTGGGAGAGGACAAGTGTGCCCCTCAAGCACCAAGACGTGTGGTTGGAAAGCACCATAGAGTGTTCCCACTGCCAGCCCGAGCAGGCACGACCCAGCACCATGAAGCCAATGCTGCTCCAAAGAGCCACACCCGATGAGCGCTCTCTAGCGTGGACATGTCCATGAGCATTCCAGCCACCTCAGGAGGAGCTGTGTTTCATGAGAGTCAGTCCCTCTCCCCACACCCTGCACTGTAAGGTTTGCTAAGCAGTGTCTATCCCAAGCGCTAACTCCTCTGGGCTGGAGCCCACATGGCACTGAGCAGCAAAGCAGGGACCCACAGGGGTGGTACCACTGAACTCAGTGGGATTACTCGGGCACATAAGAGCTGTGATGGATCAGGGTGAGTGTGCTCAACACCTTGCAGGATCAAGCCCCAGTGCATTAATTCTCCCAGCCATACTGCACTTTCAGTGGCTTTCTATACACCCAAGTAGTATTGAACCCTAACTGTCGGGGTTGTAACATTGCCCAGACCACCCCCACTATCTGCCAATGGCAACCTGTCAAGAGCCACAAAGAGCTCTCTACTGATCTGCACAGTGAGGAGGGTTCCGGGGTTTCAGGGCCGGTTCAGCAGCTGGTCCCTGGGCAGCTCCCTTAACAATCTTGTGTAGGCCTCACTCGGGAGGAAGGCCAGAGCATGAGCTGAACACGGCCGCATTCCACTGCTGATCCCCGGGGGCCACGTGTTACTGAAACTGTACCTGCAGATTCCTTTCAGCTTCTTCCAAGGCCTTCCCCACGCTTGCCAGGCTGCTCTCCAGCTGGGCGCTCTGCTTGGCCTTGATTTCCAGATCCCTTTTCATTTTGGCAGCCATGTCCTCCAGATCCGCAGGAGCCTCCTTCGCCCACCTGGCCCTCTCTGTCATCTCTATCTGGATCTCCTTCTCCAGGACCTCCGTCTTGGTGGTCAGCTCGTGGATTTTCTGAGTGTACTCCTCCATGGTGGCCCGCAGGCTCCTCACCTTCTCCTGCCGCTCCCTCTCACACTCCTTCTCCATGTGGAGCTCGCTCTGCCAGAACTCCTCTTCGCCCAGCTCCATCTCGTTCCGCCTGATCAGGTGCTCCAGATAAAGGATCTCGTCTTCCTGGCTGGAGCCTCTGTCCTGCTCCCAGTGCCTGAGGTCCGTTTCCAGGGAATCCCCGTGCACCTCCAAGGAGTGCAGCTGCTCCTGCTGGTGCAGCACAGTCTTAAACAGCTCCTCCTTGGATGGATGGCTGCGACTGGTGCTGTCCTTTGAGTCTACACTGTCCCTCTTGTGCAGTCTCAGCTTGCTCTTGGCAAGCCGATCGCTGGAGCCCATGGGGCCCAAGTTAAAGGTCATAGACTTTTTAGGCTCCCGGGACCTCGGCACCTCTGTGCTGACCGGCCTGGGTTTGATGGGAAGGCTGGCCCGGATGAATGTCCTCTCGGGAGCCTGGGGGGCACTATCAGAGGAAGGGCGCTCGGCCAGGCTGGGGCCCGTCCGCTGCAATATGAACTGCACGTCGTTGGCATACTGTCCACACTTGGCCAGTGACTCCAGAGGGCATTCGTGCGGTAGAAGCTGCCTCTCCTTCTCCCGCAGCTTCTGGATGAGAATGTACCTTCCTGTCTGGCCTGAGAAGAGAACAGATGAGTCACTAGGAGCTCACCGAGAAATGGGGAATATCACACTTGGCAACATTTCATCATGCTCAGCCACTCCACTCCCACAACCTGTACCCGAGATCCCATCTGCATGAGAAACATGTAGAGCCTCTGGCAACACATCCATCTCTCAGCCCTTACCTTAATGCAGCTCTTCCCCACCACACTCAAAGAGGAGACAACTTACCTGTAACTGGAGGTTCTTCGAGATGTGCAGCCCCTCCCTGTATTCCACTGATGCATGTGCACCATCCTCAGTGGATAACAATAGGGACCATCACTTAAAGAAGAACCAGGAATCTGAGGGGAGGGCGGGGGAGGAGACGGACTTCTGCTTCCAGCAAAGACCACCAATGTCAGTGGTTGCAGCCAGGCAGCATGTGTTCTTCCCAATGCTGTGTCAATGCACCTCCATCCACACCTATGGCACCCCTGTCCTTTCTAGCCCAAGGTTACCTATCTGGCTTCACTCCAAGCAGGGGCATCAATCTCACCCCCCACCCCAACTTTTCATAGGCCAATGTACTCCACCCACCCACCCCCGACTTTCCAGGCTGTAATATAATCATATAACATTCTACGTACTGACAACTGTGCCCCCCATTCCCCTGAATTCTTCTGAAATGACACCCCCTGATTCCAAGTCCTAGGCGTTGAAGACTCCCCACTGAATAGCAGTGTTTTCTGCACTAGGAAAATTAAGTCCTGTAATTACCGATTACATACTGCTGGGGCTCCAGGACTCACACCACCAGTTTGTCTGCTTTCAGGATTAGACAACATAGTGGTGACGATTCCCAAGCCCTAGCTCCACTACTATCTCCATCACTGCAGCCACCAGTGGAGAATTACGAGTCTTAAAACATTCCCTTTTACATGTGTGACCTCAGGAAGGATTAGAACCTGGGTCTGCAGAGAGCCAGTCTAACATCTTATCTCACCGTACCGTCTGCTGGATGGAAAAGATATTTGTCATTAAAAGATCATGAGCCAGTAGGTTTTCTGGGAGCAGAAACATCACAACTCAGCTTCAAACACTTTCTGATGCTTCTGAGATTGAGTCAGGAGATTTCTAGCCCACAAGGTTTTGGTCCTGAGCTTGTGGGTGCTTCTCTACTTGCACTTCCAACTAATGATGCTGCAGGTGGAGACCTGATCTGCAGCATCAGCTCGGAGGCATATGTAACCCTGGTGGAGGGCAGGAACACATGTTGATGGAAACTTCAGCTGCAATTTTAGTGAATTTCCAAACCACTAGACAGAATCGCCGCTCACTATTACCCGCAGGATATTCGAACAGTGCAATCAGCACTAACATGCACTTCTCAAGTTCAGGGAAACTGCAAACACATGCTGGGTGACTCATATGGGGTGCCATGACCTGGCTTCTGCCTGCAGAAGAGCACATGGCCACTGACTATTGTTTGTGTCCGCTGAACATCAGGGGAGGCAGAACCTGGGGCTGTTCTGCATTGCTCAGCATGCTGCCGGGAGGAATACATCGGCCCAGCCCTCGCCTGCCTGCTGTGTGGCTCACTCTCCAGTACAGTGTTATGGAGCTCATAAGCCAGCAGGGCTTCTCCCCTCCCTCAGTGCAGGACACTTGTGATTAAGGTGCTGGCCTGGAACTCTGGAGATCCAAGTTTAGCCCCTACACTGTGGGGGTTAGGGGGGAAGGGTAACTCAGTGGTTTGAGCATTGGCCTGCTAAACCCAGGGTTGTGAGTTCAATCCTTGAGGGGACCATTTAGGGATCTGAGGCAAAAATCTGTCAGGGACAGTACTTGGTCCCTTCCAGCTCTATGAGATAGGTATATCTCCATAACAATAATAATAAAAAAACCTGCCATGGCCTCTCACTTAGGAAGACCCCTAGGGTATGTCTACATTGTGGTTGGCTCATGCCAGCTTGCAGGGCTCAGGCTAAGGGCTGTTTCACTGCTGTGTAGACACTAGAAAAAGGAAAAATAACCTGAGCTATGCCCCTAATCAAAGCCAGTGGAGTGGCATTGTTAGAGACAGGGGGTTGCCATAGCTGGAAGCCCACGGAACAGGTGTAAATCAGAATGTTAATAGAGCCTCTGGAGTTTTCAAAGACAAGGTTTTATTATCCACCTTGCTCCTTGAACTGCCTCTTCCCTCTGGGAGCCCAATAGTTGTGGCATTACTGTAGCTCCCATAGCCAGACTGGTGGGTACCCACACCCATCTGACCGGCTACGGGTAAAAGGTATTTATGCAGAGAGATGCCAGACTCTTCTTCCTTCTCCTTTCTAGTAATTAATGCATTACTCATGCAATCCCTTCCTTCAGCTCAGGCCCCACCCCCAGTACACCTGTAACCCAGCATGGAACCTTCAGTGCAAACAGGGAGTTAGCCACAAACACGGGGACAGAGATGGGTAACAAGTGAGCAGAATATCCTACCTGGCAGGATGTCTATCGCTCACATTAATGTGTGACATTAACAACTCTCTGATGCAAAAGCTTCTTTTATGACTACATTTGGAAAGACAATATACCAGAGTGGAATAGAGGGAAAGTTAGGAGTGTATCTGAATTCTACTGGGAGGGGACGGGCAGAAAAAAGGAGAGTTAACTGGCCAGTACCCAGGGGAAGCAGAAGGGAGGTTATAAACATAGTCCCATGGCGTTCCTGCCAACTTTTAACACCTCACAACAAAGCAGACACTAGTCTGTCCCCTCTACAGTTGCTGTAACCTTGGGCAGAAATTGCCAAGTCAGCTGTATTCTCTCCTGGTAAAGTTCACAGCCTTCATGGGAGAACAAACATGTTTAATTCAGACATAGGAAACTGGCTCAAACCGAAAGCTGCCACCATCACCTGGAAGGTCCCAGCAAGTTGGCAGTTTGATGTGGTGCGATGCCCCTCTCATACGAAGACAATGTTCTAAAAGCGGTACATTTGTAACCACCAATGCAATTAAACAAACTTGTGATCCCACAGATGATCATTTGCATCATGCTGTTTATGTGGGAAAGATCTAAGAGAATTTTGCTGTGCCCTCCCTGTGGCAAAGACAGCCTCATGCTACCCTGAGGTCTCCTGCTTCCTCAACCAGAGTTTACTGTGCAGATGTGGACACAAATTTACTTATGAAGAGACTGGCGGGTTCTGAGGTAGGGGGAGAGGGTGGAAGCAGAACTATTTTAGTGATCTTAAATTTTTAAAAGGTTGAAAGTTAAAACCTGTTATCAAAGAAGAACTGGCCTGGGTCAAGCCTTTTGTGTTAGAAATGTAATAGAGTTCTAGAACTAATCCACCAGGAGATAGTGTTGGCTGCTGGTGACAACAGGGGACTGGAGTCAGGACTCCTGGGTTCTAGTCCCATCTCTGCCACTCACTGGGAGACTCCCTGGGGAAAGTTACTTCATCTGTATGTCTCAGTTTCATCCAGCTCCAAAGTGGATAATAATCCTTGACCACATCACAGGAAAGACTTGAGAATGTACAGAAGCACTTTCTCAGGTATTGCAATAAAAACTGAAGTCGGTCATTAACAAAACTTCACTAGACATGGTGATTCAACACATTACTTACCAATAGCCCGTGCCAATGCTATGACCACCTCCTGGCATGTGGTCTGATCTGAGACGCCACACACAACTCGCTGGATACCATCAACCCAGACCTTCAGCTCCATCACCAAAGTTGCAGGGAAATTAGACTCTCTGGACCATCGCAAGGTGGCTTCCCTGTAGGGAAAGAAAACAAGTGCTTGCTTTCACGTGTGCTGTCTGATATAATGTGCCAACCCCTAAACACTTCACAACAATCAAATTAACAGGCATGCAGGATTCCCCTACAGAATGTCCATTTGTCAAAACAGCCAAGAGGCAATTTGTTAATGACAAGAATGGGAGCTAGCCAGCCAATGGAGCCATGTTTCGGGGGCCTAAGACCAGCTAACATTTGACACAGCTGATTTCAAAAAGAGCTTGAGAAGAATACAAGACATTTTAAAGGCAGAGGGAACACACCTTTAATGCCAACATCTCAGTGCGATCATCCCATAGCAGCAAGCGGTATCCCACACTTTACTGGACCTAAAACCAGCTGCTTGAAGCCACTCAGCTCAGCTCTTTGCCCCTCGCCCTTGTAAAGACTGGGCTTCTTGTAAAGACCACCAGAAATTAGTTTCTCTTAAAAGATGTCTCGAGTCCAGCATTGGTCTTAGGTTAAGAGGAATTTGTTCATCCCATTGTAAAGCCAGTAACATGGGCAGGTCTCAGGGAACAGTTCCAGCATCCAACAGATATCACTAGCTTGCACTTTTCACCTGACACTCTCACATTAATCCTGGTTGGAATTGCTTCCTCAGAGCTGGTTGTGGCTGCCAGCACTGCCACTGTCAAAGCAGGGGATATGCTACACTCAGGTTTTAAGTCCTACTAGACACAAGTCTTTCCCTTGTCAGTTTCACAGGCCACCATCCACCCTGAACAATAAATGGGGATAAGACGTGCAAGTCACAATGACTCCATAATCCTCCACTCCCAGACAGCTTCAGAAAGTACTTAATGTATCAGCTAAGAGTTAGTTACCTTACCTTCCCCTGCTCCTTCTTTGAACCTCTATCTACATGGGGATTTTAACCATGGGAGAACTACATTTAAACGTCTATGCCCTATTTTAGAACAACTCATTACCACTCGGACACCATAGGAATGAGTAGGGGACAATGCCCAGATGTTGCCAGCTGGCGTGACAAAGCTGGACTGAGATCAGAAACTGTGTTGAACAGTTTATAATTCGATCCTAACTAGGCTCCGGGTGTATACAGCAGCCATAAATAGCGCTGCAAATAAAACCTGCAGCTCTGTTTCAGTTGCTGTTTGCCAACATTCAAATGGACAAGGCTTTGTTCACACCCATCCCACAGATTAAAGGAAGTTTGTGATCACAGAGTCATCCAATCAGAGTGCAGAAACCATTTCATGAAACTTGGGTGACCAATCACAGAGTTTAAAAACATAGAATTGTAGATACGTAGGGCTGGAAGGGACCTTGAGAAGTTATCAAGTTCAGCCTCCTGAACTGTGGCATGGCCAAGTTAACCTAGATCATCCCTGACAGGTGTTTGTCCAACTTGTTTTTAAAAGCTTCTGATGATGGGGACTCCCCAGCCTCCCTTGAAATCTATTCCAGAGCTTAACTACCCTTGTCATTAGAAAGTTTTTCTAAATCTCCCTTGCTGCAGATTAAGCCCATTGTTTCTTGTCCTACCTTCAGTGGACATGGAGAACAACTGATCACCCTCCTCTTTCTAACAGCCCTTGATATTGGAAAACTTATCAGATCTCCCACCTCAATCTTCTTTTCTCAAGACTACACCTGCCCAATTTTTTCTAACCTTTCCTCACAGGCCAGGTTTCCTAAGCCTTGTGTCATTTTTGCTGCTCTCCTCTGGACTTTTTCCAGTTTATCCACATCCTTCCTAAATTATCACTAGGTATTTTCAACTGCCTGTAGGCTAAAATTTGTTCCCATAAAGTGACTGAATAATTAACAGACTCACCAGTAAAACTCACTGTTCACAGGCAATTTGGAAGCCGAATAAAGAGGTTAGAAGTTGAGTAAATTGTTCATTGCAAACATTTTAGCTAGTGCTGGCATGATTTGGCTCTTTCTACACTGGCCAGCCAAAATGCGCTCTCCCTCATTGTTTCCTTGTGCTTCCAGTCAGTCTGTCTCCACCTGTTGTCACTTGTCTTATATCTAGATTACAATCTCCTCAAGACATGACTGTCTTTGTTCTGTGTTTGTACAGTGCCTGGTATACCAGGGTCTACTCGACACTTGGTCTCCCTCGGTAGTACTGCAAAACAAATACATAATGGGTCTGCACCTTGTTTTGGTTTATTTATGGTGTATTTAAAAGATCTGAGGTGTTTTCCAGCTTGTGCTTTTAGCTTTAGAAATATGAAAAATGTCAGGTCGCTTCTCCCTTGTTCTTGCTGGGTGAAGCAAGGCAGGAAGCACACTAGATACCCGATACTAATCGACACAGATTACATGAGCCACTTATCAAACAATAACAACATTCATATGGTCTGAATCAGCTTCACATCAAAACTATGAAAAGAATCCTGAGTGAGGACACCTTGAGCTGCTACTTACACACTGGAATCCTAACTAGAAAGCCATTCAGCTGGACACAGTGCCATACCTTGGTATATCCCCTGCTGTCAGCCAAAGCCAACTCCAGAAATAGTGCTTCACCCAGGAAGAGAACACAATGCTCGGAGATGCCAAGAAAGTTGGGGGAGGCAGGAGGCAGGTTCAATTCAACTGGCTAAATGCTTTGAATTCCTCTCTCACTACACCTAGGAACTCATGGTTCACTATCTCTAGGTGACTAACTCTGACATCTTAACTATTCACAGCTGTTGCCAGAAGACTGGGAAAAGGCAGGTGTAACTAGAAGCATGAGTGTTTAAGAGAATGCACTGCATATGTATCTTCAAGTGATGGATGAACTACAGAATGTTTGGAGACTTAGCCAAAGTCTATCTGAACCACAGGCACCGACTTTCCAATGTGCTGGCAGGTGCTCGACTCCTGGCTCTGTCCCAGGCCCTGCCCTCATTCCACACCTTCCCAAAAAGGTCCCACCCCTGCCCCACCTCTTCCTGCCAGGTTCTGCCCCCTCCCCTGGAGCATGCTGCTCCTTGCTCCTCTGATCGCAGCGGGCGGGAGGTGCTGATTGGCGGAGTCTGCCAGTGGGTGGGAAGCCGATGGGGAACTGCCGGTGGGTCCTCAGCACCCACTATTTTCTCCCCCATAGGTGCTTCAGCCCCAGAGCACCCATGGAATTGGCACCTATGATCTGAACTCTCTGCTCTACACAAGGGCGACGGCAGCCCCGCTGAATGAGGGAGATTCCACAACCTTCTGCTCTAGTTGGGTGGGCAGGACCACCCCAGGAATAGCTCTTCCCTACAGGATTTCAGTAGTTTCCCAAGCCAGCAAGGGCTGAAGTATGTGATCATGGAATTAAAAAACAAAAAACAAACAAAAAACCACCACTTTGAAAAATACTTGGTTTGTGTTTAGGGCAAGGATGGGATGAGGGAAGGAAGCAACATTTGAAAGTTATTAATTTCTATTACAGTAACCCTTAGGAACCCACTGAAGAACATAAGAACAGCCATAATGGGCACAATGCAGGTGCTCTAGAGGGAATGAACAGAACAGGTAATCATCAAGTGATCCATCCCGTGTCACTCATTCCCAGCTTCTGGCAAACAGAAGCTAGGGACACCATCCCTGCCCATCCCGGCTAATAGCCACTGATGGACCTATCCTCCATGAACATATCTAGTTCTTTCTTTAACCCTATTATAGTCTTGGCCTTCACAACATCCTCTGGCAAAGAGTTCCATAGGATCAATACCCTACTGGGCTAGGAACCAAACAGACATAACTAACGTAGCCAAAGCTACTAGGGGAACTAACTCATGGAGACAGTCACATTATACACAGCAGTGAAGTAGTTCTGCTACAGGCCCCCTTGTCTCCCCAAAAATTTACATCTGACTGGAAGCAGCTGGTTTTAAAACACTCCATGATGAATTCCGGCTGTTCTATCATGGTGTGAGTGACCAGCGTGGATGGGGCTGAGTTAGAGATGGGCACAAGCTGCTGCTTTCAGATCAAGATAGGACCTTTTAGCAAGATTGGACATGGGTTTCATAGTTTGGACTCATCTCTAGCCTAGAAGAGAGTCTCTGAACTCCATTAACCCCCTTCCACAACAGCCAGAGTACAGACCAAGTTACTACTGGAAACTGGTTCAGGCTATTTAAAAGGGGTTCCGGTTTCCCAGTCCAGCACACACAGAACCCAGAACAAGATGGCATCCCAGTCTCTGGCTGGGTAGTGGCTGCTGCATTTTTTCTGGCAATTAGTTCTGGCTGGAAATCTGTTTTTTTCTCCCGCAACGATAATGCCCAGGTATTTCTGCTGAGAGCATGGGTTCTCGTGAGTTAGTTGGATTTATTCTTTCTTTTTATTTCAATTACTCCAACAAGTTGGCAACAACTCACTGGGGATTTTCCAGGCAATAACTGAAGCAGGAAAAGCAGCTCTCAGTCATTCTCCCCACCCCAGCAGTGGGGCGTAAAGGTGACGGGATAAGTATTTTCAAAAGTGTATTGTTTACTCCCAGTTATCTTTATCTGGGAGGAATAAAGAGACCTTTACAGAACAGCATAAGCCATTAAAAGGTTTCCAACATGTACCAGAGGAGTGTGCTAAAGAAAACCTCAGAGCTCAGATTGCCTTTGACAAACTCATCACTGTAGAAGGTCTTTGTCAGAGTACCCCACCAAGTTTATCGGTGTTTGAGTGAAACTCACTACTTAATGCTTTACAGTGAGACACTGGGAGGTCATGTCTATACTCAGAAGAAAATATCAAGTTAGAATAACTTTTCCAGTACCCTGACCCCAGGTTAGAAGAGAAGGGTACTGGGACTCCTGCTCCCATAAGTTTCAAGATCTCCCCACCCTTACCATCTAGCCACAAAGAAAGTAGTACAATCACAATCTCCTGAAAGCTGTTGCGAAGGCCAGGCTGAGAACCCGTGTGTTAATGCACATGTTCGACTTAGCATGAAATTGCCCTTACTGTTGACAAGGACAGTTGTGTTTAAGGGCATATTAGTTGGTCCTGGTTAACCGTAGAGTCTGATTTGACAGGATCCAATTAGCAATAGCAAGTTTGCATCTTTATGTATATCACATGGAAGGATTGGAAATGCACAGTTTAAATACTGGGGATCACCCAGCAACCATGAAGACCTGAACAGAATGGTTAGCCTGAGACACTGCATGGCTGGCAGCTTTTGAAGATGCTACTCGTCCTCTGCCCCATGTCTTGCCTCTCTCACAGGCCTATCCTACCCTGTTTGATGATGGGTACCAAACACAGCTCCCTGACTGCGCTGAAAACAGCTGTCTCCCTGGCAGAGACAGGGTCCAGCACCCATTTTACCAAAGAGTGGCAGACTTTATTCTCACCATGCTAGAGCCTGGCAAAGCTAGCAAGGCATCTCTTTTCAACTCCAGCTGAGTGGGACTGGGTGAGCAGCATATGACACTGGTGTCTGTACTACACACACACCCCGTAAGTCCACAGCAGTTCTTTGCATTATCTGCATTTCCCCCCACCCCTCATGAACCCCACCTCCCTAGTTCAGGTGATGCCTTTTCAAGGTCAGGGAAGTAATCAGGATGATTAATGTGAGAGAGAGCCTTTTCATGGCTGCCTTGATTTACAAGGTTATGGCCACTGCTAGTATGTGGAGGAGGGTGGGAACAGCCTTCAGACAGCAGTCTGCTAGTCATCTCAGCAGCTTGTTTGAATGCATCACTCCCTGGGTGAGGGTGGGGATGGAGGAATCCTGACCACCTGCGCAGAGGAGGTATTAGCAGAGCTTGGTTCATTCATGAATGAAAGTGGGGGGCGGGGGGGAAATCTTCCCTAAAACCAAACCCAGCTCTGAGTCCAAAGAAATGGCCTTGATGAAGGTGTGGTTTCTTCAGGCTCTCACCCAAGGACACGTACATCTGGTCACGCCAATAGAGCGACAGATGTGTCAGTACTCTAGGTCTCTGCATAGGGCAGGGGAGGCTTTACAGGGGCCGTGGAGAAGGATTTCATAGGATGTGTCCCATTTCGGATTTTCTGGCAGCAGCTGCCACATCCATGTTCAAGGCCCAAATTCTCCTCCCGGTTAATGGGAGTTTTGCTGCTGACTTTAATGCAAGTAGGGCCTGGCTCATTGCGAAGCAGTTTCCCACCTCCTTTTCTGCTCTCCTGCAGTAACAGTCTCCACTAGACCTTGCCTATACTTTGCCTAGGAAATCTGGACCTGGACAAAAAATAATTACCCCCGCCATACAGTCTCTTCCTCATTTTAAGTGAGGTCTCCCTTTCACACACTCATTTCGTCTGAGGTGGGAGGTGTCTCCATTTCAGTTTCACCTTAGACACGTTCCAGAGTTGGCCTACTTGGGTGTGACGTGTCTCTCATGGATTCTAGTTTGTGTGAGATCACTGGTTCTTTATGTGGTAAGCTCTGTCTTGGTTTTGCACATTCTGCAATAGTACCACCATCTGCTAGCATGAAGACTCCTGAGGGGACGGAGAGTTACCTAGCATGCTGTGGTTTTTCACCTTCTTTCCAGTAGGCAGTATACATTACGCTCACTAATCTTTGATAAATTGGCTCTTGTAGATCCTGACAGCCAAGCACCTGGAACAGTCCTAAGACTTAAACTGACCTACCAAGGATTTTAAATATTTGGGCTTGTGCCCTTTATTTACCATGCACAAAGGCAGGCCTGAAAGATGAGTCTTTTAAAGCTTTCCTCACCCTGCTTTTGCTTTTTTAAAACCCTAGAAAGTCAGCTCTGGTTTTCCCTGGATTTGCTCAGAGGGCCTATAGGTTGCCTTGGAGAACGTACATGGTGAGCTCTCATGCCTTACCCCAGGAGGCTCTCAGACTGGGGTCTACGGAGAGCTGGCTGCTCATATGATTCTAGCTCCTTCTCATTTCCAGCTCTACAAAAGGCAGCTAAAAATAGTTTCTTAACATGGCTTTTCCACATGAGCCACCGCTTTAGTTGCCACAGGCCTATTACTCTGTCAGCAGGAGGGCATGGTGTCCACAGGACAGTCTTCCTATTAGGACGTGCTGCATACAACGATCGAGTGCATGAGAGGAGGGCTGCATGAGGGAACTAGATGTGACAGACACTCAGCTTTGGTTAAAAAATGTATTTCTAGGCCTTCTTCCGTGCAACAAGCCTTAAAAACAAGCCTGACACAAATAGACTCTTAGGCCTCAACGGAACAAGCAGCTGAGCCCAATTCAAGCAGCACACCTGGGATGATGATTTGTTGCATTCCTGCAGTGCTTAGTAGCCCCAACTAAGATCAAGGTCCTAATGTGCTAGGTGCTGTATATACACTAGTACGGGATGGTCTCTGCTCCAAAGAGCTTACAGTCTAAATAGACAAGACACTGTCTGGTGCGAGGGGAAATAGAGGCACAGAGAGGGGAAGTGACTTGCTCAAGGTGATACAGCAGATCAATGGCAGAACAGGGAATAGAATCCAGTCTCCCAAATCCCAGTACAGTGCTCTATCTGCTGGACCTCCACTGCTTCGGAGAGGATTCCTTCCACCCCAATTTTTGATGATTCTGTCAAAGAATCATCATGTCAACCCTCCCCAAAGTCAGTTTTTTACAGTGATGCAATAAATGGCAAATAGGAAGTCAGAAAAAAATGGTTCTGCAGGCTTTCCCAGACTGGTGGCTCTCTTGATGATGCTAAAGAAATGCAAGTTATTACAATGCAAGCCTAAAAGACTCTTTTAGACTTGCATTGTGGTGGGGCTCTTCAGATTCTAAGGACTTCGCCAGTTTTTCTCCATAGGTTTCTATGGGACCATGGTCCTTAAATTAGGCAATGGATGCTCAATGCCAACAGTTTCATATGGAAATAAACACATCGTGTCTAAGAGGAGGCAAGTTGCAGATAAATATGATGCTGTAAGATGGACAGAGGTATTGAAAGCTGAAAAGCTTACTGCTATGCAATATTCATAAGACTCCCAATAGTGACAAGCTATTTTCCCAACACTTAAGGCCTTAATCGAAGTTCACTTATTTCTATGGCCTTTGGATCTGGCCCTTATTTGGGAGAACACCACAGCTTATGTGCGTGCACCACTCTGGTTTCCTGCAAATTCGGCTGTGCCAATGCTACTCTCCACAATGTGTTTTCTCCCATAAGGCCCAATCCCAAACATGCCAAGTACCTTCTGAAGGGGGCCAAGGACCTGTTGCTCACCATCCTCAATTCCCATTGGCTTCCTCTCTCAGGAGATGGTCTGTGTACAGCCACCGCACTGTATTTTTGTGCTAGTAGGCACAGAGATAAAGACTGGGCAGTATTTTTTGAACTGGGCAAGCACAACTTTTCACAGTGAGTGGTTAGTATCACAGCTGCCTTCTTCCCCACACGAAGAGAGTCAATACACTCGTGTCACAGCTCATTCAGCATGACCCATGGAAACTCGCAGCCCGGCTGCCCAAGCACAGCTACCGAGTCACGCTGCTCAGGAGGATGTACAGTCAATAGTTAGGCTATAGCATCTGAGAGCAATCCCTCTGACACGATTCCAGCCCCAGTGCTGAGCCATTGCCTCAAACCTTAATGCAGAGCACAGCATTCAGCCAGTGACCCCAAGGAAAGTCAAGACTCATAGCAACTAAGGACTTGTTTCAGTTTGTAACATTTCCCATCCTCATTACCAAGAAACTAGGTTCATGCTGGGCCATTCTCCCTAGTAACAATCCAGTGGCACAAGAACAAGAAATATGTATTTCCACTGCTGGGAAAGTCTGCAAGAGAATAAGATTTATGCTAGTTTTTATTTACCAATCCCCTGTGCTGACTGGCTCTGGTTATTCACCCCATTCTCATAGGTTTCTGAGATTGTAGTAGTAGCTGGAGTCAGTCTTTGGGCCAGAAGCACTTTTCTCATTTCTTGCTTCCCCCTTCGTGCTTTGTTAGAATAAAGGAGACATCCCTGTTAGTCTGGATGAAGCGCTAAGTCTGCAATTGTATCCTCCTTGTTCGTCCCCTTTCCTTCACGGCCAGCTTTGCAGGAACAAAGCTCTAAAAGAGTCACCTGCCCCAGCTGCAGCCCAGAACGTCTTCCATAACTGCATCCAAGCTGCAGATCCTCTAAGGCACTGCCCAAGTCAGACGTCCACATGCACAAGCATAACCAGAGCACAGGAAGAGCCATACTACGCCAGCTGGTACCATCTGCTTCCAAGCCCACCACAAAACCCTTTCGTCAGAGTGGGTTAGTCACATTGAGAGCAGAACCCAAGAACGTTTTTCAGGAGACACTGACTCATGGGTGACTCCGGATCCACCTGTACCAATCATCCCTGCAATGACGCAGCCACACACATACCCTCAGAATTGGAACCCCACCTGGGCTTGCTACCAAAGCCACTACTTGTCAATACCGCCCAAGGCAGCATCAGCCCATGCCAGACTTTCCCCCACCCAGTCTCATTCTGCATGACTCAGGCAGAGGAGAAAGTGGAGCGGCAGGGATGCCAAGTAAACAGACCTGGCAGCGTAGAAGTCAAACGATAAGGAGGGAGGAAGAATACATGTGATGAGAGATGGGGGGCAGAGCAAGAGAGTAAGCCGATACGGGAGGGAAGATGAGGGTAGACATGGAACGGGGTAAGAGAAGACACACCAGCCAGAGAACCCCAAGCTAAATATTAAAGTTCCCAGCTCCATGGGAGGAACAAGACTTGGAAAGAAAGGAGAAGGAGAAGGATCAATATTTGCCCACACAGAAACCTCAGCGACTATGGATTTCCCTCACATATAAGATAATATCAGCTAGACTGCAAATATGGTCTGGGTCTTCTTCTAGGACTTCTATCCCACTGTATTATTTCTTGGATGGATGGTGGTGACGAGCTCCCTCCAAACCCACAATGTTGTTGCACTGTGCCTAAGCACCTTGTTATCAGCCTACTGGTATCGCTTCAGAAGGCAACGGAGAGCAAGGTCCACAAAATTATGAGTTTGTGTCACTGGTAGAGAGACTGGCTTAGTCTCTCCACCCCAAGGAGGTCTGCTGTCTTAAAGGGACAGCGTCAATTTACGCCACATTGATATTTTTTATCCTACTATCGATATAACACACAAAACTACAGTTGAAAGATTAGAGAAAAAAATACTTCCTCGAATCTTCTACACTGGTAATACATCAAATAGCCCACTTCACAGTTTACTGTTGGTGCAAGTCTCTGAGTCAGTGACAGAGAAGAGAAAAACATTTAAATAAATATGACATTAACCCCTCCTTCCCTCAAAAAGGCACAGGGATTTGGGGCAGGTGTAGTACCTCAACCTGCACTTCAAGCGGACAGTGTTCCTTTAATCCATTTGTAATCCTTCCCATGCCTGCATGTCATATTTCCTAAATGGATTGTTCTGTAGCAATGTCAAGTTCGAGGCATCAGAATTTCTTGGAAAGCATTTAACAACTGAATAGACCATCTGGTTGCTACACACCCTCTCGCTGTCAGGTGGAGGAGGGAGATTAGATCACACATTTGGTCTTCACAGCAAAAACTGGTTCCTTGTTACGTGGCAGTGCCTATATGACTGCCGAAAGTATGTACCTTGATATGGCTAGGCAAGGTCAGGCCTATACCCCTCATCTGCAGCTGACCCCGTCTAGCTACACTGCGTTACAAACTACCTGTGCCTTGTCTCCACCAGGATTTTACAGTCTGACAGGTATCGCTGTTTTGCAGGGAAGACATAGCTATCAAAACACACATAAAAATCAGACTCACTTGCCGTTCTCCGATAGGCGACGAGGAAGCAAGCTGGACAGCACAGCCTTGTGCGTACCAATCTACTTCCAGACACACACAGCTGTTTTCATGCCATGGTAGCAAAGTTTATTTTGTGCATGTCAGAAAAAATTGTCTAGCTCTATTGCCATTTGCTGTAGCTCTATCCAGCTGACTACCTCTGGCAATCATTAACCCACATTCCTCCAGCAGTCTCCCTCCCAGGGCACAAATGGGTGGCGGGGGGGGGGGGGGGGGGGGGGATTAAAAAAAAAAAAAAACGCCAGCTGAACTGGAGCTAATCACAAAGCAGAGTGACTAACAATTCTCTTCTGTTTATGGCTAACATAAGACTCCTTCCCCCACCCCAGGTAAGACATTCCTGCACAGTGATTCTCCGCCCTGGCATATTTCTGTGAGGAAGCAATACCAGCAGGCAGCATGGACAGGGAACAGACCAAACCGACCTCCCCGTGTCTCCCTAAGCACAGAAGTTAAACCTTTGCGGATTGTGTCGTTTGGAAAAAAAAACAAAAAAAAACATCATCTCTTCTGCCTTCTACACCAGCCACCAACATCTCCTTGAAGCCCTCTCCATTCTCTTCCTGATTCTCTTCTCCACTGGTGCCCTCTACAATCGCCCTCAGGTGACCTCATCCACTGCCCTGGTTTTGTACCACTTGTGCACCAAAGGCTCAAACCCACCTGCCCACCCTTGCCCTCTGCCCAAGCCGAGGGCAGATCCTTATGGAGATCCCGCCACTTCCTTGTACTAAACGTGGCAAAAATTAAACTCATCGTTCCTCCAACACCCTCTTCCCCATCCTGTTATCGTCTCCTCTAAAACAGCGTTTTTCAAAGTGCGGGTTGCGACCAAGTACTGGGTCGTGGCACATCAGGCACTGGGTCGCTCTAGTCAACACTGCCAACCGGGATGTTAAAAGTCCCATCAGAGGTGCTGCCCAACTACCTGCTCCAATATCGCGCTGTGCCCGGAAGCTGCCAGCAGTGGGTTGGGCTTCTAGACAGAGGGCCCCTGCCCCAAGCACCAGCTCCGCACTCCTACTGGCCAGAGCTGGGGTGGGTGGGGGGGTGGGCGTGTGCCTGTGGGCAAGAGACGCGTGGAGCCACTTGCATGCCTCTGCCTAGGAGCTAGATGTGCTGCTGGCGACTTCAGGCGCAGTGCAGTGCCAGGATAGGCAAGAAGCCTGCCTCTGCACCCCCGCTGACCGGGAGCCGCCAGAGCTAAGTCTGTGCCCCAACCCCGTATCTCAGCCCTGAGCACCCCCAAACCCAGAAGCCCTTCCTGCACCTGAAACCCCTCATCCCAGCCCCACCCCAGAGTCCCAGCCCAGAGCCCTGGCCTGTTACTGCATCCCAACTCCCTGGGACAGCCTATAGCCCCCTCCAATACCCTGAACCCCTCATTCCCGGCCCTACCCTACCCTGCAGCCCTCACCCCAACCCTCTGGCCCAGCCCGGAGCCCCTCCCACACCCTAAACCCCTCATCCCCAGCTTCACTATTTTCTTCAACTGGGGGCTTGTCTACATCAGAAAGTTGCAGCGCTGGTGAGGGAGTTACAGCGCTGCAACTTTGAAGGTGTACACATCTGCAGGGCACCACCAGCGCTGCAACTCCCTGTTTGCAGCGCTGGCCGTACTCCCGTTTTGTCTCGGGTGTAGAGGATCCAGCGCTGGTGATCCAGCGCTGGTAATCCAATGTAGACACTTACCAGCGCTTTTCTTGACCTCCGTGGAAGGAGGAAGCCTCTGGTAATCAAGCTGGTCTCCTTTCCCGGTTTGCTCTCTCGTTCCCGGAGCCCAGAGCAAGCAGGTCTCCTTCCCTGCGGTTTGCTGGGTGGCTCCGGGAACGAGAGAGCAAACCGCGGCGAAGCGGGTCTCCTTTCCCGGTTTGCTCTCGCGTTCCCGGAGCCCAGAGCAAGCAGGTCTCCTTCCCTGCGGTTTGCTGGGTGGCTCCGGGAACGAGAGAGCAAACCGCGGCGAAGCGGGTCTCCTTTCCCGGTTTGCTCTCTCGTTCCCGGAGCCCAGAGCAAGCAGGACTCCTTCCCTGCGGTTTGCTGGGTGGCTCCGGGAACGCGAGAGCAAACCGGGAAAGGAGACCCGCTTCGCCGCGGTTTGCTCTCTCGTTCCCGGAGCCACCCAGCAAACCGCAGGGAAGGAGTCCTGCTTGCTCTGGGCTCCGGGAACGAGAGAGCAAACCGGGAAAGGAGACCAGCTTCGCCGCGGTTTGCTCTCTCGTTCCCGGGAGCCACCCAGCAAACCGCAGGGAAGGAGACCTGCTTGCTCGGGGCTCCGGGAACGAGAGAGCAAACCGCGGCGAAGCGGGTCTCCTTTCCCGGTTTGCTCTCTCGTTCCCAGAGCCCAGAGCAAGCAGGTCTCCTTCCCTGCGGTTTGCTGGGTGGCTCCGGGAACGAGAGAGCAAACCGCGGCGAAGCTGGTCTCCTTTCCCGGTTTGCTCTCGCGTTCCCGGAACCCCCCTTGAAGCCGCCCAACAGCGCTGCAGTGTGGCCACATCTAACACCACTTGCAGCGCTGGTTGCTGTAAGTGTGGCCACTCTGCAGCGCTGGCCCTATACAGCTGTACTAATACAGCTGTAACAACCAGCGCTGCAAAACTTTAGATGTAGACATGGCCTGGGTCTCCAGGAAAAAAGTTTGAAAACCACTGCTCTAAAACATCTCATCACTCAGCCTCCTAATGCTGGGGTTGCCTTTGCCTCCTCCTCGTCTCGCCCCCAAACGCTCTCTGGTTCTTTTTGTTGCTTCTCCCTCTAAAGGCCTTTCTAAAATTCATCCCTCAGCCTGATCTTGGGACTGGGTTTCTCCTGTCCCTCCACAACTCCCCTCTCCTCAACCGAGCCAACATCCAGCACCTAACACAAACACTTTCCCTTCCTCCTGCCCTGACCAAAGCACCTCTCTCCTCAAGGCCCTTCACTGGTGGCCTAGGTGTAAAAAGTACGCCTCGTCCTGGGTACCAGGGCTCTGCCCCTGTCTAACTGCCTCTCAAACAGATTGTTTGCGTGCACCCAGGTCATGAAGCAATCTGGATCACTCTGTCGTGTGACCCGTCCTCCTCATTATTTACCACTCTCCCAAACTGTGTGTCATCTGCAAACTATCAGTGATGATTTTATGTTTTCTTCCAGGTCATTAATATAGATGTTAATGGCAGGGAGCCAAGAATCAATCCCTGTGAGACCGCACTAGAAATGTACCCATTTAGAGATGACTACCCATTTACAAATTACATTTCGAGTCCTGTCAGTTAGCCAGTTTTAAATCCATTTAATGTATGCCATGTTAATTTTGTATCATTCTAATTTCTTAATCAAAATGTCATGTGGTGCCAAGTGAAAAGCCTTACAGATGTTTAAATATATTACATCAACTCTATTACCAATCAAAATTTTAGTCTTGTTAAAAAATATCAAGCTAGTTTGACAGGATCTATTTTCCATAAATTAGGTTGACTGGCATTAGCTACCCTCCTTTAATTCTTAATTAATCAGCTCCTATATCAGCCATTACATTATTTTGTCTGGGATCAATATCAGGCTGATAGGCTTGTAATTACCTGTGTCATCCTGTTTACCCTTTTTAAATGTTGACACAACATTAGCTTCATTCCAGTCCTCTGGAACTTCCCCAGTGTTCCGAGAGCTACTGAAAATCAACATAATGGACCAGAGAGCTTCTTGGCCAGCTCTTTTAAAACTCAGCTACGAGTTATCTGGGCCTAAAATGGTGAATTGTATTCTGCACTGAAAGCATTTGATCTTCAAAGTGAATGTGGCTAAGGCCAAAGACATAAAATGAATTCAGCATTACAGTGATATCCAAGGTTACAGGAAGCACAATGGAGTAGCACTGAAAGAAACAACCTACTTGATAGTTGTAGATGTTTGTGCAGTAAACTTTGGAAGAGGCAAATCCTGGGACTCCTCCTGGGCTACATTTTCTGAGGAAAATGGTCTGTTATTTTTTTAATATTAACTACAATCAGTACGTAAGGGGATGTAGGTGCAAGTGTAATATTTTTAACTTCTATCATGTACTTCAGAAGTAACGTTTGATTTTAGCTCTGCCTCAGCTGTAGATACTTTAAAACAAAAACAACACACACACTCCCCCCTCCTTGTGGCTTCCAGCTGTCTATTATCCAGAAGTTCTTAAATGTTCCCCAGAAACAGGAGTTGAAGAAAATCCAACACTCGAGTCATATAGCAATCTCTCCCAAATAAGTACTGTCAACATCAAATTTTAAACTCTCATTATAAGATACCATATTAAGTTTCTAGGTTTGTGAAGGTGACCTTTCAAATGCAGTTCCAATACCTCTGCTGGTATTCACAGCTTTGCACCAGGCTGTAAAACCCAGATCAGAACTCCCTCAATTTTCAGGGATGCTATTCAGAATCCTGTAGGCAGCACTGAAACTGACAAGAATTGGGTCAATTTCTCATTGCTGCTTTAAAAAGCTATAAGCAGCACACCAACAGGCAGTGGACCTACCATTGTGGACTCCCAAACATCAGAGATTAAGGGAAGGAGAGAGTGCAAGACATTTCCACAGTACGGCAACAAACAAGAGACCAACCTGCTCGACATGGAAACATCAGATTTTCCTAGCTACATCACTCAGAGCTGTGAAAAATTTCACACCTTGAGTACCATCATTAGGTCAACCTACTCCTCGATGTAGACGCAGCTAGGTTGATGGAAGAATTCTTCGGTCAACCTAGCTACTGCCTCTTGGAGAAGTGGATTAACTACATCAATAGAAAAACTCCTTCTGTCAATGTAGGAAGTGTCTACACTAGGGAGCTGCAGCAGCACAGCTGCACCACTGTGGCTTGTGAAAGTAGAACGAATTATATTGTAGAAGTAGAATGAATTAAAGAAATGCTGTATGTTCCTTTAAGCAGGAATGATGAATGTTGAGATAAAGTTGTCAGGAAGAGGAACATTAAGGTATTGAACAATAGGTCCACTTAAACCAACGATGGGACATTAACAGGAGTTAGTGAGAGTTAATAAGGACATAAGATATGTGTCTAGCCCCAGGTAAACTTATCAGTTCTGCTCCCTTTGTAATCTTGTTAATTTTGCGCTCTTTTATCTGTATAAATAAGGTGGTTTGAGTCTTGTATAGCACTCACATTTTCTGAGTGTATTAGCAGAGCGCTTTTGCTAACAAACAGAGTGGTCTGACAAACTGTGAGTCCTGAGTCTGATTTTGACAGGCTGTACCACTGTAGCAACTGTAGTGCAGACGTACCCCTGGTGGTAGAGCAGCAGCAGAGACCATACCCCACTCTCAGGAGCAAGAGGTTTAGAATGGGGGACAGAGAAGAACACGAGATGAGTTTGGAGGCCCTTTGAATTTGTCTAACGCTCACTAGTCAAAGGCTACACACTACAGATGAAATTCTCAAGCAACATCTAGGGAGAGCACCCTGGAAGGAATCCCAGCAGCTCCAAGGGTATGTGTTTTGCATTAGGACACTGGGGGTATGGCTACATTTGGAATTTCAAAGCGCTGCCGTGGCAGCGCTTTGGGCTTGTCTACATCAGAAAGTTGCAGCGCTGGTGAGGGAGTTACAGCGCTGCAACTTAGGAGGTGTACACATCTGCAGGGCACCACCAGCGCTGCAACTCCCTGTTTGCAGCGCTGGCCGTACTCCCGTTTTGTCTCGGGTGTAGAGGATCCAGCGCTGGTGATCCAGCGCTGGTAATCAAGTATAGACACTTACCAGCGCTTTTCTTGACCTCCGTGGAATAAGCAGGTATCCCAGCATACCTGAGGAAGCCTCTGGTAATCAAGCTGGTCTCCTTCCCCGGCTTGCTCTCGCGTTCCCCGAACCCCGAGCAAGCAGGTCTCCGTCCCTGCGGTTTGCAGGGTGGTTCCGGGAACGCGAGAGCAAACCGGGGAAGGAGACCAGCTTCGCCGCGGTTTGCTCTCGCGTTCCGCGAACCACCCTGCAAACCGCAGGGAAGGAGACCTGCTTGCTCGGCGGTTCGGGGAACGCGAGAGCAAACCGGGGAAGGAGACCAGCTTTGCCGCGGTTTGCTCTCGCGTTCCCCGAACAAGCAGGTCTCCTTCCCTGCGGTTTGCACGGTGGTTCGCGGAACGCGAGAGCAAACCGCGGCGAAGCTGGTCTCCTTTCCCGGTTTGCTCTCGCGTTCCCCGAACCCGAGCAAGCAGGTCTCCTTCCCTGCGGTTTGCAGGGTGGTTCGCGGAACGCGAGAGCAAACCGCAGCGAAGCTGGTCTCCTTTCCCGGTTTGCTCTCGCGTTCCCCGAACCCGAGCAAGCAGGTCTCCTTCCCTGCGGTTTGCAGGGTGGTTCGCGGAACGCGAGAGCAAACCGCGGCGAAGCTGGTCTCCTTCCCCGGTTTGCTCTCGCGTTCCCCGAAACCCCTTGAAGCCGCCCAACAGCGCTGCAGTGTGGCCACATCTAACACCACTTGCAGCGCTGGTTGCTGTAAGTGTGGCCACTCTGCAGCGCTGGCCCTATACAGCTGTACTAATACAGCTGTAACAACCAGCGCTGCAAAATTTTAGATGTAGACATGGCCTTTGAAGTGTGAGTGTAGTCAGAGCGGCAGCGCTGGGAGAGAGCTCTCCCAGCGCTGCATGTAAACCATATCCCTTACGGGTGTAGCGTGCAGCGCGGCTCCCAGCGCTGCTGCCCTGATTACACTGACGCTTTACAGCGCTGTATCTTGCAGCGCTCAGGGGGGTGTTTTTTCACACCCCAGTTGCAGCGCTGTAAAGTGTGAGTGTAGCCAAGGCCTGGGATCCCTATCCTTTTCATTAGTCTTTGTGCTAACAGGTTTAGTCTGCTGTCAAGGTTCACAGCCACCAGAGAGGATTTTGGGGGGGACAGGGAAAGAAGTGGGAGAAAGATAAATGGTAGGGATGGACACATGCTTTCTGCATGAGTTAAGTTTATTCAATTCTACAGTTGACATCTTTCAAGCAGTAATCACACAAACTTTTCTAAGGCCATGTCTACATCTAAAATTTTGCAGCGCTGGTTGTTACAGCTGTATTAGTACAGCTGTATAGGGCCAGCGCTGCAGAGTGGCCACACTTACAGCAACCAGCGCTGCAAGTGGTGTTAGATGTGGCCACACTGCAGCGCTGTTGGGCGGCTTCAAGGGAGGTTCGGGGAACGCGAGAGCAAACCGCGGCGAAGCTGGTCTCCTTTCCCGGTTTGCTCTCTCGTTCCCCGAACCAGCAGGTCTCCTTCCCTGCGGTTTGCTGGGTGGTTCGGGGAACGCGAGAGCAAACCCGGGAAAGGAGACCAGCTTCGCCGCGGTTTGCTCTCGCGTTCCCCGAACAAGCAGGTCTCCTTCCCTGCGGTTTGCAGGGTGGTTCCGGGAAACGCGAGAGCAAACCGCGGCGAAGCTGGTCTCCTTTCCCGGTTTGCTCTCGCGTTCCCGGAACCACCCAGCAAACCTCAGGGAAGGAGCCTGCTTGCTCGGGGTTCGGGGAACGCGAGAGCAAACCGCGGCGAAGCTGGTCTCCTTTCCCGGTTTGCTCTCGCGTTCCCGGAACCACCCAGCAAACCTCAGGGAAGGAGACCTGCTTGCTCGGGGTTCGGGGAACGCGAGAGCAAACCGCGGCGAAGCTGGTCTCCTTTCCCGGTTTGCTCTCGCGTTCCCGGAACCACCCAGCAAACCTCAGGGAAGGAGACCTGCTTGCTCGGGGTTCGGGGAACGCGAGAGCAAACCGGGGAAGGAGACCAGCTTGATTACCAGAGGCTTCCTCAGGTATGCTGGGATACCTGCTTATTCCACGGAGGTCAAGAAAAGCGCTGGTAAGTGTCTATATTTGATTACCAGCGCTGGATCACCAGCGCTGGATCCTCTACACCCGAGACAAAACGGGAGTACGGCCAGCGCTGCAAACAGGGAGTTGCAGCGCTGGTGGTGCCCTGCAGATGTGTACACCTCCTAAGTTGCAGCGCTGTAACTCCCTCACCAGCGCTGCAACTTTCTGATGTAGACAAGCCCTAAAGCTACTAAGCACATGTGTTCACTTCCTACAAGTAGGTGGAGAAAGAGGGCAGCTGGGGCCACTTAATTCTTCCCCAATCTACATTTGCCAATTTTGTTACAATCCTTGATCTATTCCCAACAGACGTGGGCATGCTCTCTTACCATGTACGGAACATTTATGTTCTTCAGACTGCTTCAAGCACATCTACCAAAAATCCCAAGACACCCTTCCTCAGGCACAAAACCAGCTGACAGAACAGGCTCTGCTCACCAAAATGCCTTTTCAGCATAGCCTCAGCTTGTAACAAGATGAGCCTCAATCCTTTTGTGTCTAACCCTCCCTCTCCTTAATCCACCCCTGCCCAATTCTTCCCTGTGCAATCAACTGTGTGCAGGCAAGCCCTTGTTTTAGGGCTTAGGAGCTGGGGTTGGGGGGCTAAGCATACAAGAGGCCTGGTTTAGGGGGCAGGGTTTCCCCCCCACCTGCATGTATACTCAGCCAACCTATCAAGAGTGTCACTGGGACAGCTGCTGCTCACACAGCTCTTTCAGGTGAGTGGTTTACAGCGGTCAGGAGTACAAAAAACTGAGAAATACATTGGAAAGAGTGACCAGGGTGTGCCCAGGGACACCCAATCACCAAACTCACGCTACTCCCTAAACACCCTCTCCCCTGCCTTCCTACGGGCTGGGCATCTTCTGCCCATCTTTCAAATCCTTCCTCAAAACCCAGTCCTTTGACTTGGCTTTCCACTCCTCCCCTCTCAACCAGCCTCAGCCTCCAGAGGCCACACAAACAGCAGGTGAATCACATCTGTTCTAATAGGATTTAATCCTCCTCCCTCCATGGTCTCTCGCATTCTGCCTTTGTCCAAATTGGACTCCGCTCCTGAAATCAGCTTCACGCACAGAGCCCCACTGACTTCAGTGGGGCTCCCTGCACCTGGACTGCACCCCATTAACATCATTGGGGCTCTGAGCTGATGCAGGAATCTGTTGCAGAGAGCTCATTGCAGGGCTGGGTTCTTCGACCAAGGTCTTCAGGGTAGTCTCCCCTCTTCCTCAAATATCTGTGAAGCACCACAGTGCTTTACAGGCCTACACAGATAGCTGGTGTTTGTCTTACTTGTTTTGGGGGGAGAGGTGGGGAGAAGCAATCCACCCCTCCAGCCTGCTGAGCCCTTAGCCCTGTTCAGAATACTGGCTGGAACGCCTGGGAAGAGCTGCTGGTACTTTACTAGGATCACCTTTCAGGGAATTCCAGTCTGATCTGTTTTGCAAGGTGCACTGGGAGAAGTTTGACAGAGGCTTTAGCAGAATTTATACCACCCGACCCTGCAGGAAATCAAATGCCAGTATCTCCCATCTGCAAAGCCCTCCCTGATCTTAGCAGCCTCCCTTCCCCCCCAGTCACACCTCTTTTAGAATACAAAGCAGCTCAGAGCCTTAACGTGGCCTTTCAGGGAAACACTTCTGGCTTTTGTTCAGTGGTGGTGGAGGCACAAAAGGGGAGCTATTCTCAAGAGGTTCGGCAGGCTATTTCCATGCAAATGTTTTGTTTTGTGAACAGAATGAGTCCCATCCTGCCCCCGCTCCCCCCAATAATACCCACAGCTCAGGCATTCACTGGGAGCCTCTTTCTTCCCCCCACCCCGCCTGGTGTAATTGGACATACCCTTTTATTGTGCATCCCAGGAGGGATGGGAAGGAACTGATGGGCTGATGCATACAAGCAGGCATGCCTCAGAAAACAAACTCACTCACCAAAGCACCTGGGCTTTGGGGGGATACAGCGATTTAGCTGGGCAGATGACTCAGGAAGAACTTTATTCAAGAATGCTCCTTCCCCAGTGTTTTCATGTGCCTGTGTGTGCGCACATGTTAAAATTAACAGCTTTATCCCCCAGTCAGCCCAGTTTCTCCTTCTGCCTTGACCAGTGAAGCCCTAACTATATTTTTATGACACCACTGTGTCATCTATCTAAAAGGTCTTTATATGGCCCTGACCCCTAATCATAGTAGCTGAATGTCTCACCCTCTTTCCACAAACACCCCCAGCAGGTAAGAGAGTGCTACTATCAGTATTTTACAGATGGGGAACTGAGGAACAGAGAAGCTAAGTGACTTGCCCAAGACCACACAAGGTGGCCATGGCAGAGAAGAGAATTCAACCCAAGTGTCCGAGTCCCAGGCCAGCACCCAAAGCACTGGATCATTTGTTGCCTCAAGTGTCAAATTCAGAATCAGGTAAGAGAAAGGAGGCAACTCTCACTGGAAGAGAGCTGGCCATTAGCAATCAGTGTGACACCTGCCAGGAGTCGGAAGGAGGAATTTCAGTTCTCATATGTTATCTGGAAGTGATTCCCAGTGTGCAAATCCTTGTAAAGGGATACTTTGAAAAGGGAACTCTTATTTTAGAAAAAACTCCCTCTATCCTTTAGGTCACCAACATGTTGATGTGGAGGACAACTTCAATTGTAAGCTCTTTGGGGCAGGGACGGGCTTTTTGTCCTGTGTTTGTACAGCACCTAACAAAATGGGGTCCTAATCCAGGAGGTGCCAAGGTGCTGTGGCAATACAAACAATTTCTGTTCAACAGGGAACCGTGGAAGTTGCCACCCTGATCTCTGGGACAATAATGTCTCTGCTCTCCTGACCCCACAGTCCCGCCCTTTTAATTTCTCTGCATCCATCTGCACTTTTCAAAACCCTGTTAATGCACTTTGAAAATAACCCATTAACTGACACTCCTTCACCCCACCACCCACCCACCCACACCTCCCACTCCTCCTTTGGTAAAATTCAGAGAATATCCTGATAGAGGAAGAGGTGAAGAAAATATGTCAAGTGAATGCAGCTGTAAAAAAAGCATTACCTTCCCCCCTCTTCCCATCATCCTCCTTGTAAAATGAGCCAGTAAAGAATCACAATGGACAACCTGCAGACACAGATTTTAAGGCCAGATGGAACCACTAGGATCATCTAGTCTGGGGGTTCCCAAACTTTTTGTTAAGGTGGCTCACCAACTGCATTGTGTCCTTTTTTGCAAATCACCATTTCAGATTTGCACCCTCCACCCTGGCACCACAATCCTCATTGACACTCGGTGCAGAGGGGAGCGGTTGGAGAGTGAGCGAGCCCTACACTCACCCTGCAGGGCTGGGCCTGGCTCCCCTCTCTGGGCCTTTTGACTTAGCACATGGGGTCGCAGTCCCACTTGGCTTTGGCCTCGCAGCCTCAGCCCCTGGGATCGGCACCACCACTGTGCGGGAAGCGTGGAGTGGGAGCTCGCTCTCCTGCGGCTGGGTGAAGTGTATGTTTGCTTAGGCCAGGGTTCAGTGATGGGTTCATCTGGCCCTGGGAACCCAGCTAGAATCTTGTTGAGGCCTAGCGTTTGGGGAAACCTCTGATGCAGTCTGACCTCCCACAGAGCACAGGCCAGAGAACTCCTCCACCCCCACTTCTCTCTTCCACCCTAGTAACCCAACAGTGGAACAACTGAGCTACAAAGGTCCAGTAATCCTTTCACAAACATGTAAGGGGCTTATCTTAAATAGGGTTTAATGGAAAGCTTCCCAAAAGTCAGGAAGAGCTGTGCCAAGTTCCCCGCCTGTAAGTCATGTTCCTGAACTAACCTCAGCACTTTGTTAGAAAGGAACATTTCCATAACCAGAAGGGGTGTGTGCGCACACATGTCTCACAGATAAAAGCGCCCTTGCCCCCCCATCCCAAGTAACAGGTATTACCAGTTGCTGGGAAACATCAAACCAGTTCAAATAGACCTAGCTTTCTAAAGCAACCAGATCACAGACAAAGCAAACCTCTTTATCTTGCCTAGCTATACGGCTTTCTTTGCAGTTAATCCTCCCAGACACTCACTCATTACACACATCCTTTTTTAAAAGAAGCATCCCTGGAGAAATAATTGGGATTACACAATTGCCTTCCCAGAAAGATAAATTCACCCTCCCCCACCTCTGCTTTGCTCCTCACTCCCAGTTAATGGCTACAGGGGTCTTTAGAATATACCCCCTGGGCCCAGGAAGACCAAAGTTCTCCCATAATTCAATGGGAAAGAATCAGAGCACTCAGCCTACTGCAGCACAAAAAACTACAGGACGTGCCTCCAGAAGTGCTAGCAACACACAAGTGAGCACGACATCTATGAAGCTTGAGGGTGGTTTTGCAGTGTGGCTGCTCACGCTTATACTAGGCTAACCTAGGTGCCACTCACCTGAGTTAACCGCAGCGAAGACATACCCTCAGATCATGCTGCTGTGGCCACTTTGGCCTTCTCTACAAGTTGGATGCAGAAATCACCACTCATGCAGCTTTACTAATGGCAGCAACTACAGTGTTAGGCCATGTCTACACTAGTGCCACTGTAAGCTCACAACTGTAGCGATGCAGCTGCAAAGCTGTAAAATGGTTCATGTAGCCGTTCTGTGCCAATGGGAGAGAGTTCTCCTCCTCACATAGCGCTGTGCACACTACTGCTTAGGATGGCATAACTTATGTACTCTGGAGGGTGTTTTTCCCCCCACACACACACCTGAGTGACATAAGTTTTGCCGATATAAGCAGTGGTGTAGACATGGCCCCGATGTCTCGTCATGGTGTCATCTAACTCTGCTCAAAGTGGGTCTAACAGACAAGAGTCTGAAAACACCAGGGACCCATTCACATTAGGGCTCCCAACTTTGCTAAAGTTGGTGAAGCCAAACTGGTGCCAGCAACATTTGGAAATTTGTGTAAGATTTTCCTTGTGTGGGCCAGGCATCAGGGTATAGTGCTCGTTTGTGGGCAAGGCCGCGTTTCTATCGCTAGCCAACAGTATAGATACAAATCCATCATTTTTATTTAATAAAACAAGAGTTTTAAAAGTTTTTTTTTAAAATTTGAATCCAATTATTTACCAAGTTGATACAGCAGTTCTTTCTTCCCATTTTAGAGCCTTAGATTGCTTATGTGGCTGTTTTATACTGGCTTCTTTAATTAGTTTCCTAACTGACAGCAGGGAAAAAAGCACTATATAAAATCTGAAATTGTACTAAAGTTTCAAACTCCAAATGCTCATCTTCACTGATCAAGAAAAGTCCAGGGCCTTATTAACACCACAAACTCAAATGCACAAATCAATAAGCAAATAGCCCATGCTCTATTTTCAGCCACTGTCACCTTTCTATATATAATGAACTTCCACAAGTCAGAAAAGTAGCCTTGTTGGAGCAGTTCTGCTGTTCTCCATCAAGGTTTGCAGTTTGAAGTCAGTGTGCTCCTAAGTAACTTAACTGCTTTGAAAAATCCCACTCTGACCCATCTATGTATGAGGATAGAAGCTTCATTTTAAGCTCTTAATTTTTGAAAATTTTGGTCTGTTATGTATAAAGTGTGCTCAATACATTGTTAACCTATGAAAAGTCTAAACAGCTTTTAATTAACACTGAAGCACTTTTTAAAACAATTTTAAGTTAAAAGATTTTATACCATTAAAAGAAGCAAAAACACAGCGTTAGCCCCAGATGCCGCAAACAATTACGCAACACGCTTAACTTTAAGCATGAGTCGTCCCACTCACTCCAACGGCACTTTTCATTTGACTATGAATTATGTACCTGCTCTATGTGTCTGCAGAGTCAGGGGCTTAATTTTCAAGGGTTTTAGGGTAAAATTCCAAGAAGATAAATTAGCAGGAATGACATTAAAAATGTCATTATAATTTAGTTAATTATAAGTTTTAATCGAAAGTAGCAAAAGCACAGATTTGCATGTTAGTTTTTGGTTTTTGTTCTTTTTAAATAAAGCCTCAACATGACAGATATCTAGCTAGCTATCTCTATCAAATGATTTAAATCAACTCATTTTAAAATCACTTCACCCTGCTAGTTGAGTGATTTTACCTTATGATGGAGTTTCGGTTTCAACCATGCATATGGACAAAAAATAAAGCCTAAACAAGCATAAGTTGCTGGAAGACTCCTGATGCAGGCTTCCATTAGACAAAGTTTTAAAACAGTCCAACCATCACCGGAAAATTTACCATATCCCTTGATAATCTGTTTCATCACTAGGCAATTGGATGACTTTCTAGAGCAGGGGTGGGCAAACTTTTTAGCCCAAGGCCTTCACATCGAAAAGATGCTGGTTTCCAAAATTAGAACAAGACACTATAAAAATTAACAAGTGTTTGCTGGAGAGTGAATAATCTCCAACTGCGAGGGTCATTAGTTACATACACAAGTTGTGCTGGTGTCCTACATGATGGGGTGACCTGCAATAGAAGGCAACTAGACTAGATGATATGGAGGAGGGTTCCTTCCATTCCTACGCTCCATGTCATATAGTAATGAAGCATCCCTGCCCAGGCTTCCCCACACAGACAAGAGCCGCCTTTATAAATTAAACATCCAATTAGAGATGCCTCTGGGCACTAGCAATGGTTTGATGTCCTCACCGAATCTGAAATAACAGCTAGATCAGCCAAAGCAGGCAGCCTTGAACTCAACACACAGAAAAGCTTGTGGATAATCAGCCTTTTATTGGGGTGCTCACTGGGCAATGGAATTCACGCCCCAATCTACAGGCAGGCCACTGGACTGCCAACATCTCCCTCTACAGCTGCTGCCTCGGTGCACATCTTGCACAGGCTTGGTCCACACACACGACTACTTGACATAAATTGTTCTTTTAATCGATTTAGTTAAAATCGGTGCAAACCCCTTGTGCAGACCCTGTTAGATCAGAATGACCAATTACATTTTAGTTCATTCAGTTACAAGGAGGCTGGACTTAGTTAAGTAACCAGCTCTAACTGATGAGTCAGTGAAAACTCTGCGTTTAGACAAGCCCTGTGATCAACAGCAACTCCCTGCACTCGTATAATAAGCTCTTTCATCTGAGAACCTCAAAATGGGCATTAACTCCATGTTACATACAGAATAGTGTCTGGAGTACACAAGACAGAAGTGACAGTGAGAAGCCCTGAGCATCACCTGTTTTTTGTATGTTTGCAGAAGCAATGCAGGCTGAGATTTTAATAGGAATTGATTGTCTAAATGGCCAAGGCAGCTTTGAACATCACCTCTGTAGTTCTGTGGGTATTTTATTCCCCAAAACTAACATACTTCCATGCTTCTTTATAAAGAGCCCATATTGATCAGCAGACCAGCACTGCAAGGGAGTCTTACAAAAAGCAGCTTGTGTTCAGCACAGTGGAGGAAAGATAATGTTTGGTTAGGAAACATCAGGATTTTACACTCAAGAGAAGAGAGAGGAGTGGACTGTTTCCTTTCAACAGCAGTGTATGCTCTAAGCAGGCAACATGGCCTTTGAAAATTTAGACTAATATCAGGTCTACACTTAAAACACTAAATCAGTTCAGTTGCCACAATGCAGCTGCGCCTCTGCAGCGTGTTAATGAAGACGCTCTATGCCGACAGTAGTTAATCCACCTCTGCGAGAGGTAGTAGCTATGTCAGCGGGAGAAGCTCTCCTGCCAACATAGTGCTGTCTTCTACGCCGGTATAACTACGTTGCTCAGGAATGTGGGTTTTTCCACACCCCTGAGCGACATAGTTATACCCAAGCAATTGTGTTGTGTAGACCTGCTCTGTTTGCTCCCAGGGGAGAATCATGGAGTTGTTTCTACTGTGTATATTGAAAGGTGCCAAACCCATTTCCTTCCACCACAAACTTCTGCCTCCCCCCTCAAAAAATTCCCCCAAACCAAGCCTCGGTATATCCTGGCTCAAAGACATCCTTTAATACCAGGGAGAAGGAAGAGGAGGCTACACTGTCAGTTTGAACAAGGCACAATGTGAAATTCAGAGACAGCTAGGATATGTTCACACTGCAATTAGATGCCTGTTCTGGCCAGTGCCAGACTCGGGCTAGTGGGGGCTCAGGCTAAAGGGTTGTGGGACCCTCCTACCTCATGGGGTCTCAGCGCTCAGGCTGCAGCCAGAGCCCTAATGTCTACACCACAATTTAACAATTCCTTAGTCCAAGTCAGCTGACAAAGGCCAGGGTGTCTAACTGCAATGTAGACACACCTCCAGAGGCCTTGTTCAGGAACAGGTATGTTTAAGAACATATTTTCCAACCTAGGAGAGAACACAGTAAGATTAACAGCCTTAACAACATGTTAACTGTGTCTACACTAGGTAGAGATAATGTTTGGAATGTGGTGGTTTTCAGACATGACTTTCTTTTGCTTAGAAAGGGACCTGACCTTCTGATAAGCTCTCTTTATCCACCAGAAAACCATGTAGCCATCTCCTCACTCCTCATTTTAAACATACAGAAAACAAAGTATTTTTTCTTGTCCAGTTACAGTATCTGAACCTGACGGACTGTAAGCTCTGCAGGGTGAGGTCTCTATGTTCCAATGTGGCCATACAGCACCCAGGACCAAAGTGCCTCAACCAGAGTCTTCGGGTGCCAGAGCAATATAAATCATCCTCCACAGAATGGGCAGGTCACTCAGAAGCCAGAGCACTGGGTGGAACGGGGTGAACTTTGGTTCAGCCTCCTACACGAGGAGCATTCCAAACTGCTGAGAGGTGAGCTTGATGCGGGAGAATAGCAGCTGCTATCATTCTGCCAGTGCCTGGCAGTGGTGGGGGAACTCAGCAGTGACAACAGCTTTGCAGCAAGCAAATCTAATTAAACGTCAAAAGGGCCAAAGAAGAGAGTTTTCCCTTTCACGTTGTTTATGTCTGGGGTTGGGTTGTGGAGGGGCTCAGGGGGCGACTACTACTTATAAAAGAGGGTTTGTTTTTGAAAGTAGAGTATTGATAGCCATGTCCCCACTTTCCCACTTGGGCTCAATGGGCAGATAATGAGCCTTTATGTTGTTACACGTCCTTGCTTTCAGCTGGGGGTGCATGACTCACATCATGCTCCATTGTCCGCTGGCAGAGACCACAACGACAGGGACCATTGATTCAGTATCGCAGCAGGTGCCAGTGCTATAGTGACCTGGGAAAATATCATCTGATGAAAATGGATGCAGGGGAGGGGCAGTTAATTAAAACCACTCTCTTCCCCCCCATCTCCTTTGGGAGAGCCCCAACTTACTTTGATCTGACAGATCATACAAAATAATGGGGTGGGGCGGGGGAGAAGAGGAAATCACATCCCTGTTTGACACAAGGTCTGTTGGTAAATTATTGTAGAGCAAGCCAGAAAGCCAACCAAGCCCTGGAATAAACTATTCTTCATTTGCACCTTCAGTCACCAATCAACAAACTTCTGTGTATTGGAACTATGCATGCACCTAGGTTTTAAATTATGGCTGTCCTGTTTGTTACATGCAGATTAAATCCCTGGGTAGTAGTTTGCCATTCTTTCCGGTTGTAAAACTTAACCTCTTCATTGCTGCTGCTGCAACAGACATGCCTTCCTGATGCAGTTAGGCTTTGTCTACACTACTCACCTTTTAGCGACACAGCTGTGCCGCCACAGCCGTGCTGCTAACAGGTGCACAGTGTAGCGGCTGTTTGTCGGCAGGAGACAGCTCTTGTGCTGACAGAGCGCTGTTCATACCAGCACTTTTTGTCAGTAAAACATTTGTCATTCGATGTTGTTTAACACCCCTGAACAACAAAGGTTTTGTCAACCAAGTTCCAGTGTAGACAAAGCCTCAGATACCTTGCCTCGCTAAGCATAGGTGCCGACTCTGTGGGTGCTCTGGGGGAAGCACCCAGGCGGGGGGGGGGGGGAAATGGTGGGTGCTGAGCACCCACCAGCAGCTCCCCTCCACCCCCTCCTGCCCGCCAGTGGGTCCCACCCATCAGCACCTCCCACCTTCCGTAATCAGCTGTTTCATGGCATGCAGGAGGCTGAGGGGCAGAGCGAGGACAAGGTGCTCTCAGGGGAGGGGGTGGAACGGGGCAGGAAGAGGCGGGGCAGTGGTGGGGCCTTCCCCCCAAAGGGTGAGCCGGGGGCAGGGCCTGGGGCAGAGCACCCCCGCACTTTGGAAAGTTGGTGCCTGTGTCTAAGTTCCAAGTCCTTTCATCACCATAGCACCCAAAGCTCCTTTTCCACTTTGCATCCAGGTATTTACCCATTAAGCCCTCTTAGCATAGAAAACACTCACACTACAGTCAGTCTTCCAGAAGGCATCGGATTCTATCCTGGGGCAAGAGCAAATAAAGAGCTCTAGCATAAGGACCCCACCCGCCATGTCATTCACTGTACTGTAAGTACCATGCTTATCGCAAAATATTCTCCTACCACACCCTTCCCAGCTTTCTTCTCCCCACACACCCAGACTTGCTATCCATCCTCCCCTCCAACACCATCTGCCCTCCCATCTAGCTCCTCTCCAACATGCGCCCAAGCAATTTGCTCCCTCCACACACACACAGCAAAGCAGCATTTAAAAGCAATGCAGCCGTATCTTTGAATGGTTTGAAGAACCCAGGTGTGATGGAGTAGGGAGTGGGGCTGATTGATCTGGGAATGTTGCGGGGGAGTTTTACTGGGACTGTATGCATTGATGATGGGGATATCAGGGTGTGACTTCACTTGAGGGACGATACCTGAGCTCAGGAGTGGGGTTGGGGCCAGGTGACACCTTTGCCCAGAAAACTGGACAAAAGTGGGAGGAAGAGCCGGGGAGAGGCTGGGTGAGACTGCTGGAGGGGGTTTCAGTTTGGAGCTGGCTGGGATAACAGAGGGAGCCCCAGGGCTGGGGTCTAAGCTCTCTGCTCCCCAAGATGGACTTAACTGAGAGGGTCCTGTTGTCTGTACCTACAAGCTCTGTTTTGGACTGAGGTCCTGTCGTCTAATAAAGCTTCTGTTTTACTGGCTGGCTGAGAGTCACAGTGAATCGCAGGAAGTGGGAGGTGCAGGGCCCTGACTCTCCCACACTTCCTGACACCATGTATATTCCTGCGGTGTGGCCACAGGGGCCTTGTTGACATTAAGGGTGAGTTTAGATAGAGGAAAGAGGTCAAGATAGGTCCGGGTCAGCTAACAGCTGCTACAAGTGTTTGGAAACTGGACGGTAATGCCTCCAGGTCGATTCCGGCCATCTTTAATGTTGTACCACTGTCCGAATGGACCCAGACAAAACCTCTCTAGCATGGAAATCGCTGGGCTTTCCCCCCAGAACATTCTGTTCCATGCAGTGCGTTTGAAAAAAAACAGGTCACCTCCCACCAGTGCACCTACGTAACTGACCTGTTGAATGGCTAGTACTTCAACCATGACACCTCACACGTGGCCTTCTTAACACACACAGAAGCGTCCCAGTGATCAGGGCAAAAATAAAGCCTAGAAAGTATTTGGCAGTTTGTTCCATGGCCTTGTGGGGGTGGTTCCGGACCCTCTCTGTGTTGCGCCCCTACATTGCCACAGACCAGTTTTGGCAGCTCCCTCTCCCATCTAACCACAGAGCACAACCCCACTGAAACGTGCTTGCAACCCTTCTGAGGGGGGGTCATGACCTCCAGGTTGGAAACCCATGATCTAGCTGTGGTCTGGAAGCCGGACCTCTGAAACTCTATGTCTAGCTCTAACACTAGCTGGATGCGCCTCATTTCCCCACCTGTAAAGGAGGGGTTACTCCCAACCTCCCGCACAGAGTTGTCGCAAGGATTGGGGTTTGTAGTTTCAAAGCACAAAGCAGAGAACAACAGGAGTGCCCAGGAGCTCTCGCTAAAAATAGGGTCACAGGCCGCGAGTGGGAGAGGCGGATGCAGTCACCTTGGGGATTGAAGGGGGCAGGGGGGGAGGAAAAGCGACACCCTGGCCACCAGATAACAGCAGGCATTTTCTTAGCCATTTCATCTTGGTTTTTAATCTGCACTTCCCACCACTTGCCCCACCCCTCGAGCCAGGCTCATTTGTGTTCAGCGCTGTCTGTCATGGTACCCTGGAGCTACAAAAGATTGTCTTTATTTTCTACCCTAATTGGACCTGACAGTTCAAAATGAGTGGCTTCAGACTGACAGAGTCCATTACTTTTTTACTTGAAGGCAGTAATGCTTTCAACTTGAGTGCACAAATCCCCCTCCCCCCCCCCATGGACTCGGGGGTGGAAAGGTAATTACGCATTTACGGGTGGTTATAATCTCAGCTGCAGCATGGACTTTCCATAAAGGTCTTGCATTTTATGCGATTCTAAACAGCAGAGAACACGGGAGGGATATAAAGAGCTAGTGGCAAGAGAATCCTTTCAGAAGTTAAAAAAAAAAAAAGGGAGGAAGAGACTCAAATTATTTTGGGATGTGAAGTTAGACTGTTTCCAATACACCCTTATGAAGTCTTAGGCCTTGTCTATAGTCAGATATTTCACTAGATTGCAGGTGTAGCTGCAACAGCGTAACACCTCTAGTAATAAACAAGGTAAACTGCAACAGGCCGGCTTGCAGCTCACTCCTACTTCAAGTGGGTGAGTTCCACCAGGGTAAACAGTGGCTTTGCCTGTCTGGACTAGGAGTTTGCAGCAGTGCAACTACGCTGATGGCAAATTCCCAGTGTAGATAGTGTCTTCATTTTTGAAAAAGGTCAGCCAGCAATATCCACACCTACCACACGAGAGGAGCTCGCTTAGCATTGGCACAGGAGGGAATGCTGCACAACATCCTGGATGTTAGCACATTCCTCTTCTCAGGAACAAAGCCCCCAATCACCGCTTCCCCAGTAAACAGCTGCTCAGGCTGGAGGTTTTTCTACCTGGCCCATCACCACCCCATACAATGGCTTCATTTGTGAACACAAAGTAGCAAATCCTAGGCAAGTTCAAAGATGGGATCGTCTTCTTGCATTGATGGCTTCCGGAGGGCTTTGACTGAAGACACCTTTCACCTCCTCTCCGCTAATAAAACGCAGTGGGTTTCTTCCTCCTCTACAAAGACAATCAGCTGGCCGGTGGCTAGATATCTGCTCTGGTCTATAGGTGTGCTGCCACCACGGATGTGGCTGAGCTGGTGGTAGCAACCCTGGGAAACTTTATGTAACATCGTCACAGCACAGAGCAGGCAGTGGAGGGCCCACGGTCTTTGCCATAACATTAGTCCAGAAGATGTCAGTAGGGATCTGCAATTCACCCTCTCGGTTAGTAGGTGATGAGGGAGTGCAGGAGGGACCCATCTGAACACTCTTGGACAGGCTCAGTGCGCGCTGGCAGAGATGTCGGGTGCTGTTTTTCGTGGAGGAAGCCTGCATAACAGCTGGGGTAGTGGAGATGATTGGGATTTAATCCGCACTAATGACCAGATGCCACTAGAAGCTCCATGTATTCAAATAGCAGGAAAATCATAAATACAGGCCAAAGCCGAGTGCGGACAGATCTGAACACAAGAGGAGCCATGTGCCAACGTCACGTATGTACGCTGGCAGGCACTATGAGTCAGAGCTCTGCAATCAGCTGCTTGCAATGACACATCAGAAAGTTATTTAATGCTTCCACAGGCCCCTCCCTGTACAAAAGGTAGCATCCTGCATAGCCAGTACACTAGCAGGGAGACAGATTACTTGTAAATACAAGAAAATAAACTAGCGCAACTGGCGATCACACAATCTTGTGGCAGAACCACAAGACTCCCTGTAATTTAAAGGGTGCTGCGCCCTGCCGAACCCCGTGCAGCACAGGACATAGAGAAAGGCCGTCCCTTGCCCCAAGAAATGTCCAATCTCCAGCCCTTGAGGGCAACCATTTTTAGACAACGTACATCGGATTGTGGATTGAAAGGGGCTCCTTGTGCCATGCCTCACAACTTTTAAAACTGCAGTGGTTGAGTCAGCCCCATTGCTATGAGAGGAAATGGGGGCACTGCTGACCTCCCCACCTGCCCTGCAGCCCCCAGAGCAGCTCAGGTTTGAGCTCGGAGAACACGGCAGCAGCTCCCATCCTCATGGGCAGCCTGCTGCCTTACAGAGGAGAACGGAGTGGCTAGCTCTTCAGGTTGTTCCCTTGCCAGCTTCCCTCCCGGGCTGTGGGAACTACAGGGAAAGCAGGACAGGCTCAGGCAGAGGCCAGGGAAATAGTTACAAGTATTGATTGTGTTCCTTTGACCTTCCTGAAATAGTGTTTCACCCCCGGCTGTGAAGGTCAAACATCGCTGCTCTAAACAAGCAGTTTGAACACGGTGGGCCCTGAGTGATGGGGAGGACGGCTCTTCACCCAGCCAGCCTTGTTCTTCACTCAGTATGTGAATGCAGACAGCTTCGAAGCCAGGCTGGCTGCCTTGTGTAACAGGCATGGGAGAGTGTTCCCAGAGTTAGGGGTGACCGGGATGGAGGGGTGGGGAGCATAAAGGTAAGTATAAACAAAAGGCACATTTAAGGACTCTCCTCCTGAGGGAAGAGCCCAAACCCACCTGCTCTCCCCACCAGCGGCCATCCCCCTGCCCAGGAGTTTGCTAGCGACAAACTCACCTAAGATCCCTATGTGGTCGTGCATTGTGCTGCAGTTAGCCCAGTCTGCATTTCCACATGCATTCGGAGGCACAGGTGAAGGGAAATAATCCCTTGGCAAGGTGCAAATTAATCCCTAAAAGGCAGGAAGTGGGTTTAAAAAAAAAAAAAAAAGTCATGTAGTGTCTGGGAACACAGGTGTACCCTTTTAACTCGTTTACAAGCCAACTAGTGCCCCCCTCAGTCTTCTGTGCTCCAGAAACCAGCAGAACCCTGCGTAGCAGCCTGTGTAAGGAGCTAATCCTTACACGGCATCTGCAGCTATTAAACAGGGTTACTTGGACTCCACCGAACCCATACCTTGCATAATAGAGCAAAGAGACAACAGTGCCTTGGGATCATTCACATTGGGTAGGTCATTGTTTACAGCCAGTCACAAAGCACCACTGAAACTCAGAGGCTTCTCCCCGCCCCTCTAATATTATTCCAAAGCATGACCTCATGATACTCATGAACCCTGTATACAAGCATCCCCTTGTTAGTTATTTCTACCGACAAGAGCCAGCGTTAAGCAATCCAAACACAAACACCCGGGAGCCAGTCAGGAGCCTAGTTTGTTAAAATGAGGGGCTGAATGCTTTTGACCCAGTCTCCCCATATATCTTGGCAGCAATTTCCCAAGCCTCTCTCTCAGCTTAGGGGTTTTGTACGGCCACCACCAGACTATCTAAACACCTTCCACATTCATTAGGCTGACATTAGCAAATGTAGGGAACTTCACAGAATCTGCCAGGAAGGCCACATCTTGTGGTGTTTCTATTGCCCAGGAACTGAAATGCCATGAGAAAAAAAGACTGGGCCCGAGGGCGCTATCTGAAGTATTAAAAAGGTTGGTGAGGGGAGAAATAAAATCAAACTGCAGCACACCCATAGGAATAATCTCGCAGTTTCCCGTGGGACTGAAAGGAATAGTACACAAAAGGCATTTCATCTGTCCCTCCCAGGAGTAAAGGGTCAGATCCAAGCTGCTTAATCAAGCAAACTTTGGATTTATTTCGCTGGGAATTTGCCTATACCAGAACAAAGTAAGGATCTCAGGATTTCCTTTGAGGGGCTGCATCATTCTTTCAGAGATCCTGTCGTATTCCTAGAGACAGGATTATGGGAAGGAGAGGCGCTACGCCTGCTTACACAGGGAATTAATGCGAGGCTCAGAGTGAGCCTGTTTGGAAAACAATTCGATCAGCTTTTTTTATACCATTTCTCTTCTCCTGCTTGATAACAAATCTCTCAATACAAATCTCAGATTGGACTATTCTGTTACACGAGACATTGCAAACCATCTCATCTACATCACAGGCTGCAATCCCATCGCATCTCGCAGACAAAAGGATGCCAACAAACCTTGATAACACAACAAAGCATCAGTCAGGATGCTCACAGAGGAAGGAGAGTTTTGTGATTACGGCATTAGGCTGGGACTCGGGAGAAAGTGGTTCAATTCCCAGCTCTGCCAGACTTCCTTTGAGCAGATCACTCAGTCACTCTGGGCCTCAGCTCCCCATCTGCAAAATGGGGATGATACTTCTTGTGTCTGCCTTATCTATTTAGGCTAACACTTTGGGGCAGCATCTGCCTTACTATGTGTTTCTGTACAGCACCTTGCACAGGGGAGCCTCGATCTCAGTTGGAGCCTCTAAGGCAGTGGTTTTCAATCTGCAGTCCACAGACCCCCAGGGGGTCCACAGACTATGTGTAAGATTTCCAAAGGGGTCCACACCTCCATTTGAAATATAGAGGTCTACAAATGAAAAAGATTGAAAACCACTGCTTTAAGGGGATGTCTACACTGCAATAAAAGACCCACAGCTGGCCCCGGTCAGCAGGCTCAGGGGAGGCTTAAAATTGCAGTGTAGATGTTCGAGCTTAGGCTGGAGTTCTGGTTCTGGATCCCTCCCCTCTCACAGGATCCAGAGCTCAGGTTCCAGCCCAAGCATATACAAAGCAATTTTACAGTCCTGTAGCCCAAGCCCCACGAGCCCAACTTAGCTGACCCAGATCAGACGCAGCTGTTTAGTTGCTGTAGAGAGGTACCCATAGGCTTTACTGTAATACATGAGAAGTTTGTTCACTAAAAGTGTTCTCTTTAGAGCAGAAATCTGGATGCTTTCTTCCTATTACTGCCCTGAAATAGCTCTAAATGGCCTTGTTTAAAAATTAGCAGGAAAACACACACAAATCAGCAAACAAAACAAAAAACCATCCAGAATGCAGCCTGGGCCTTGGCAGAGTTCAAATAAGACTCTGTAATTCAGTGCAAGCAGCATGGTCTAAGAGTTTCATCTTAAGGCTGCAAACATGCTTTAGGTTTGTAGGGCTTCTGTCACCTGTAGCATTAGTTTACAGAGGTAGCGTGAGAGCGCATCAAGACCGTCGTGTTCAGGGTAGCAGAATGCAGCCAGATAACCTGCCAGTGTGCATCTCTATATATCTGTACAGAACTAATGAATGCAGCAGTTCTACAGGTTCCAACAATCTAGACCGAGACAGCCAGGAAAATAATGGATTAACTATTTCTTGCCTGGTTGAAGATGTTAAGAGCTGTGTTAGGATTTCAATAATTAAGGATATCAACATTTGAGGCACCTGAATGTAAATAATGCTGCTGTGGCTAAACTGGGTCACCATCGGAGAGAAAGTAGAAGCTAATTGCTGACTTGGATCTTCCAGAGTAGACAGAGGGGCATATTCCACCATGGTTTAACAAACAACCCCCACTCACCCACCCACCCACCTGAAAAATAACAAACCACACCACATCTCCAGCACTAACATAAGACTCTCCTTACCAGCACCCACAGCTGTTCTATTAAAATGCAAAGTACTTCATTCACTGTAACGAAATTAAGTGTGACATACAAATTAAGAGTCCACAACTTTGCTAGTTTTTATTATTTCTAAGTTGGTAACTCCCACGAGATACAGCAGAATATCCACATGGACAGGGCTGGCTCTACAGTTTTCGCCGCCCCAAGCAGCGTGCCAAATTGCCGCTGTGGGCAGCGGGGGCAGTCTGTGTGCCCTTAGGGCGGCAGGCGCGCTTCTACGGAGGCGGCAATTTGGTGGCAGCGTCTATGTTTAGCTGAAGCCGCCGTGGACAGCTAAACATAGAAGCTGTTGCCGAATTGCTGCCGCTGCGGAAACGCGTCTGCCACCCGAAGGGCACAGGGACTGCCCCCCCCCCGCCCCCGCCCACCTGCGGCAGCAATTAGGCGCACTGCTTGAGGGCAAAACAACAGGGACTGCCTGAAGAAAGCCCCCTGCAGAACGCCGCCCCAAGCACCAGCTTCGAATGCTGGTGCCTGGAGCCGGCCCTGCACATGGATGCTCCAGTGATTGATTAGGGAGGGTTCTTTTCCTTGCATCTCCACATCTCACAACTGCAGTTGACAGTGACATCCCAACAAGACAACCTGTTGAATCACTAGAAACTGATTTGAAAAATCTTGTTTCAATGGATTGTCTTACTCAAGGACAGAAACCTGGGATAGTGCAACTGTCCCAGTATAAAAATAGAGAAAGTTATTTCAAACATTAAATATTTGAAGACAAAAAGGCCAAGAATGATTAAAGGGTAGTCCATGGTTATTCTTTAATAAGGAGGCTACTTACCTACGGCTCAGATACTATAGTGATGAGGGCTAAGTAAGCATCTATATAGGTAGTGCCTGAAAAATCAACTTGTCCTGGCTAAGTGGGACGCTTAACAGGCTGTGTGAGGGGCCTACACCATCACAACCTGCAGAATCCAGGCTCTCTCTCTTTGTTTTTAAAGGCTTGTCTACACAGTATGGTGTGGTGAGTGCTGTTTCCAAAACACATTAAGGTGTTGTCTATTAATTGGTCGATGTAGGCCCTGCTGGTGCACTTTAACAAAGTGTCATTTGAAACAGCACTTCGTTAAAGCACACTAGGGAATGTTTAGTCAAGCCAGCAGTGTCTAGGTGAACTAATTAACATGCAACAAAGTAGTGTGCTTTAGAAATCACACCTCCGTTAGAATGCATTAGCTCACTGTGTAGACAAGCCTTAAGTTTCTAACCCTTTCAATTGCAAAGATAGAATTCCACATGGTTCTCAAATGGGAGGTTATGAAGTACTGTCTTCCTGAGTCTGCAGACAGCCAGTGCCTCTGCTGCAGTGCATATCTTTTGCCAAGCAGCAATGTGAAATTAACAAGTGTCTGTTCAGTTTCAATGCTTCTGTTCAGAATCTTGTAGGCAGAAGCGAACTTCATATGTCTAATCAGTTTTCTACTGCTGTTGGGAAAACCTACAAACAAAGGCAAACACTGCAGTTCTTTTATTTGTATTATCATACTGCTTAGGAGTCCTAGTCATGGGTCAGGACCCATTGTGCTACACACTGTACAAACAGAGTGCACCGAAGAGTTTGCTCCTGAACTGAGCCTCTAGAGCTCCTCTGCCTTTCATATCTATCGCTAGACAGACTATTAGCTACCCTCTGGCTAGGGGGTGGCAGATGTGTTTTTCCAGCCCTGCAGATGCAACCTTACATCTTGATCCAAGCAACCAATGCTTCAGTCACCGCACGTTGTACCTCCATGTTAGAGAAGAAGGTGGTTGCAATCTGCTTCATGTTATGCACAACAGGTACAACTCCACAAAATGACTTGCCATTCCATCCCTCAGCTAGACAATGTTAGGGTTGCTCCAAACCAGGACACTATAACTTTGAAAGCCAATGACCTATTTAAAAAAAAAGTCATTTTATTTTACGCTGCTTAATGCTCCAAAACGTAAAAAGCTGCCCAACTGCATTTACTGTGAACAAGAGAATGTCTACACAAACACACGTGTACACACACATACACGTCAGTCTGAAAGGTGGGAAGAGGAGGTCTGTTTGCTGCACTGTGTAAATCCCATTTCACATTAATGGAAGCCATCCTGTGAGAAGAACAAGTCACACAAGTGACAATTATGAAATTGGCCATAAAGATTTACAAGGGGATTTGCTGGCAGACCAACTATTGCTGTAATCATTATGATCAGCTCTAGCCAAATTGACTAAAATTTGACTTCAGGACACCATGGCAGTCCTGTCCCCCCAGGTGCAGCAGAGGTAGCAATGTGACCAGAAAAAAGGAAGCCAGAGAAAGGAATGAGGTATGGTTCTATGGCGTGAGTCAGACCCTTAACTCTACAGTTTAACTTCTGCATTGGATTTCCTCTAGGGCAACTGCACCCTCCCAGATAGTTAAGCACTCAGTGATTACTTGTCTAGGTAGCAATTCTAGTAGAAATGGCAAAGGTGTGTCTGCTATCCATCAGCATATGCATATGCAGGCACTTTTCTGTCCAATGGTGCTCTTACCAGCAGGGCATCTGAGTTATAAAACAGACTTTTTAAGTTTTAGAGGGGTTCAAAAAAGTCCAATTTTTCCAGAAATATTCCCTCAATATGCGCTGTCCTCACAAATCTCCTGGCATTGCTACTCGCTCTGAAGAAGGCCCACCCAGGAGCTCCCAAAGCAGAAGCTGCATCATCCGTGCAATCATACACAAAGGAGATAAAATAGGGGCAAGTCCCTTCCTCATCAGAGATTTCCCAGTAAACATGGACTTTGAGGTCTAAATGCAGAGAGGAAGTGAGCAGCAATTTTAGATGCCTGTCACTAGGTGACTGGTCCGTTTGGGAGGGAACGTCCAATGCACTTAGACTGCCCAATAGGACTTGGGGAAGGACACCTGAGCCTTATAAAGGGGGGAGACAGCTGCAGACTGTAGGCAGATGCTTGCATACACCATGGGGAGTAAGGTGGCTCCTGTGGAGCCCTGAGGGGGAAGGCACCAGCACGAAAGGCCTGTGGAGAGAGGCAAAATACAGGCAGGAGGTGCTGGGAGAACAGGAAGACAGACCCTTATGCAGAGGGCTTTGCCCAACCAGAACAGAAGAGTGTTGGAACTCTGAAGGGAAGAGACAGATCCTCAGGGCTCAGCTGAAACTGGGATGAAGACTTGGTAAGTCTGAGTTCTCTTTTGAGATACTTTTTGCAGAACTTAATAAACTGGACCCCAGAAGGGGGAACTTTTTGAACCTCTGGCCTGTGTGGACTTAAGGGAGTCCGAGTGAAGAGGAAACTGAGGCAGGTCTCAGCTGAGCCACAACTGGCCAGAAGAGGCTGCTACAAGGCAGGCACACCCTTTGTCAGTACTCAACTTGACATCCCTTGAAGAGGTTGGTTTTTCAGAAAGCCTTGAGCGCCTACCTTTTGAACCATCAGGCCCCTTTAAGATGTGTCAAGTTGGGCTCCCAAAAAATCGAGCCATTCAAACTAACTAGCTGCCTGTTACATACACCAGAAAGGTTAGTTCTAGTCACGTTCCCAACAGCAAACTGTAGAGACAAATGAAAACCAGGATGCGGCTCACCAACGTTCCCTTGTAATCATTACACAGGGATCGTTCTCTGCCAAGAGAGCAACTTCTGTCTGCCACCTGTCAGAATACGGGGAGAAGGACCAGAGGCCAAGGGCAGCACTTCCATAAGACTCCCCAGCACACTCATCCCACTATTCTTGTCTATCTCAACTATACTTGCTTTGGATGGAGCCTACGGGTGCATGAACAGACTTCTCCCAGTGCAGCAGCAGGACAGAATCAATTGGCCACATTGGCAAGCCCAGTGCCCAAGGTGGCAGAAGTAGGGGTCAAAAACCACCTCTGGAACTCACAAGGCTCACTGCTAGATGCTGACCAGCACAGAGCTTGTACCAGAAAGATGCTGCACACGCTCAGTTCCTTTTTCCCCTCAGTGGAAGCTGAAGACATTCAGCAGCTCACCAGATCAGGCATGCTGGTGGTAGGACTCCCCTTCCCCCCGCCAGCCACTAATGGGAAAACTAAGGATGCTGATGATGCTGTGTCTAGAGGATGTTTATTTTAAAGCCATCCCATTGAGGGCTATGGGAAAAGCTATTCAACCTGGTTATTTTGCAAGCTTGTCACCTACAGAGCAGACATGCTCCCCTCCCCAGTCATTAAATCACATCTCCTAGCATTACTCATGCATTAGGCAACCAAATTCTTCCAAGATCCTGGTCTGGAAACAAACTTGCACAAATTCCGAGTCCCTCTCTCCCAGAGAGATGTGTCCATTATTTGAGGCAGGCACTCGTGCTATGTGAAGGAGGAGAGAGAAGCAGCAAGCACTGTGACAGCAGGTATTGTAGGCGAAACTCATTTCAGAGGCAGGCAACCCATGTGGGGAGACCTATTAGACCAGACCAGCCATTTAGCCAAAGGGAAAGCCAGGAGGTTTTAATGTCATGGATGGACTGAAACATTCAAAGCCTTGAAAGCACAGTAAGCAAGAGTTAAGCGTTGTACTGCCTCGGGTCTGGCAAGGCTTACTTAAACTAAGGTATATTAAGGCTTGTTGGGATAGAATCTAGCTACCCATCAAAGTTGTATACTTTGTCCAGTGAAAGTCCAGTGTGGCAGATCATGAACCACTGTATCTAATTCAATAGGAGCTCCCAGCGTGCTTGCTGTACACATAATACCGAGTAGCTCTTGGGGGAAGTAACTTCATCTTACAGATAAGGAAACAGAGGCATAGAGCAGTGAAGTGACTTGCCCAAAGGGGCTCAGAAGCAGAGTCTGGAATAAAACCCAGGTCTCCCCAGTCACAGCCAGTTCAGTGCCCTATCCAGAAACAGTCTTTGGGCAGTGATCACCTGCACTGGTCAGAGACAATATCAATTCTGCCCTATTCAGATTAGTCAGTGGGCTGTCTTTTGTTTTTAAGTTGCCAGTCCTACCCTTAGAGTCAATGGGAGCCCTGCGGGCAGGTGGCATGTGTGTGCATTCAGTGCAAGCAACTCATGGCCCTCAGAGACTAAGTATGCGCTCTTGAGACCAGAGAGTGGCTGAACTGGGAGAGCTGAGGGAGATACAAAGATGAGACTTTCTGGACACAGCAGAGCAGTCCCATCCCCCAGATTGACAGCCTCTGTGGTAATGAGGAGGATGAAAGTTTCAGGGAAGGAGAACATCAAGCTGGAGCAGAGGGAAACTATCCCAGAGTTGGAACCCTCCTTCCAAATGATGTCATGGTATCCTCTCACAATGTGGCTACCTCTTCAGGGCAGGGGACCCCTGTTATTAGGCAGAGACAGATAATAGAATTCCCCCTATTACTCTTATTAGAAATGTATAGTTGGGTTTGCCATGACTGGGGAAACCGCATGGTGAACTGCCTGCCAGGTGAAAACATCTGAAGACATCTATAAAGACTTAAGTGCAGTTCCAGGAAGGAGATACCGGCTGTGGCGGTACATATAGGTACAGGAAAGGTAGGAAACAGGTGTTGGAGACCAAATTTAGACTGCTAGGTAAGAGATTAAAGTCCAAGACCTCCATGGTAGCATTCTCTGAAATATTTCCATTTAGAATTGCAGGGTCTCAATCCATGGATGGCACAATGGAGAGGGAGGAGGGATTTAGGTTTACTAGGCACTGAGGAGCCTTTCTGGAAAGGAGGAGTCTATACAGGAAGGTTGGGCTTCACCCAAACCAAAACAGAGCCAAATTGCTGGCATGTAAAATTAAGAAGGTTGATGGGGAGGTTTTCAAATTAAGGGCTGAGGAAAAGCCAACAGGTGCAGAGAAGCACGCAGTTCAGACAAAGACATCCCTTAGGGTGGGGGTTCTCAACCTTTTTCTTTCTGAGAGCCCCCCCCCCCAAACATGCTATAAAAACTCCAAGGCCCAACAGGAGTCAGGAAGGGGACTCAGGGCTCCGGGTTAGGGGGCGGACCCTTGGGCATAGGCATAGTTTGACTTCTATTTTAGGACCGGGGGGAGGGGCAGCTCCGCACAGCAGGGTCCAGGGAGGGCGCACAACCTGCGCCCCCGATTCACCTCAGCAGGCCACCCAGTTTGTCTGGAATGTAGGGGGGGATGCAACCAAAAAATATAACTCAAAAGGGGGACTCAGATCAAAAAGTTTGAAAACCATTCAGGGTGCAGGCAGGGGGGCAGCTCAGGTTGCAGGGAGAAGGATAGCTAGGGGCTGTGTGCCAGGAGGGCTCCCCCCACAGTGGCTGTGCTCCAAAGGCTCTGCCAGCCCTAGAGTTCGTCCCCCCACCCGGGCAGTTCTTACCAAGTGCGTGAGAGTCAAAGAGGGCTGGGAGCTGAGGAGCAGCCACAATCCCAGACACCAGCAGCAGACAGGGGAATGCCACGGCTGCGCACTCCATGGCACCACAGCTAGAGGAGCAGCTGCCCTGCACTGCCTGGCTCTGGCTACTTCCCCCTCAGGCCCAGCCTTCTGGCCAGGTTGTAGGTGACTGTGGGAAAGTGGGGGGGAGGGGGGGGGAGGGAGGGACGGCACAGAATGGAGCTGTCCCTGGACTGCCCCACTCTGGGTAAGGCACTGCAATTTGGGGAGCAACACCATTGTGCCCCCCCAACTCTGCCCATGGGCTTGGGGCTTCTGCCCACGCAGCGCGCCAGGGCTAGGGGCTTCAGGCCGACACTGCTCCCAGCTTCAGCACGGGAGTGGGTGGGTGTTTGGGGCTCCCGGCTTCGGTGGAAGGGTGGCCATCAGCTTCAGCACTTTGCTGCTCCCGGCTTCAGAAGAGGCTGGGGTGGGGGGCAGCATGTCAGCTTCAGCCCTGTGCCCGCTCTCCTGGCTTCAGACCGAGGGGAGGGAGATGCTGGCTTCAGCCCCACAGGGGTGTTTCGGGCCTCGGAGCACCGGGTTTCAGCCAGACCCCCGGTTGAGAACTGCTGCCTTAGGGGAAGATTTTATAAAAGGGGTTCTCTATATCCTAGAGAGGAGGAGAGGACAGAAGTTGATAATGCAGAAACTGAAGAGAAACAGTCGAACAAAAATGAGCCCCATTCAGTTACATCACACGAAGACAGGCACATTTTATAAGTGCTTGTATGCAAATGCTAGAAGTCTAAATACTAAGATGAGTGAATATGAGTGCCTGGTATTAAATGAGGCTATTGATATAATAGGTATGGCAGAAACTTGGTGGAACTATGATAATCAAGGGAACATGGTGATATCAGGGATACAAAATATAGAAGGATAACAGAGTAGGTCATGCTGGTTGGGGAGTGGCACTATATGTGAAAGAAAGCAGAGAGTCAAATAGAGTAAAAATCTTAAATGAACCAAACTGTATCACTGAATTTCTATGAACAGAAATTCCATGCTTGAACAACAAGAGGATAGCCGTAGGAATATACTACCGGCCACCTGACTGGATGATGACAGCAATTGTGAAATGCTCAGAGAGATTAGAAAAAGCTACAAAAACAGAGCACTCCAACTATCCCTATAACAACTGGGTACAAATCACCTCTGAGTGGGAACCAGGCATAAAATGTCTAGAGACCATTAATGACTCCTTCTTGGAGCAGCTAGTCCTGGAACCAACACAGGGAGTGGCAATCCTTGATTTAGTCCTAAGGGGCGCATACGATCTGGTCCAAGAGGTGAATATAGCTGAACCACTCAGTAATAGCAACCATAAAGTAATTACATTTAACATCCTCGTAAGGGAGGAAATACCAAAGAAACCAACCACAGTAATATTTAAACTTCAAAAAGATGAACTACACAAAAATGGGGAATTAGTTAGTTAATTGGTTAAATTAATAGTTAAATGGAAATTAAGAGGAACAGTCCCAAGAGCAAAATGCCTGGAAGCTGCATGGAAATTAAATGTATGACACAAATAAAAAGCAAAATAGTAAAGGGACCAAAAAAATACCACCATGGCTAAACACAGTAAAAGAGGCAATTAGAGACAAAAAGGGATCCTTTAAAAACGGGAGGTCAAATCCCACTAAGGAAAATAGAAAGGAGGATAAACTGTGGCAAGTCAGTCAACCGTAAAAGTATACTTAGGCAGCCCAAAAAAGAATTTGAAAACAAACAAAAACAAAAACTTGCAAAAGGCATAAAAACGAACAGCAAAACAAAAACGTTAGTACATCAGCAGCAGGAAGCCTGCCAAACAATCAGTGGGGCCTTCAGACAATCCAGGTGCTCAAGGAGCACTCAAGGAAGACAAGGCAGTTGTGGAGAAGCTAAATTAATTCCTTACATCCGTCTTCACTGCAGAGGATGTGAGAGTGATTCCCACACCTGAGTCATTGTTTTTAGGTGACAAATCTGAGGAACTGTCCCAGACTGAGGTGTCAATAAAGGAGGTATTGGAACAAATTGATATATTAAACAATAACAAGGCACCAGGACCAGATGGTATTCACCAAAGAGTTCTGAAAGAACTCAAATATGAAATGGCAGAACTACAAACCGGTCTGTAACCTATCACTTAAATCAGTCTATGTACCAGATGACTGGAGAATAGCTAATGTAAAAACCAGTGTGACTGGTACTACCAGGGAAATTGTTTACCAAATTTTTAGCTATTGTGTAACTTAATTTACCAGTTTGTTTTTTCCTTACCTTCATATTGTTTGCCGCCATTTGTTGATTTTTACCTGTGTGTTGGTTAAACAGTTCAGCAATGTTATGCACATTGTAAATGATGTTCAGCAATAATACAGTTGCTTTTATATCATAGCCAAGTTTAACTTAATTGATCGTGGTTTTTAGCTCACTGCCAACTTAATTGTTCATATATGGTAGACTGAGATGTATTTGAGCAGTCGTTTTCTGACACGTTAGATCGTGATTTCTACAGAGGACAGCTCGCTTACTTACCAAATCAGTGGTTGTGGGTCACCAATGTGGTTAGATGCTGAAAGATGTTTGGCTGTGGGTGTGTTCCCTCTGTGCTGCCCCATCACTGCGCAAACAGCTGGCACAGCAGACCTCGAGCAAACCGCCCAATGACCACAAGACCCATTAAGGGATGAAGGCACCCAGCCAGGTTTATTGTTGAGGAAGCATGGTACTAGTATCCCGCAGACTTTACCAGACAATTAATACATGTATGCCCATAACAAAGGACCAGCTCAGTGAACGGCGGGACTTTCCATTCCTCTCTAGGCCAGACAAAGAAACTCCCTCTGAAATACATCTTTATATCCTGATACAAACAAATTAGTACTGCCCCTCTGACGTAATTACTGTCCCCTGATGTGACTATTATTACCCATTACTTTGAACATGGTTCAATCAGAACATCTTTATTACTGACCTAATTTTTAAGGAGGGGTCAGTGTGTTCCTGTTATCTTTGGGGAATGTTTTTGTACCATTTCAGCCTGTTCTTCCCAGATTCTGTGAACAGGTCCTGCCTTATACCAAACCTCTGATATCAGGGCTTGTCTTAGGGTCTCTTCCTGCTACAGCATCTGGCTTCAGCCACCATGTGAAGACAGGCTAGATGGACCATTGGTCTGACTCAGTAAGGCCGTTCTTATGAGTGAAGCATACAGAAAGCCAAGATGGGTTAATTAGCGGTTTCGGTAACCACATCTCTTGCCACCAAGGGAGCAGATCTCCTTGATGGAGTAAGGGCCCAAAGAATTCTCTGCTACCTAGCAAGGATAGCTAGAAGGACTACAAGCTAAATAAGGTTGTTTCATTTTGAAGTAACTGATTTCCTTGTTCTCTCCCCTTCCCTTCACAAGCAGGGATAACATAAGTCACCAAGATGAGCAGGAATCTACAATCATATTAATTATTAACTGGATTGAAGGCAGCAGCAGAGGAATGAGTATTTTACCCAAGAATTGGTGCAATCTTTATTATTTTGTATTTCCAGAACAGTTCACAATTTTCTAATTTCTTTATAAAGCAGCCAGGAATTGAATAGTTGCTATCTGTGTCTCATAAGAAACTCTGTTGAATTCATCAATAAATATGCAGACACACACCTTCATGAATATTTACACACACCTTTTTGGATTAAAGAGGCCTTTAAAATGACTATTTGCCAAGAGTTGCAATTACCCCTCTGCCATGCACACAATCAAGTAAACAAGAGACCTAGGATTAATCCAGGTTGAAACCTTTGATAAAAGACACTTGGGTACTTTTGAAGTCTCTGCTTTCAGAGTATCTCACATGTGATTAATTAGCTGAAGGTGGCATAAATCCTAACCAGAACACACACATACATAATGGGCTCTTTAAACAGCTAAAACCCCACCGCATCTGCAGTGAGGCAATTCAATTCCTTATCTTTCACAAAAATGCCTGGTGCTATCTCACCCTCCACAACAGCATTTGAGTTTCAGTTAACTGCCCCGTAAAAATAAACTGTTAAAAAGGGGCTGCAGTACAAAAAGAAAAGAGCTTTCAATCAGTGAATATAAATCACAGTCTCACAAGGAGGTGTTTTGAAGTTGAATGGAAGCAACAAAGATTGTGTGTGTATTGCAGCTTCACTGATTTATCTGCACTTTTTAATGTTGCATTTGTAATCTTAGAATCTGTTTTGCTAAAACAGAGAATGCTCACATTTATGGCTGTAAGACTGACCCATCTGAATGCTAGTTTAGCTGTACACAGACCTGTTTCTCCAGAACCGGACAAACCAGTCCTACTCAGTATGTAGGTGTTGCATTTTAAAGTTCTCAGGGGCAGAACCTCAGCTGGCATAAGTCGGCACTGAGCCATTAAAACACCTGTAGGATTAGATCAGATGCTAGCTTACAAAGTTCCCAGGTAATGCAGACCACACTAGAACAGTTTACTGTGTAGCACTTCACAGTCCCTCTCCATAGCATGAATTGGGGGCATACAGAAATCTAGAGTAGCATTTTCAAAGGCAAATGACTTAGGAACCCAAGTCCTGTTTTCAAAAGTGACAGGTATTTGGGACCTTAAATCTCAGAAGCTTTGAAAATGTTATCCCCGATTTCCATTTTTTTTAAAAACTGTTTCTCTCTCTAGGTTGATATTAAATACTCAATAAAAGGGACATCAACTGAAGTCAATAGATATATATAAAATTTAAATATGAAATATAAAAATTATATATTTAAACTAAGGTTGTGTTTAAACACCTAAAATTACTGTAACGGGAAGTGATTAGAGAAAAAATATTTCTCAGCTTACTTTGTGCATTTGATAGCACACTGTAGCTGGTCAATTTCACCAATTCCTCTGTTCGTGCGGGTCTTTCACACAGTATAAAGGGAGAGAAAAGCCACTATAAAATACAAGAAAACGTGTTTTCAAATCCACAAGATTGTCAGGATGCCTCAGGGGCAGGTGCTCTTTTTGAAACAGACTAGATTTCAAGTAGAGTTAAAAGCAGTTTCACAATATAGTTTTGTTCCCCTTAGATCAAAACCAAACAGGTAATGGTAGCATCAGTTCTGGGGAAAGATACAGGGGCCATGCCGCCACAGAAATTTTGGCCATGGTGTAGCTACACTGGGGCAAACCATCAGTGCAGGTAATATCTACCCCTGGGACAGATACACAGGTGGCTGAAATCCCAGTGTCGATAAGACCTGATGAGGGATAGTACAGTAGTGCATCTACCAACTAGGAACACAGACTGTTCCAGCCCAAAAAGTTACAACCTAACTACAAGACAAAAGACAAAGGGTGGATACAACAAACAGACAGTCAAACCAAGCGATCTGGCTTCCGCTCACAAGAGAAAGGCCTTGATCTAGATTTATACAAACCCAAAGGAGGAACCCACAGGTACAAGAAAAAGTAACCTGGAAATAATAATGATAAAAAAAACAATGTAACATTAAGTTAATTACTGTAAGCAACAAACACTCAAAGGCACTCAAGAGCCCTATGACTATATAAAAAAGTTAAATGTAAGTATTCTAGCAATAATTATCACATAAACGAATATATCTAAGAGTGGGGAAGGAGCCAAGCCTTTCAGATAACTTTAGCCGTCCTTGTTGTAGAATCTGGATGAAATGCAACATGAACGTGTACAGATGTAGAGCACCATAGTGCAGTGAGTAAGAGACACGGGGCTAGAACTCTGGAGACCTGAGTTCTGGTCCCAGCACTGCCACTAACCAGCTGTGTGACCTTGGGCAGGTCACTTTGCCTCCTTCTTACAACCTCTGTCTTGTCTCTTTGTGGAAGGGACTCTTACTATGTGTTTGCTCAGTGCCAGCACAATGGATCCCTCATCTTAGCTGGGATTTCTAGGCGTGACTGTAACACAAACCAACATGTGACGGCAGATGCCACAGTGCTGAACTAAATGGGTATTCTTTGAGAGGGCAGATGTATTTTATCTAGCTCCCCACCTGAAATAGTCAATGTGACACGAACAGCCACAAGCAAAGATAAAACATTCCCATTGTGCCCTTTGCTACACTCAGGGAGCTGTTGGTAGAAACAATTCCCTATAGTAACAATTAGACTAACGAAAACACTGGAAGCGTTCTTAGAAGACCTTCCTTCACATACTGATTCTGGGTAACTACAAGTACA